>NC_092752.1:82485904-82789296 GCF_047496795.1 Chiloscyllium punctatum | reverse complement strand
GGAGAGAGAGAGGGAGCAGAGAGAGATAGATTGCCATAGAAAGGGTGATAGCGAGGCGGGGAGAGAGAGAGGGAGAGAGAGTGTGGGAAGAGCGGGGGGGAGAAAGAGTGGAGAACAGAGTTTGGGAGAGAGAAGGGGAGAGAGCGGGGAGAGTGCATGAGAGAGAGGGGAAGGGATAGGTGTCGGATGTAGATAGTGTGCGTGTGGGAGAGGGGTGGGAGAGGAGAGACGGGGAGAGTGCGGGAAGAGATACAGGAGAGAGAGGTGGAGGGAGGGGGCTGCGAGAGAGGGGGGGAGAAGGGGAGAATGTGGGGGTGGAAGAAGGAGAGGGAGAGGGTGAGGGAGTGGGGGAAGGCTGGGACAGAGGGGAGTGAGGGGTGCAGGGAGGATGGAGGGAGAGAGGGAGGGAGAGGGGTTAGGGAGAGGGGGAAAGCGGGAGGGAGAGAGAAGGGGAGAGAGAGGGAGCAGGGAGAGAGAGGCCATAGAGAGGGGCATAGAGACGTGAGGAGAGTGAGGCGGGGGGTGAGAGAGGTGGGGGAGAGAGAAGCGAGAGAGAGAGGCAGGGAGAGAGAGCGCGAGAGTGGGTGAGAGAGTGTGGGGAGAGAACGTGGAGGAGAGAGTTTGGGGAAGTGTAGGGGAGAGGAGAGGGAGATGGCGAGAGAGAGGGGAAGAGGGGGAGACAGAGAGGGCAGACAGAGAAGGGGAGACAGAGAGGAGGGTAGGGGGATAGAGGCAACGGAGAGGGTGGAGGGAGTGGTACAGGGATAGTGATGAGGGAGAGAGGGAAGGGAGTGGGGGTGGGAGTGGGGGGCAAGGGGATGTGGAAGGGTGAGGGGGAGGGTGAGGGGGAGGGAATGTAGAGGGAGATGGTGAGGGAAATGGGGTAGGGGAGAGAGAGCTACAGGGAGGGAGAGGGTGTAGAGGGGAGACAGAGAGAGGGGGCATAGAGAGGCGTGGAGAGAGGGGGAGAGAAAGGGGGAGAGAGAGGGTAAGAGAGAGGGAGAGAGAGGGGAGAGATGGGGAGAGAGAGGGGAGAGAAGGGCAAGGGGAAGAGAGGGGTGAGAGAGAGGAGGAGAGAGGGGCAGAGAAAGGTGGGGAGAGAAAGGTGGGGAGAGTGGGGGTAGAGAAAGGGGGTAGAGAGAGGGGGGGCGGGTAAGAGTGGTAGGAGAGAGGGCGAGAGGGGGAAGGGAGTGGGCGAGGGAGAGTGAGTGAGGAAAGCGAGCGGGGGTGGGAGTGAGGTGGAGATGGGGCAGGGCGGGTGGAGGGAGAGTGGGTAGGGAGAGGGGAAGAGAGGTGGAGAGAGAGAAGAGGAGAGGGGGAGCAGAGAAAGGGGGGCAGAGAGAGGTGCATAGAGAGGTGCGGACAGCAAGGCGGGGAGAGAGAGGCGGGGAGACAGAAGCGGAGAGAGAGGGTAATAGAGAGACAGGGAGAGAAAATGTGGGAAAGAGTGAGGAGAGAAGGGGTGAGAGAGGGAGCAGGAAGGGGGCAGAGTGAGGCGCATAGAGAGGCGTGGAGAGAGAGGGGAAGAGGGGGGAGTGAGGGGGAAATGGGATCAATTCTGCAGCACCTACTGTCCCAGTGGAAAAGGCCACTATTTTAAGCCCTTGAACAGGCTATCGGCTAATCTGAGTTTTCAATCTTGTTCTTTGACAGTTTTCAACAGGTTTTGCACAAGGGATCAAGCAGACAGGATAAACTTCAATTGTAGTCAACACAACAAAAGGCAATTCAGTTTAAATGAGAAGGATTAATCGAGATCAGGCCTCAGGTGAGGATGCAAAACAGTTAAGTTTGGAATTACCAGAGACCAACAGACTGTCCATTCAATTACTGAAGTTTGACTCATAGTGCTTTCCTAACCAAACTATTTTGATGCATGATGACACCTCTGGAGCAGGTGGGACTGATCCAGGCCTTCTGGCTCAAAAGCGGAGACACTACCACAGAATTACAAGAGCACTTCTTTTAGGCTGAGTAACCAGTGGGTTAATTTGCCCAATTATCTAACTAATACTGTTACCATCCTAAAGATGGGAAATAAGCCAAATATTAATGGGATGAAAGATGTTATAACAGTCTCTCTGACAAGGGACAAAAAATCTTCCATCTGTTGTTTTGTTCATCCTTCGATAGTTTGAAATTTTTAAACCTTCTGGTCTACCATCATCTTTGCAGTTTTGTGCATCTTTTCTTTCAATTTGATGTCACTCATAATTCCCTCACCTATGCACTGCTGTTCATCGTGCATTTCTTTTACAAGTTAATATATATTGTTGAGAATTATAAAATAAATGAATATATTCTTCTGCTTTAACATTCTAACTGTAGTCCCATTCCAGTTTAGCGAACTACTACCTTTTCCCCTTGTGACTGCCTTTAAGTTTAGATACTAGTTGAAGAACCAAATCCCTCACCCTAAAGCTAGATTCTATCATGCTGCATTGAATCATACAAAAAGGATATTTTATTTCAGAGCTCATTAATCAATCATATTATCAGGTCTTAAATAGCTGTTCCCTGATTGGTTACAGAGCATCTATTCTGTGAAATTGGACAGAGCAGTCTCCCGCACATTGCTTCAGAAGGCAACATAAGCTGAGTGTACAGTACTATTTTAACTAACATTGAACCCTCTGAATATCAGGACTCTGTTAGATCCCTATAATTTCTCAGAGCATGGAATCCCTACGTTGTGGAAACAAGCCGTTCAGCCCGTCAAATCCACACCAACCCGCCAAAGAGTATCCAACCAAACCTATTCCTCAACATTTACCCCTGATTAATGCACCGAAACTGTGCATCGCTGGACTATGGGCAACTTAGCATGACCAAATCACCGAACCTGCACTTCTTTGGATTGTGGGAGGAAACCCACGCAGACATGGGAGAATGTGCAAACTTAACACAGAAAGTCGCCAAGGCTGGAATTGAACCTTGGTCCCTCGTGCGTTGAGGCAGCATTGCTAACTGCTGAGCCGCCTTCCTTTTTTCTTTAAAGACTGAGTGCATTCACCCTGCCTTTCCTAATCATAGGTGACTGCAAAACCATCAAAAACTGTGCAACGAGCAACAAACTCAGGTTATTAAGCCGTGAAGTTTAATAGTATTAATCAGATTGGGGCAGTGTAAAAGTCTTACCTGCAAAGTTCAGCCCTGGTTCGCAGTTGCTTCATGAAGTCGGAATGTTGCTGCCTCTGTTGGTCCAACAGCACTGTCATTGACACAGGAGCTGTTCCACCAGATCGGTTTGTGGTAATCAGAGATCCTGTTACAACAACCTGCGCACATCCAACTCAGTCATCTCAATCAGAAAGAATTAATACAGCACAATTAGAAGACAACTTGGATCACATTGTGCTTTTGAAATCAGAGGCCCCTATTCAATCCATCACAACTGTGTCGCCTTTTTAAAGTAGCTATTTGGCTCGACCCCTGCTCTCACAGTGTTGCAAATAATGTTTTTTTGCAAGTATTCAAATTAATTTTGGAAATTAACAGTGAATCAGCTGCCACCTCCTTTCCAGATGTTCTCAGCTCTTCTTTGAAACAGGAAAACCCAATGAGAACATTGCAGCATCCAATGTTAAAAAAAAATCACATGCTCAGTCCCTGTAATATGGTGGGTTGTTTTTTACATAATGCTGAGCAAAAGTTAATTTGAGGCAAAAAGGAGAACTCGAAAAGAAAGGTGAACCACCCGTGGGTAAGAAAGGCAGTCAAGGGCAGTACCCACAAGGAAAAGAATGACATAGCAGTGGATGATAAAAAGGAAGTAAACTGATCATGTAATTAAATTGACATAAACAAAAATGAATGGCAAGAGTTGTACAGGTATATAAAAAGTGAATATCTAAACTCAGCATCGAACCCTTGGAGGTTCTGACTCTGGAATTGATAATGGGTACAGGGAAACAGCAGTTAAGTTAAACTCATATTTTACATTGGTCTTCATTCAGGAGGACACCGTTATCATCCCAAAGGTAGCAAATAAGCAAGTTAATCACGGGAAGAAAAATGCTATAACAGTATTTGTCACAAGGGACAAAGTATTGACCAACTAATAGGACTAAAGGCAGACAGGGATCAAAAGTAGATAAAACATTTTTAATGCAACTGGCTGCAGAGATATTCAAGGCATCAATTGGAATATTCCAGAATCAGAGGATACAGGGAGGATCCAGTGGATTGATGAGCCTGTTCAAGAAGGGAAGGAAGGCAGAAATCAGGAAAATATAGACTAGTTAGATTAATATCTATTTTTGTAATATGGCAGAGTCAAATATTAAAGTAATAAATAGCAGGACATTTAGAAAAGCTTATCATGAAACATGGTAGACTGGGTTTTGTGAAAGGGAAATTATATTTGACAAATTTGCGACAGTTCATTGAGGAGATAACAAGCAGGGCTGATAAAGGGCAATCCAATGATGTTCTGCATTTGGATTTTAAAAATGGAAATGATAAGGTGCTACACCAAAGTTAATTGCACAATATAGGAGCTCACTGTATCGGGTGACATATTTGCATGGACTGAGGATTGGTTAACCACACTGGCTGTTGCTGAGACCTCACGAGGAGTACTGTATACAATGCTAGCTCCCATATTTAATAAAGGATAAACCATCATTGGAGACCATTCAAAAATGATTCACTTCGCTGCTTCGAGGATGAAAGGCTTGACCTAGCAGGAATAGCTAAGCATGTTGGGTCATTATTCAATTGAATCTCGGCAAATATGCGGGGATCTTATGGAAACAGGATTCTGAGGAGCTTGACAGGGTAGATGTTAACGAGATCTTCTCGCACCAATGAAGTCTCAAACCAGAGGACGTTACAGAAGGGAACATTCATTTTTTAAAAATGTAAAGAATTTTTTTCTCTCTCAGGGAATGGCTAGAATTTCCTCGCCCAAAGAATTATGAAAGTTCGATGCGGTAGAGGAATGGGTCTGGTTGGGTTACTCTTCGAAGGGTCAGTGTGCTTGTTGGGCCAAAGGGCCTGTTTCCACACAGAAGGGAACCTATGATTCTATCTCAAATTATTTTAAAAGAGGGCAATATATTTTTGAAATATTGAGCAGTTTAGGGTGATGCGGATCAAGCATAAAAGAGGTGTTGAGACCTGGGTTGGCCCAGCCATGATCTAATAGAATGGGGGAACAAGCTGAAGGGGATGAAATGCCCTAAAACCTGCTTCGATTCCTTGAAGCTCTATTTCATGCTTTTTTGTCTCCAAAGAAGAGATTGATACAATGTGCTAAAGATCTCAGATGTTGTGAAAGATTGAAAATGGGGTGTTTATGTACTGATTCAGATGGCATTGATTCATCAATCACAGCTATGCAGCCATGGATAGGAAGGCAATTCCTTACATGAATAAAGGATATCCACTGCAGAGCTCACAGAAAGTGTTAGAAACGAAAATCGCTTCTTAATAATCGCTCTAGACAAATTCAGGAAAACAAAGTTTTATTAGCAAGTCTGCAGAGTTGGGCACCCTTCTGAGAAAAGGCGCCCCGAGGCTTACAAAGTTTCTCATTATATACAGCACAAGTCCCTCCCCTCCTTGGCTCTAACGAGCCATGAGGTTCACATTCTTAAACCATCATTATTCTCCAATTTGCACCCTTATCACAAAGTCTGCAACAAATGTCTCCAGACTTGTTGTTTTTTTTTCACCCTGTAGTCTTATCAGTCAAAGACTTATTCTTCTCTGTCTGTGCTAGCGGTCTTATCAATCTGTAGCAGATGTCTCTGTATCAATCTGTAGCAGATGTCTCTCGAGTCGTTTCCCTATCCTGCAGTCTTATCAGTCAAGGACTCATTCTTCCCTGCCTGTGTTAATGGTTTCATCAATCAAGGACCTGTTTGTTTTTACTCTGCTCACAAATTGTCAGCATTTTGCACAATTTAAACTATCCTACGTTTGAGTATACAAAATGTTTTAGAAAAGAAGCAAAAGTCTAATGTTTTTAGAAAAGAAGTCACTCTGCTCACAAAGTGTCAGCATTTGCACAATTTAAATTATCCTACTCTTGAGTATACAAAATGTTTTAGAAAAGAAGCAAAAGTTTTGTCTTTTATTATAGATCAGCCTGTGGTCCAGGCACATCTTAAAGTTTGAACCGAAATTGCCTCTCACAATTCCACCCTTTCTCTTTTTAAGATGTGCCTGACCAAGATAAGCCCCCACCCTCCTCAAGGGCCCGGGAAATCCTTGGTCTTTCTCAGCAACAGCACCTTAAGTTCCTGCGTCCCATGTTGTGGAACCGCCACTGCCTGGAGTTGGGAAATATTTTTCTGAATTAAAAACTGAATACAGGGGGTTAGGCAGGGTAATATGAGGAGAAGCATCACGCCCGCCCCCAACCACCAGCAACGCCGTGCGCCACCAACTACCACCTAGGAGACCATCCCACCATCCGATGCCACTAAGAGGACGCCAAGATTGTACTGGCACATGGGCCAATTTCCGAATTTCATCGGAAATTTTCAAAACCGCTTTACCATTATCGTCAATTTCTAGACAGCAGTTAGTCAGGTTAAACTTCCCGCACACGCCCCCCCTCCGAGGCCAACAGATAATCCAAGGCAAGTCGGTTTTGATATAAAGCAGCTCTCATCTGATCCTGCTGCTTAGCCAGCAACTCCAGGGCCAGGGCAGTCCGGTTAGTAATAACCTCTACGACTGCTTGGAGCCTGATAATACGATTTAACATATAGATAGGAGTACGGTATCCCCATGATCCGTCCTGTGCCCATGTAGCTGGCCCGTAGTATGCAATAATCCGGGCCGGTGGCCACTCATCCCCCCAATCACCGACTTGGATATCCCTTGGCGACCTACGGAGGGAGTCAAAGAGTTTAATTCCCAAATCGTCGCCTTCCTCCCGGCGTAATAGGAAGAACGCAGGTCGTATTAGACCCAGGAAGCATACCCCAGCCCATCCCACGGGCAGTTTGGAGTATGCCTGATTACCGCATATCCAAAATAGGCCATCTGGAGCAGGCCCTCCCTGCCTCACAACATCATCCCACAGCTCCTTTACCCCAGGGACGCCCTCATAAGGACCAGGATCACTGCAATTCCAGTAATCAGCCCCCAGCTCGTCAGAGGAGGAATCAGTACGTAATGGAACGCAATTTCCATGACCTCGGTTTGCAATGTACCAAGTAATACCCTCAGGCCACCATACTCGCGTTGTCGCATCCAATACATTCTGACAGGGACTAATCCCTACCTCCACGGTCCCCTTGCCTTCAATACAGAACTGGCCCTCAGGGCTGTTCGTCAGTCTCCACCCCTGGCTTTTCCTTTCGTTGACATGAGTCCAAGTGGTTTGCAGTAATTCCCCTATGTCTAAGCTTTGACCAGTCCACGGCCATTGTTCCGACATATGCGGCCCCCCACAAACCCAGCAATTGCTAACATTTAAAACAGTGGCTATTCTAGAGGTGAGATCAATAAACAGGTTTTGTGTAACATCAGGGAGTTCAATCTTTTCTTCTACCTCTTCGTATACAGATGGCACTTTAGAGAGCATGACCGTTCCCTGACGGTCTTGCTCTTTCCCCAACCCCCGATCAGTGTTCTGTATCTTGGTCTCCTTGACTCTGTCAACCTGCTCCCTGAGCAACACGGAGGATAGGCCCCACCTCCCAGTTTTGCTAATACACACCCAGCGATCATTTATAGGGCATCCACGGATTTTTCCACCGTATCCTTTATTATACACCTGATAATAGGGTCTTCCACCCTCCCAACATTCGTGTCGTGCACTCACATCGTAACACCAATCGTCCACATGGGAGTGGGACACAAATGATCCCGAATAGATTCGAATCCCGAGCCTTACTGTAGTCCGACATTTGTCACATCTCCCCTCACCCTCCCCCACATACAGGAGTAAACTGATCAATATCCCCACCAATACAGTCCAAGTAGAGTTCATTATCGCTGTCTTTTCAGTTTTACCACCAACGGCTTGTCCCCTTGCTCGCATGTCCAAGTGTTTTCTCCTTCAGGCGGAACAGGCCCCTTTATCCTTGATGCGTGGGCCCACCCTTTTTCTTTCGTCCGAACAGCTGCTTCAGTTGTTAACAGAACCAGGAACAGTCCTTCCCATCGCGGCTGGAGCTTTTCGGCCTTCCAGATCTTAACAAGTAACCAATCTCCGGGCTCCACCTTATGCAAGAGGAAGTTGAGTGGCGGAGTCTGAGCCAGGAGACCCTTCCTCCGGAGTTCTGCAAAAGAACGGGATAAGGCCAGTAAATAGTTTCTGACAAATACATCTCCCCCTTGTAAAGTGGGACATCCGTCAACCTTACTCCAATATGGTAATCCGAACAGCATTTCATAGGGGGAAACCCCGACATCCCGGCGAGGTGCCGTACGTATCCTCAATAGGGCAATGGGCAGGCACGTCGGCCAAGGTAACTTAGTTTCTAACACCAGCTTAGTCAATTGGGTCTTGAGTGTGCCATTCATTCTCTCAACCCGACCCGAACTCTGAGGATGCCAGGGTGCATGGAATTTCCATTGGATACCCAGGGCAGTACAGATCAAATGGTGTAGCTTAGACATAAAATGTGTCCCGCAGTCGGAGTCGATAGATTCCATTATGCCGTATCTCGGGATTATATTCTCTAACAACAGTCGGGCCACGGTTGGTGCATCGTCTTTGGCAGTTGGGAAAGCCTCTACCCAGTGAGTGAAATGGTCTACTATTACTAGCAGATATTTCCATCTCTGTATTGGGGGTAATTCTGTAAAGTCGACTTGGATCCTCTGGAATGGCCTAATTGCGAGGGGCTGACCACTGGCTGGCATAGAACGCATGGCTTTCTGGTTAATACGCCGGCAAGTGGGGCATCCGACTACCTCTTGTTGGGCTAATGTGTATATCCCCCTGCATACATAGTCTCTCAGGATCGTGTCACACATGGCTTGCACCCCCCAGTGGGTCTGATGGTGTAATCGGTGCAGAATACCCCGGGTGATCTGTTTGTTCAGGACTTGTCTCCCATCAGGAACCGTCCACTTCCCGTTAGTATCTAGCCGGGCACCCAATTGATCCATTTTATCAATCTCCCCCTGGGTGAAGACGGGTTGTTTAACGAGCCCTTCCCTCAACGGTATTAACGTTAACAATTGGACGGATTTTTCGACCGCTGCCCGCTTGGCTTCCTCATCTGCCAGCCGGTTTCCCACCGCTTCCGGTGTCGACCCCTTCTGGTGACCGGGTACATGGACTACTGCGAGTTCCGTAGGTAACGCCAGGGCTTCCAACGTTAGGCTGATCATTTGTTCGTGAGCTAATTCTTTACCCCGGGAAGTTATCAATCCTCGCTCTTTCCAGATTTTCCCGAAAGTATGAACGATTCCGTATGCATACTTTGAGTCAGTATATATGGTTCCCACTTTCCCTTCCAACAACTTCATGGCCCTCTGGAGGGCGTACAACTCACAGGATTGGGCTGACCACTTCCCGGGCAGTCGTCCGGACTCGATCGTCTGTTTCTTTGCACTATCTATGACAGCATAGCCACTGTACCGTACCCCACTGATGCACTGGGAGGACCCATCGATGTACAGTTCCTGTCCTTCACCCAGCGGGGCTTCTTGCAGGTCCTCTCGGCTCTTGGTCTGCAAGTCTACAAATTCCACACAATCATGCTCCTGTTCCCCATCTGCAGGACGTCGGTATAGAAACTCGGCTGGGCTGCAACTGAGATCTTTTGCAAAATTGAGATCGTCCCCGGTCATCAAAATCGTCTCATACTTCAGGATGCGAGAGTCTGTTAACCAGCGGTGAGCCTTCTGAGCCAGTATGGCACTAACCGAATGTGGGGAGTATACTGTGATTCTTCCTCCAATTGTAAGTTTCCGGGCCTCTTCCACTAACATTGCCGTAGCTGCCACTGCTGTATACAGGTCGGCCATCCACATGACACAGGGTCTAACATTTTTGACAAAAATGCAACCGGCTGACGTTTCCCTGCCCGCAGCTGGGTAAGCACACCCTGGGCAATTCCGCCGGCGCTATTGACATATAACTGGAACGGTTCCTTCAGGGTGGGTAAGGCCAATACAGGAGCTCGGATCAGTTTACTTTTAATAATATTAAATCGCTGCTCCTCCTCATCTGACCAGTCCACCTTTTGTCCTTCTTGTCCCAGTTTGTCGTACAAAAATTTTACTAAAGTGGTGTAACTTTCAATCCATATCCGGCAATACCCAACTAGCCCCAGGAATTGTCTGATTTCCTTCTTCGTCCTGGGTATTGGCATACCCGTAATCCCTGATATTCGTTCTGGCGTGATACGGCGATGCCCCTTACTGACTTGATGGCCCAGATATCTTACTTCTTGCTCCACAAACTGGAGTTTTGTCCTGGAGACTCGTAAGCCCTGTTTCCCCAGGAAGTTCAGCAGGGCAACGGTGTCTGCTCGTACCTCCTCTTCTCTTGGTCCTGAGAGTAAGAGATCATCGACATATTGGAGCAATTGATTCCCTGCGTTACACTGAAATCCTCCTCAGATCTGCTCCAGTATTTGTCCAAACAAGTTGGGTGACTCCGTGATTCCCTGCGGCAAGACCGTCCATCTTAACTGTCGCTTTCATCCTGTGAAGGGATTCTCCCATTCAAATGCAAAAAGGTTCCGACTTTCTTTGTCAAGGGGGCAACTCCAGAAGGCATCCTTCAAATCTATCACGCTGAACCATTCATGTTCGGGGGAAATTTTACTCATTAACGTGTAGGGATTGGGTACCACCGGGTATCTAGCCTGTACTACTTCATTCAACCCCCGCAAGTCTTGCACCAGCCTATATGTCCCATCTGGCTTCCTCACAGGGAGTATTGGAGTATTGAAAGGGGACATGCATTCCTCCAGTAGTCCATCTGTGATTAATCTTTCTATCACAGGTTGTAACCCTTCCCGTCCTTCCATAGCAATCGGGTACTGTTTCCTTCTTACCGGGCCTCTTCCTGGTAACATGGTGATTTGGAGAGGTTTGATGTTTAGGCCCCCTCTGTTCCCCTCTCGGTACCATACTTCCAGGTCTATTTGTTGATCATCTTCTTCGGTGAGGGCGAACAACCTTACCACCATTTCCCCGTTATTTGGTACCGTTCCGATCCCTAGTTTGACCTGCAAGTCTCTTCCTAACAAATTAAACCCCGCCGATGACAGTAGAAGGAGGTCTCGTTTAGTAGTTCTGTTTTCATACCCTATTTCCACGTCCTCCACCACTGGGACTTGCAATTTCTGTCCTCCAATTCCAGATCCCCCATAACTGTTCCTCCTGCTCGGGTGCCGGGGGGTATTTGGATTATACTTGATCTTTTGGCTCCCGAGTCCACCATAAATGTGATCTCCGATCCTTGGGGCCCTACTTTCAAGTTTACCAGGGGTTCCTGCCGATAGTCCTTTTGCCCCAAGGGTAGGAACCCCCGACCTCCCTAATCTTCCTCCATCAGGGCGTACGACCGCACCTCCCGCTTGTACCGGGGGCACTCTCGTTTAAAATGTCCCTCTTCATTACAGTAGTAACATCTGAGTATCCTCCTCGTTTCCCTGTCGCGGTCTCGCGTTCCTCCACTCTTCCTTTGTTCCGGCCATGGTCCTCTTTTCCTCTGCTCTTGCCACGACTCTCCCCTTTCCTGTTCCTGCCACGGCTCTCCCTTTTCCCTTCTTCCAGCTGTCACTTGTTGCACCGTCTGCATCATTATCTTTGTCGCCTTCTTTTGCTTCTCATCGTCCCTTCTCACAAACACCTTTTGCGCCTCCCGTAGTAGTTCACTTAGAGATTTACTATCCCAATCATCCATTTTCTCTAACTTCTTTCGTATGTCCGGCCAGGCTTTTGATACAAACTCTACCCGTATGAGTTGTTGCCCCACGTCCGTCTCAGGGTCCACCCCAGCGAACTGCTGCAAGTTCTTCCTAATCCTGTCTAGGAAGTCCGTAGGGGTTTCCTCCGGATTTTGATGATTACCAAAGGCCTTGGTAAAATTGTGCCCCTTCGGGGCTGCCTGTCTTATTCCTTTTATCCGATATTCCCGCATGTCTCTCATGTTGCGCCGTCCTTCTTCCGTTTTCTTACTCCACTCGGGGTCGGTGAGGGGAAACTTCTGCTCCCCTCCTTCTCTCCCCTCTCTCTCCCAGACCAAGAGTGCAGCTTGTCGTATCATCTGTCACTTCTGGCTAGAGAACAATGTTTTTATGATGGACCACATCTCTTCCCACGTGTAAGTATTCGGCCCCAGGAACTGATCCAATTGTTCAGCCAGGCCCATGGGGTCCTCTAGTAGACCGTTCATCTCCCTCCTGAAATTCCGTACTTCAGTACTCGTCAAGGGAACGTTCACATATCCCGTCCCTCCTTCCTCGCCCCCCATGGGCACTTCCCGGAGTGGATTCATTCTTGCAATCGAGGCAGGGTTTTGTCTGTGACCCCTTCCAGCTTGAGATCTGGTCTGTACCCCTGAGGCAGCCTGTGATTCCTCCCCGTTTTCTTCCCCTTCCCCTGAATCGTCGTCACCCGAAGGAACATTTTGTGGGGCAGACGGGGTCACGTAGGGCGGCGGTAAGTGATCTAAAGGTTCCCATTCTTTCTGCCCTTTCGAGTCTTCATTAGTTACCTGCATTTGGCAAGACATCGTAACCGGTAGTCAACAAAGGGCATAATCACTTTCTTCCAGATTAACATCAGGTTTCGAATTGACATATAAAATGAGAGCTTGCACCCGGTACGGAGGAGGGAGGGCAGGTCCGAGGACCTCCTCGTGGGTCTGCTCCTGGGCCTGGCCAAACTGGCCATCAACAGGTCCAGGCAGCGGGCCGTGGAGGGGGTCGTTAGGGCCAACTGCCTGCCCCTCTTCCGGGGTTACGTTAGAGCCCGGGTGTCCTTGGAGAAGGAGCACGCGGTGTCCACCGACACCCTGGAGTCGTTCAGGGAGAGGTGGGCGCCGCAGGGAGTGGAGTGCATCATTTCTCCCTCCAACTCTATTTTGATTTGATCCCTACCCTCCCCTTCACTGTTTTGATCACACAGCATTGCCCTGTGGTTTGAAGGGCAGTGCTTGTCACTGGCCACTCGGGTGTCTTTCCTATCTTCCTGGTGGTGGAAATCGAATAAAGATTCGTGCACTTTGTGTCTTTTCACTGTGTCTCACACCTGCACACACACACCATGGGTGCTGGGGAATAAAAATAAGCACTACCGCACTTAGGCGGTAGTGTGGGCGTTAAGAAGAAAAAAAGATGAACTGAGGGTCACACAGCATTGCCCTTTGATGGGAAGGATTACTGCTTGTCACTGCCCACTCAGGTGTTTTCCCTAGAAGAAAAAAAAAATAAAAAAATAAAATGAGAGCTTGCCGGACCCAGTCTTCGTCAGTACCGAATCTAGGCCACCACACTGAGTCGCCCTGGATAGGTTTCTGGGACCACTTTTGACAGTATTTTACCATCTTGCATTTTGAGTGCGAGCAGCAGCTAAGGTAAGACTGTTTGTTTTAAAAGTACTTACCGGTAGCGGGCAGCGGTGGTTTTTTTCACTCTCTCTTCACAGAAAGAGCGGGAGCAGTAGGGGGAAGTGACGACGACCAGAGAGGCAGCCGAGACCCGGAAGCAGATAGAGCGTAAGCTTACCTGCGTAGGTTTGTTTCCCCTTTAAAAGCGCGCAGCTGAAGAACCCGAGGCACTACGGAGGTAGTGCCTCCCACCCGCCCTCCTCCTCTAACCTAAATAATAAGATCCGTTGTGGTAAGTAGGTAAGTGCTGAATTTTGCTTGTTGTATTCTTTAGACCCAGTTTTGTTTTAAAATAAAGGTTAGCTTTAGAGGGATGGCAGTGAAGGCAGTGCAATGTTCCTCCTGCAACATGTATGAGGTGAGGGATGCCATGGACATCCCTGCTGATTACACTTGCAGGAAGTACACCCACCTCCAGCTCCTCCAAGACCGTGTTAGGGAACTGGAGCTGGAGTTGGATGAACTTCGGATCATTCGGGAGGCAGAGGGGGTCATAGATCGGAGCTATAGGGAAGTAGTAACTCCAAAGATGGCAGATAGATGGGTGACAGTGAGGGGGACTGGGAGGAAGCAGCCAGTGCAGGGACCCCCTGTGGTCGTTCCCCTCAAGAACAAGTATACCGTTTTGGATACTTGTGGGGGGGACGACTTACCAGGGGTAAGTAACGGGGCTCAGGCCTCTGGCACGGAGCCTGTCCCCGCTACTCAGAAGGGAAGGGTGGAGAAGAGCAGAGCAATAATAATTGGGGACTCGATAGTTCGGGGCACAGATAGGCGGTTTTGTGGGAACGAGAGAGACTCACGTTTGGTATGTTGCCTCCCAGGTGCAAGGGTACGTGATGTCTCTGATCGTGTTTTCCGGGTCCTTAAGGGGGAGGGGGAGCAGCCTGAAGTCGTGGTCCATATTGGCACCAATGACATAGGTAGGAGTGCTGAGGATGTTAGACAGGCTTTTAGGGAGCTAGGTTGGAAGCTCAGAGTTAGAACAAACAGAGTTGTTGTCTCTGGTTTGTTACCCGTGCCACGTGATAGAGAGTCGAGGAATAGGGAGAGAGAAGAGTTAAATGCGTGGCTACAGGGATGGTGCAGGAGGGAGGGATTTCGGTACTTGGATAACTGGGGTTCTTTCTGGGGAAGGTGGGACCTCTATAGACAGGATGGTCTGCACCTGAACCTGAGGGGCACCAGTATCCTTGGGGGAGGTTTGCTAGTGCTCTTGGGGGGGGTTTAAACTAACTCTGCAGGGGCATGGGAACCCAGACTGTAGCTTTAGGGTGCAGGACCTGGAGTGTAGGGAGGGTAGGAATATGGCATCAATCTTAAAGGATGGTGCCTGTAAACAGAAGAGTGGCTTGAAGTGTGTATACTTTAATGCCAGAAGTATACGAAATAAGGTAGGTGAATTTGCAGCGTGGGTTGGTACCTGGGACTTCGATGTTGTGGCTATTACGGAGACATGGCGAGATCAGGGACAGGATTGGTTGTTGCAGGTTCCAGGGTTTAAATGTTTTAGTAGGGTCAGAGGTGGGGGTAAAAGAGGGGGGGGGTGGCTTTGCTTGTCAAAGATAGTATTACAGCGGTGGAAAGGAAGATGGATGAAGATTTGCCATCTGAGGTAGTTTGGGTTGAGGTTAGGAATAGGAGAGGTGAGGTCACCCTGTTAGGAGTCTTTTACAGGCCTCCTAATAGTCCTAGAATCGTTGAAGAAAGGATTGCGAAGATGACTCAGGAGAAGAGTGACAGTAATAGGGTGATTGTTATGGGAGACTTTAACTTTCCTGATATTGATTGGGAAAGCTATAGCTCAAGTTCGTTAGATGGGTCAGTGTTTGTGCAATGTGTGCAGGAGAGTTTCCTGACACAATATGTAGATAAGCCAACAAGAGGTGAGGCCATACTGGATTTGGTTCTGGGTAACGAACCAGGCCAGGTATTAGAACTAGAGGTAGGTGAGCACTTTGGGGACAGTGACCACAATTCGGTGATTTTTAGTCTAGTGATGGAGAGGGATATGTGTGTACTACAGGGCAAGAGTTATAGCTGGGGGCAGGGAAATTATGATGCGTTGAGGCATGACTTGGGATGTGTGGATTGGAAAAGTAGATTCCAAGGCAAGAGCGTAATTGATATGTGGAACTTGTTCAAGGAGCAACTATTGAGTGTCCTTGATAAGTACGTACCTATCAGGCAGGGAGGAAAGGGTCGTGTGAGGGAGCCGTGGTTTAATAAGGAGTTGGAATCCCTTGTTAAATGGAAGAGGGCGGCCTTTGTAAAGATGAGGCGTGAAGGTTCAATAGGGGCGATTGAGAGTTATAAGGTAGCCCGGAAGGACCTGAAGAGAGAGCTAAGAGCAGCAAGGAGGGGACATGAAAGGTCCTTAGTTGGTAGGATTAGGGAAAACCCTAAGGCTTTCTATAGGTATGTTAGGAATAAAAGAATGACTAGGGAAGGAATAGGTCCAATCAAGGATAGTAATGGGAAGTTGCGTGTGGAGGCTGAAGAGATTGGGGAGGCGCTGAATGAATACTTTTCGTCAGTATTCACTCAGGAACGGGACATTGTTGTCGATATGAATACTGCGGCACGAATAAGTAGAATGGATGGCTTTGAGATATGTAGAGATGAGGTGTTGGAAATTCTGGCAAGGGTGAAAATAGATAAGTCCCCTGGGCCTGATTGCATTTATCCTAGGATTCTCTGGGAAGCAAGGGAGGAGATTGCAGAGCCATTGGCCTTGATTTTTGTGTCCTCTTTGTCTACAGGAGTAGTGCCAGAGGACTGGAGGCTAGCAAACGTGGTTCCCTTGTTCAAGAAGGGGAGTAGGGATAATCCTAGTAACTATAGGCCAGTGAGTCTCTCTTCTGTTGTGGGCAAAGTCTTAGAGAGAATTGTAAGGGATAGGATTTATGCACATCTGGATAAGAATGATGTGATCAAGGATAGTCAGCATGGTTTTGTGAAGGGCAGGTCGTGCCTCACAAACCTTATTGAATTCTTTGAGAAGGTGACGAAGGAGGTAGATGAGGGGAAAGCTGTAGATGTGGTATATATGGATTTTAGTAAGGCGTTTGATAAGGTCCCCCATGGTAGGCTACTGCAGAAAATACAGAGATATGGCATTGAGGGTGAGTTGGAGGTTTGGATTAGGAATTGGCTCTCTGGAAGAAGATAGAGGGTAGTAGTTGATGGCAAAGGTTCATCTTGGAGTGCCGTCACTAGCGGTGTTCCGCAAGGATCTGTTTTGGGACCATTGCTGTTTGTCATTTTTATAAATGACCTGGAGGAAGGGTTAGAAGGTTGGGTGAGCAAGTTTGCGGATGATACGAAAGTCGGAGGAGTTGTAGACAGTGAGGAAGGATATGGCAGGTTACAGCGGGATATAGAGAAGCTGCAGAGCTGGGCAGAAAGGTGGCAAATGGAGTTCAATGTAGCTAAGTGTGAAGTGATTCACTTTGGTAAGAGTAATAAAAAGATGGATTACTGGGCTAATGGTAGACTACTTGGTAGTGTGGAAGAGCAGAGGGATCTTGGTGTCCATGTACACAGATCTCTGAAAGTTGCCACCCAGGTAAATAGTGCAGTGAAGAAGGCATATGGCGTACTGACTTTTATTGGTAGAGGAATTGAGTTCCGGAGTCCTGAGGTCATGCTGCAGTTGTATAAGACTCTGGTGCGGCCGCATCTGGAATATTGTGTGCAGTTTTGGTCGCCATACTATCGGAAGGATGTGGAGGCACTGGAACGGGTGCAGAGGAAGTTTACCAGGATGTTGCCTGGTATGGTAGGAAGATCGTATGAGGAAAGGCTGAGGCACTTGGGGATGTTTTCATTGGAGAAAAGAAGGTTTAGGGGTGATTTGATAGAGGTGTACAAGATGATTAGTGGGTTAGATAGGGTTGACAGTGAGAACCTTTTTCCACGTATGGAGTCAGCTATTACAAGGGGGCATAGCTTTAAATTAAGGGGAGGGTAGATATAGGACTGATGTTAGGGGTAGGTTCTTCACTCAGCGAGTCGTAAGATCATGGAATGCCCTGCCAGTAGCAGTAGTGGACTCTCCCTCTTTATGGGTATTTAAGCGGGCATTGGATAGGTATATGGAGGATAGTGGGTTAGTGTAGGTTAGGTGGGCTTTGATCGGCGGAACATCGAGGGCCGAGGGGCCTGTACTGCGCTGTATTGTTCTATGTTCTATGTTCTAAATCTTCCTTCTAGATTTTCCTTTTCTCCCACCCTGATTCCAATTATTTAACATTCTTCCTAACGGACTATCGTCAGGTACCCCGGGGTATGTGTCATTGTCCCTGTTTAAGCCTACCCTTCCCTTAATCGCCTTGGATCCCTTATTTCCCATTGCCGAGGACTTCGTATTTCTCATATTATCCCGTGATAATCTATCACAATTTAGCCAATTCCCGGACCTTCAGTCCCGTGATCGCCCAGGTTCCTTTGCAGGCACCCCCGGTCTTTGGATTCCTGTGTCCTACGTCTCTGTGACACAAATCACAGGCACCCCGTAGGTACACGTTCCTCCTCAAACACGGTCTCTGCAAAATCCCTCACAGGCGAGCCCCGGTCTCTAGATACCTGAGTCCCAAGTCTCTGTAGAAAAATCCACAGGCACCCCGTAGGTCCCCAGGCGTCTGGAAACACGGTCCCCGCAAGTTTTTTTCTTACCTGGGTTCGGTGCACCGAAATTACTCGATCGTTAACCGTCCCCACTGCCTCGGCCACACCCCTCCTTTGTTTTTCTGAGCCTCCCGGATATCACTCGCTCAAGCCGCGCGGGGCGACAAGCAAGGAATCAGGGACTGCCAAACTCGGCAGGGTGCACCTTCTCCGATGTCCTTCCTCAGCTCCCCTCGCGGCCGGAGTGTTGATCGGATGAGCCCCCAAGTTGTTAGAAACGAAAATCGCTTCTTAATAATCGCTCTAGACAAATTCAGGAAAACAAAGTTTTATTAGCAAGTCTGCAGAGTTGGGCACCCTTCTGAGTAAAAGGCGCGCTGAGGCTTACAAAGTTTCTCATTATATACAGCACAAGTCCCTCCCCTCCTTGGCTCTAACGAGCCATGAGGTTCACATTCTTAAACCATCATTATTCTCCAATTTGCACCCTTATCACAAAGTCTGCAACAAATGTCTCCAGACCCTCCCCTTCCTGGCTCTTAACGAGCCATGAGGTTCACATTCTTAAACCGTCATTATTCTCCAACTTGCATCCTTATCACAAAGTCTGCAATAAATGTCTCCAATGTTCCTAGAGGTGTTGTCTTTCTCCCCCTGTAGTCTTATCAGTCAAAGACTTATTCTTCTCTGTCTGTGCTAGCGGTCTTATCAATCGGTAGCAGATGTCTCTGTATCAATCTGTAGCAGATGTCTCTCGAGTCGTTTCCCTGTCCTGCAGTCTTTATCAGTCAAGGACTCATCCTTCCCTGCCTGTGTTTATGGTTTCATCAATCAAGGGCCTGTTTGTTTTTACTCTGCTCACAAACTGCATGCACAATTTTAAACTATTCTACTTTTGAGTATACAAAATGTTTTAAAAAAGCAAAAGTCTAATGTTTTTAGAAAAGAAGTCACTCTGCTCACAAATTGGATGCACAATTTTAAACTATTCTACTTTTGAGTATACAAAATGTTTTTTAAAAAAGCAAAAGTCTAATGTTTTAGAAAAGAAGCAAAAGTTTTGTCTTTTATTATAGATCAGTCTGTGGTCTAGGCACATCTTAAAGTTTGAACAGAAATTACCTCTCACAGATATCAAAAAATCTTGACAAAACAGAATCAGGCCGTTCGGCCCACTGAGTCCACAATGACCCTCTGAAGAGAATCCAAGTCAGACCCACTCCCTCGATGATATCCCTGAAACCCCACATTTCCTATGGCTATTCCAGCTAGCCCAAATATCCCTTGACACTTTGGGCAATTTAACATGGCCAATCTGTTGTAATGACAACTATGGGCAGGAAATCAATACTGGCCCAGCCAGGAACACTCAAACACTGCAAATGAATGAAACTAAAGTGATCACCCAGGGAGTTCCATCTACCTTCCAGCCCCTGGGGGTGTGTCCAGGCATGATTCACCATGATCGTACCCATCTGTTGCAGCCTGCAATCCTAACCACCGGTATCCCGAGATATATCAAAATGAGTGTGGTTAGGTCCACAGCCGATGTGAGAGGAGCCGAATTCTTGGATAACAGGCTGTAGGAATGTTATGATATGACCTGTTCCTTCCCATTTACGTAAGTATGGTCCCTGTCAATGTTCCCTCTATCTCCACAGTAAGTGGGATGAAATCATGGTCGCCCATCCAAATACCTTTTTTTATACAACTCTGATAATTTGGACTTCATCCTAACTTTGGTCACTGAGTTAATTGGAATCCCTCATACCAAGCCCAGGTGTCCCAACGATAGTGTCCTGACAGCTGTTATTAACCCAGCCGTTGGTCACTCACAGTGAGAGATGTTCGTGTAGGTGTTCTCCTGGAACAAATATTTACGCTCTTTGTCACGAATCCAGGATGGGATATTCCCTTGGCTGGCCCGCCTGAGTTCCTCCTTCAGCTGTTCCATCATTCTGTTACCGTAGATACTGCACAGGGTGTGGTTTAACAGCTAACCGTCACCTCTGCTTGGGCCCTGGATGATCTGGTTAATCGTTTTGGTGTGACCCTCCAGTTTGGTCTCTAAGTGATGGTTAACCTGATGTTCCACTAGTTGTCCCATGGTCTGAAGATAAGACCATAAGACATAGGATTGGAAGTAAGGCCATTCGGGCCATCGAGTCCACTCCGCCATTCAATCATGGCTGATGGGCATTTCAACTCCACTTACCTGCATTCTCCACTGGGTTTCCTTTATTCAGTCTTTCTCAGGCTCATTAGATTTGTTGGGTCAGGATCCTGAGTTTATTCTCCAAATTAGCAAAGTCAACGTACTGACCGGTAACACTCCTGCCCTGTATACTGTGGCTACATCATTAAGGAGTTCTCTTTTCATTCATCTGTTCATTACTGTTCTGGGTTTTCCCTCATATTTCCCTGCCCTTCATCCCATTATCCTGTGGGCCAGTTGGGAACATAATAATTTTAATGAGGAAGGACGCCATTCTGGTTACTGTACCACTGATGCATTTATTATGATGAGTGTCAGTTTGTGGTAAATGTTAGTGAACAAGGAATTCCCTGTGAGTTTAATGACTAGCCCATTACAAGAGCCTGATGTGTATGGGACAAGCTGTGGGAGGAGCCTTCCCTCCTGGTCTCAGCCCGTTTTTAATTTTGTTTCTGAGAAATTTTGCCTGATGGGCTTCCTGAGGTATCACTGTCTGAACTCTGACCCCTTGTCCGGGCTGTGTGCTCAGTATCTCACGACCATACACCCGTTCTCGGGGAAACCCGACCAATCGCCTGTGATCCCTGAGCTCCTGTAACACAATGTGGAAATCCCTAAAGTTTATTTCGTATTCAGCGATTAATTAGCAGAGGGCCCAAGCCTCCTGCGACCACACCTCCTCCCTCACCTCCATCCAAGGCCCTAAAGGAGCCTTTCACATCCATCAAAGTCTTACCTGCACACCAACCAATATCATTTATTGTATCCGTTGCTCCCGATGCGGTCTCCTCAACATTGGGGAGACTGGACGCCTCCTAGCTGAGCACTTTAGGGGACATCTCTGGGACACCCGCACCAATCAACCCCACCACCCCGTGGCCCAACGTTTCAACTCCCCCTCCCACTCTGCCGAGGACATGAAGGTCCTGGGCTTCCTCCACCATCACTCCCTCACCACCAGACGCCTGGAGGAAGAACGCCTCATCTTCCTCCTCGGAATACTTCAGCCCCAGGGCATCAATGTCGACTTCCCCTTCCCCCACCTTACCCCAGTTCCAAACTTCCAGCTCAGCACTGTCCCATGACCTGTCCCACCTGCCTATCTTCTTTTCCACCTATCCACTCCACCCTCCCCCCATCCTAACACCTTCATCCCCATCCCCACTCATCTATTGTATTCTATGCTACTTTCTCCCCACCCCGACTCTCCTCTCATTTATCTCTCCAGCCTTCAGGCTCTCTACCTGTATTCCTGCTGAAGGGCTTTTGCCCGCAATGTCGATTTTACTGCTCCTCGGATGCTGCCTGAACTGCGGTGCTTTTCCAGCACCACTCTAATCTAGAATCTCATTACAGAGGGCTTCCGGGGGTTCGAATCCCAGGTGTCCCTCCTTCTTTCTGAGACATGGGAGACAAAGGCTCGGGCCCAGTTTCTCATTGCGAAGAGAGGTGCAGGTCATATCCCTGAAAGCCCAGAAAAAGGACGCAGAGTCTCCGCGGGAAGCTGACGGGGGGAGGGGAGGGACATTCCGCTGGTTGTTGTTCTGCAGTTATGTAGCGCCTCTACAGAATCTGCCTTATCCTGCCCTCGAGCAGTGAGGACGGCTGATTTCATCACATCACAGATGCCCCTCCCGAGCTGTTGGCCCTCAGTGAGAGCTGAATGTCCTGTTGGACTTAGGCACATGTCGATTAATTTATTTTGCTCCTCAGCATCCACTCTGTATGACAGACTGTCGGTCAATCTCATCCAAACATGTATCTGGGACGGAGACGGGATCGTTTTGGTGCTGCTCACCAGCTGGGAACCTGGAATGGTTGTATATGGAGTAAGACCATCAGCTGTTTGACACTGGGTAACCACAGGGTTCATGGAATCTGAGTTCGGCTGTGTCTCAGGGCTGGGGGCAAAAGGTGCAGTTACCAGGGAGACAGGCAGTGGGAGTCTTCATTTGTGAGCGGGTGTGGATGTGTCAGTGTGGGGCCTGTCGTTATCTCCATGGGGAGGTAGAACCCCAAAGGCACACATTATCCCATTCTGGGAGGAGTCCTGATTCCCTAGGGATTGTATTTGCTCCTGGCACCTCCGAATAGGGCCTGATGTGTGTTGCTCCGTGTTGCAGGTGTACAGGACCCATGCAGCTGCTTGGAGATCATACACTGTCCTTCCAGATTGTCAATGTAACCTGAGGCTGCCTCCCCATCCCCAGAGACCCTCCTTTCACTGGATTGGGCTCATGCCAATTGTAACTGGAGTAGTCCCATGTGGGTGAGACCCAGCTCAGTCACAGCCTGTAGGTTTCCCTGGGGTGACCGGATCCCAGCGGCCTTATCCCAGCCGGGGGTCCTCCAGGCTATCAGCAGTGGAGTGAGCTTTCCAGCTTCCTTCCCCAGATCTCTCTGGGCATCTCACCACAGCTCCTGTACCAGGAATCCTTCACTGCAAGGCCAGGCTGGCTTCCTGTGAAATTCTGCAGGACTGTTTCACATTTGTCCCGACTCGTGTTCGTGTTGCTTTAGCCGCTTCTGTATTATGGGACAGGCGGGTATGTTCATAGAGACATAGAGTTCTACAGCATGGAGACAGGCTCTTTGGCCCAAACTGGCCCATCCACACTAACCCCGTTTCCCTGCACTTAGCCCATATCCTTCCAATACGTTCCTATCCATGTATTTGTCCAAGTGCATTTTAAATGTTATTAAATGTATCCCCCTCGAATACTTCCACTGGTAGTTCATTCGGTATGAGTACCACCGTCTGGGTAAAACCCTCAGGTTCCCTTTTAATCTTCCCCTTTCACCTTAAACTGATGCCCTTTCGTCCTCGATTCCCCAAGCCTTGGATAAAGACTGAGTGCATTCACCCTATCCATGCCTCCCATGATCTTATACACCTCTATAAGGACACCCCTCAGTCTCCTACACACTAAAGAAAATGTCCTTGCTTGTCCAACCTCTCTCTATAACCGTCTAGTTGAGTTCTGGCAACATCCTTGTAAATTTCTTCTGTCCTCTTTCCAGTTTAATAACATCCTTCCTATAGCAAGGTGGGTAAAACTGAACACAATATTCCAAGTGCGGCCTCACTAACATCCTGCACAACTACAACAGAACTTCCCAACTTCGATATTCCATGCCCTGACTGGTGAAGGGCCCATTGTGCCAAAAGCCTTCTTCACTGCCCTGTCTCCCTGAGTTCAGAGAGCCGTGCTCCTAGAATCCAAGGTCTCCCTGTTCCACCACACTCCTTCAGGCCCTACCAATCACCATGAAACCCCTGTCTTGATTTGACTTTCCAAAATGCAAGATCTGGCCCTTGTCTGTATTAAACTCCATTTGCCATCTCTCAGCCCAATTCCTCAGCTGATCAAGGCCCTGTTGCAATTGATGAGAACCTTCCTCACTTATTTTAGTGTAATCTGAAAACTTTCTAATCATGCCTTAAACATCCTCATCCCAAATCATTTATATAGATAACAAACAGCAAGGGGCCTAGCACTGACCAGCTTCGTGGCACAGTGGCTAGCACTGCTGCCTCACAGCACTGTGGTTCTGGGTTCAATTCCAGCCTCACAGGATGGTCTGAGTGGGTTAGATCCTGTTAGGGTTAGATTTCCTACAGTATGGAAACAGGCCATTTGGCCCAACAAGTCCACACTGACCTGCTGAAGAGTAACCCACCCAGAGCCATTCTCCTTACCCAATATTTACCCTTGATGAATGCACCTAGCATTATGGACAATTTAGCACGGCCAATTCATCTGAGCTGCACATTTTTGGATTGTAGGAGGAAATCGGATCACCCAAATGAAACCCACGCAGACACAAGGAGAATGTGTAAACTCCACACAGTCACCCGAGGCTGGGGTCCAAACCGGGTCCTTGGCACTTTGCGGCAGCAGTGACAATAACTGAGACATCATGCAACACCAACTGAGTTTGGACATTCTCCCCGTGGCTGCGTAGGTTTCCTCTGGGTGCTCCGGTTTCCTCCCACAACCCAAAGATGTGCAGCTCAGGTAAACTGGCAATGCTCAGTTGCCTATAGTGTTCATGGACGTGTAAGTAAGTTGCATTAGTCAGGGGTAAACGTAGATTAACAGGGTAGGGGAATGGGTTTGTGTGGAATAATCTTCAGAGGGCCAGTAGACTTGTTGGGCTGAAGGGCCTGTTTCCACAGAGGTGGGATTCTATGATTCTATGACCACTGAAGCACACCACTAGTCACAGGCCTCCAGTCTGACTGTTACCCTCTGCTTCCTGCTATCAAGCCAGTTGTGTATCCAGTTTGCCAACGCCCCCTGGATTTCATGCGATCTAACCTTCCAGAGCAAGGTACCATGTGGAACCTTATCAAACACCTTACTGAAATCTGTAGAGTCTACATGTCTACACATCTGTAGAGTCTGCTCGTCAAACTTCCTGATCACTTCATCAAAGAACGCTAACAAATTTGTGAGGCATGGTCTCCCACGCACAAGGCTATGCTGACTACTCCCAATCAAAATCTGTATTTCCAAATGCATGTACATCTAATCTCTCAGAATCTTCTCAAGTAACTTACTGACCACACACGTTCAGCTGTCTGATTTCTTGTTGCAGCTTTTTCTTTGCAACCCTTCTCGAATAAGGGCACAAAATTTGCTGCCCTCCAATCTTTGAGACCTCACCCCTGGCTAACGATGATGCAAAAAGATCAGCCAGGGACCCCACAATTTCTTCTCTCGCCTCTTGCAGTGTTGTTGAATATGTTTGGTCAGGATCAGGAGATTTATCCATGTTCATACATTCTAATGCATTCAACATTTCCTCTCCTGTGATATGGACTGTCCCCAAGAGATCATCACTAACTTCCCCAAATTCCCAAGCCTTCATGTCCTTCTCCACGCTCAAAACAGAGGAGAAATAACTCCTGCGATTCTGCACAAACATGTCCACTTTGGTCCTTGAAGGGTCGTAGTCTCTCTCTAGTTATTCTTTGTCCTTTAATATACTTCAAGAATCTCTTTGGATTCACCCAAATCTTCTCAGCCAAGGTCATCTGCCCTCCTGATTCCCTTCTTCAGTAAACTCTTGTATCCCCTATGTATCCCCAGGGGTTCCCTTGACCCCAGCTGCCTGTACCTGAGCCATGCCTGCTTTTTTTCTGGTTAAAGCCTCAATGTCTCTTGTCATCCAGGGTTCCTTATTCCTGCCAATCTTGCTCTTCACACTCACAGGAACTGACAGATCTTGAACTGTAGCTGACCCACATTTAACGAACTTCCACTTGCCAGAGGTCCAGTTGCCTGCAAACAAACTTCTCAAACCAACCCCTGCAAGCTGCTGGCTAATTCCGTCAAAATGTGCTTTGCCCCAATGTCGAATTAGCACCTGGGGAACATTCTGTCTCACTCCACAATGATTACAATATTAATAGAAATGTGATCACTGGTTCCAAGTGCTCCCCCACTGTCACCTCACTCCGAACATTCTGGTTGGGTTGTATACCTTGTTTTTAGAAATAACTGGACTTTACCATCAGCATCGCAATGTTCAGTTGTGGGACTTTATCTCTTCCATATGAAGGAATGGGACCCAGAAATCTCTATTTAATCTGGCTCCCATCAAACTTCCAGGAACAGTGCTGCCCAGGTTATCAGTGTTCCCAGCTAACTACAGCAAGGCACACAAAGGATTCAAAGTGAATCATCACTGAAACGGTTCTCATGTAAATATTCCAGATTAGTTTGAGAATGGACTTAGATCTGGAGGAAAGCTTCCTCGAAGTGCCCCATCGAACACTCTGGAGATTGACAGCACATAGTGTTATGTCAATGTTGCCACAGTCAAATACACAAAGGAGAAAGTGAGAACTGCAGATGCTGGAGATCAGAGCTAAAAATGTGTTGCTGGAAAAGTGCAGCAGGTCAGGCAGCATCCACGGAACAGGAGAATTGACGTTTCGGGCATCAGCCCTTCTTCAGGAATTTCCTGAAGGGCTGATGCCCACAACATCAATTCTCCTGTTCCTTGGATGCTTCCTGACCTCCTGCGCTTTTCCAGCAACACACTTTCAGCTCAGATACACAAAGGAGAGGATTAATTATTAATACCTGCATCTCTCTGACCTGATCTGGGAGATATGGGTCAGGAGGGGGAGATTACTTTGTTGGGTAGGGATCAGTTAATGAGGGGGTGAGTGCAGTGTTGGGTCGGGATCAGTCAGGGAGGGGGAGATTACAGTGTTGGGTAGGGATCAGTCAGGGAGGGGTAGGTTGCAGTGTTGTGTAGGGATCAGTCAGGGATGGGGTGAGTGCAGTGTTGGGTAGGGATCAGTCAGGGAAGGGGGAGATTACAATGTTGGGTAGGGATCAGTCAGGGAAGGGGGAGATTACAATGTTGGGTAGGGACCAGTCAGGGAGGGGGAGATTGGAGTGTTGGGTAGGGATCAGTTAATGAGGAGGTGAGTGCAGTGTTGGGTAGGGATCAGTCAGGGAGGGGGAGATTGCTGTGTTGGTTAGGGATCAGTCAGTGAGGGGGTGATTTAAGTCTAGTTAGGGATCAGTCAGGGAGGGGGAGATTGCAGTTTTGTGTCAGCATCAGTCAGGGAGAATGTGAGTGCAGTGTTGGGTAGCGATCATTCAGGGAGGGGGTGATTGCAATGTTGGATAAGGATCAGTCAGGCAGGGGGAGGTTACAATGTTGTGTAGGGATCAGTCAGGGAGGGGGAGATTGCAGTGTTGGGTAGGGATCAGTCAGGGAGGGGGGATAGCAGTGTTGGGTAGGGATCAGTCGGTGAGGGGGAGATTGCAATGTTGGATAAGGATCAGTCAGGGAGGGGGTGAGTGCAGTGTTGGGTTGGGATCAGTCAGGAAGGGGGAGATTGCATGGTTGAGTTGGGATCAGTCGGGGGGAGAGATTGCAGTGTTGGGTAGGGATCAGTCAGCGAGGGGAGATTGCAGTGTTTGGTAGGGATCAGTCAGGGAGGGTGAGATTGCAGTGTTGCCTGGGGATTAGTCTGGCGGTGGTGATTGCAGTGTGGGGCAGGGATCAGTCAGGATGGTGATGATTTCAGTGTTGGGTCGTGATCAGTCAGGGAGGGGTAGATTGCAATGCTGGATAAGGATCAGTCAGGAAGGTGTAGGTTACAATGTTGTGTCAGGATCAGTCAGGGAGGGGGAGATTGCAGAGTTGTGTCGGGATCAGTCAGGGAGGGGGAGATTGAAGTGTTGGGTAGGGATCAGTCAGGGAGGGGGCGTTAAGTCTTGGTTCGGGATCAGTCAGGGAGGGGGAGATTGAAGTGTTGGGTAGGGATCAGTCAGGGAGGGGGCGTTAAGTCTTGGTTCGGGATCAGTCAGGGAGTGGCGATTGCAGTGTTGAGTAGTGATCATTCATGGCGGGGGTGATTGCAATGCTGGATAAGGATCAGACAGAAAGGGGGAGGTTACAATGTTGTGACAGGATCAGTCAGGGAGGGGGAGATTACAGTGTTGGGTAGGGATCAGTCAGGGAGAGGAGATTGCAGTGTTAGTTACTGATCCGTCAGGGAGGTGGAGATTGCAGTGTTAGGCAGGCATCAGATAGGGAGGGGGAGATTGGAGTGTTGGGTAGGGATCAGTTAATGAGGGGGTGAGATTGCAGTGTTGGGTAGGGATCAGTCAGGGAGGGGGAGATTGCAGTCTTGGGTCGTGATCAGTCAGGGAGGGGGAGATTGCAGTGTTGGGTAGGGATCAGTCAGGGAGGGGGAGATTGCAGTGTTGAGTTGGGATCAGTCGGGGGGAGAGATTGCAGTGTTGGGTAGGGATCAGTCAGGGAGGGGGAGATGGCAGTGTTGTGTAGGGATCAGTCAGGGAGGGGGTGAGTGCAGTGTTGGGTCGTGATCAGTCAGGGAGGGGGAGATTGCAGTGTTGTGTCGGGATCAGTCAGGAATGGGGAGATTACAGTGTTGGGTCGTGATCAGTCAGGGAGGGGGAGATTGCAGTGTTGGGTAGGGATCAGTCAGGGAGGGGGAGATTGCAGTGTTGGTTAGGGATCAGTCAGGGAGGGGGCGTTAAGTCTTGGTTCGGGATCAGTCAGGGAGTGGCGATTGCAGTGTTGAGTAGTGATCATTCATGGAGGGGGTGATTGCAATGCTGGATAAGGATCAGACAGAAAGGGGGAGGTTACAATGTTGTGACAGGATCAGTCAGGGAGGGGGAGATTGCAGTGTTGGGTAGGGATCAGTCAGGGAGGGGGAGATTACAGTGTTGGGTAGGGATCATTCAGGGAGAGGAGATTGCAGTGTTAGTTACTGATCCATCAGGGAGGGGGAGATTGTAGTGTTGGGTAGGGATCAGTCAGGGAGGTGAGATTGCAGTGTTCGTTTAGGATCAGTCAGGGAGGTGAGATTGCAGTGTTGGGTTGGGATCAGTCAGGGAGGGGTGAGAGCAGTGTTGGGTAGGGATCAGTCAGGGAGCGGGAGATTGCAGTGTTGGGTAGGCATCAGATAGGGAGGGGGATATTGGAGTGTTGGGTAGGGATCAGTTAATGAGGGGGTGATTTAAGTCTAGTTAGAGATCAGTCAGGGAGGGGGAGATTGCAGTGTTGTGTCGGCATCAGTCAGGGAGAGTGTGAGTGCAGTGTTAGATAGGGAACAGTCAGGGAGGGGGTGATTGTAGTCTTTGGTAGGCATCAGTCAGGTAGTGGACAGTGAAGAATGTTACTTCACATTACAATGGGATGGTGAACTGATGGGCCAATGGGCTGAGGAGTGGGAGATGGAGCTTCATTCAGATAAATAAGAAGCGCTGCATTTTGGGAACGCAACTCTTCGCAGGACTTATACACTTAATGTTAAGGTCCCAGGGAGTGTTCCTGAACAAAGAGACCTTGGAGTGCAGGTTCATTGTTCCTTGAAAGGAGAATTCTGGGTCGATAGGATAGTGAAGAAGGTGTTTGGTATGCTTGTGTTTACTGATCAGTGCATTGGGTAGAGGAGTTGGGACGTCATGTTGTAGCTATACAGGACATTGGATAAGCCAGTTTTGGAATATTGTGTGAAATTCTTGTCTCCTCCCTCTCGGAAGAATATTGTGTAATTTGAAAGGGCTTAGAAAAGATTTGCAAAGATGCTGCCAGGGTTGGAGGATTTGAGCTACAAGGAGAGGTTAAATGGGCTGGGCCTGCTTTCCCTGGAATGTCTGAAGCTGCGGGGTAACCCATATGGAAGTTTATAAAACCATGAGAGGCATGGATAGGATTAACAGACAAGATCTTTTCCCTGGGGTGGGGTAGTCCAGAACTGGAGGGCCTAGGTTCAGGATGAGAGGGGAAAGATATAAAAGGAACCTAAGGGACAACGTTTTGATGTGGAGGGTGTTGCGTGTATGGAATGACCTGCCAGATGAAGTGGTGGAGACTGGTACAATTACTGCATTTAAAAGGCATCTGGATGGGTATACGAACAGGAAGGGTTGAGAGGGATTTGGGCCAAGTGCAGGCAAATATGACGAGATTATGTTAGGATATGTGGGTGACGTGGATGAGTTGGACTGAAGGCCCTGTTTCTGTGCTGTCCATTTCTATGTCTGTAAATGTTTTGTACTGTCCATTTCCAGCCATACACTTCACTGTTTCCCCTGTTTACCTTGGTCAGTTCCCCTCTCAAACACATGTCAATGGCTTTGGTTGTGATTGTAGGGTGTGCTTTATGGTCACTTTAAAAATCCATCATCTCGCTGAATTCCACTATACTACAATTTCCCAGAGGATATCTCAGTGGGACATTACTCCTTCCCTCAGCGTCATCACCCAATGGTCGATCTGAGATAGTCACATCCCTGGCTGTTTCCACAACGTGTTATTCAAAGAAACACTGACACAAACATTCAAAGAGGAGTTCGGAGAACATCACTTTTGCCGATGTGACTGTCCCAGATTATACAAAGACTGAAGTCTCCCAGAATTATCACAGTGCCTTTGTATTACACAGGAATATATTGGAATGTGTAACAGGGTTGAGCATTGAAATGCTGTTAGGCAGCCTCTAAACAGTTCTCCTGCTTGTGTTTTTGACACGTGTTACCCAGAATCTGCATTCAGACTGATTCAGCTTCATCATCTGAGGCCAAATGCTTTCTCTGTAATGCCTTTGTTACCCATTACTGTCAGGGTTACCCATCCTGCACTCCCTGAGACCCCTCAAGGAGGTGGTCAATAGAATATTCATGTTCCACCTTTTGTTCACCCTGTCACCACTAAATCTCATTTATCTCTGTGCCACAGTCCATCCACCTTATTGCAGAGACTTTATCCAGTCCAAAAAAGAACATTACTATTAACTCTTTCCACAATTTCTTGTCGCAGTCCAATTCACTGATGTACAGTTTCAGTTAAACTCTGTCTCTTCCTGTTCCTTTCTGCTTGTCTTCAGCTACATTGCCATTTCTCTTTGGATTTGGAAAGCTCCTTTCACCTGAATCCTCTGCATCCTCTCTGTCAGTTTAAAGTCCTGCCCATAAGCTTACCGACATGGTTGGCCTGGACACTGCTCCCAGGGGTGGGGTAGTCCAGAACTGAAGGGCCTAGGTTCAGGATGAGAGGGGAAAGATATAAAAGGAACCTAAGGGACAACTCCCAGCAGTGTTGTGTTTAATTCACTCATGGGATGTTGCTGTCTCTGGCTGGCCAGCATCGCATGCCCACCCCGAGCTGCCCTTGAGCTGAGTGCCTTGCTGGATGATTACAGAGAGCAGTTTAGAGTCAACCCCATCGCTCTGAGGCTGGATCATATGTAGGCCAGACCCGCTGTCTATTATAGATTTCCTTCCTAAAAGGATATTAAGCAGTTAGATGGGTTATACTGGAGCCCAGCATTAACATCTGGATGAACAGTCGGGTGAGAATAGCACGAGGCCATCACCTGTCCCACTCGTAGCTCACCGTTCACTGAGTACTGATCCCCGTGCACCATGAATCACAACCCTTTCATCATGACCATTGTGTGATCCCGTTACCTTCCAGCACTCTGGTGATATCACTCAGTCTCTCTCCATGTGGTATCCCTCACTGTGTGGGTCTAATTGATGCCTCTGTCAATGTCTCTCACTCTTGCAGCTACTCCAGATCCTGAGCCAATGGAATTCCCCTTTCCAGAGACACACAGCAGCACAGGCCAGAGATGGAGACTGGGATTATCCAGATCTCTGTGGGACTCAGGGCCATTCTCCATGTGTAACCCTCACTGCATCAGTCTAATTTCCCATTCTGTCTGTTTCTCTGTCTCCTGTCGGTCATCAGGATGTTCCTGTCTCAGCCGAATTCCTAATTCTTGTCTCGTCCATAACCACATCAAAGACGGTTGGTCAGTCAGAGAGACATGAAGAGGGAGGTGTGGAGCCTTCAGTAAATCCTGCAGCCGGTAAGATCACTCACAGTAAACAGCACAGGGTGGGGGTAGTGACCTTCTGTATTCAGACCTGGAAGACAGGACATAGACACAGAGCTGGGTAAGGAACAGCTCCATTCTAGGCTTCATTCACATCATCTTATGAGGGACCTCCTTTCACCTCTGCTGTACTGGTCCTCCCTGGGACATCTCTCTCTGACTTTCTGTCTCTTTTTCTCTATCCCCTCTCTCACCCACCCACTCTCATTCTCTCTCTCACCCCCTCTCACCCTCTCTCTCCAAATCTCTTCCCCTCACTCATTCTCTCTCTCTCACCCTCTCACTCACTCTTGCTCCAACCCCCTCACTCACTCTCCACCTCATCCCTGTCTCTCACCGAACTCTCTCTCTCTCCCTCGCGTGCCTCTCCCTCACATCCCTCTCTCTCTGGCTCACCCTGTATCTCTCCCGAGCTCGCTCTCCCCCTCTTTCTATCTTACTCTCTTTCTCTTTCTCTCTCTTGTCCCCTTATCATGCTCTCTCTCGATCTCTCAGTCTGTCTCTCATTTTCGTCCCCTCGCTCACTCACACTTGCACCTCTCTCTCTCTCCCTCGCGTGCCTCTCCCTCATGTCCCTCTCTCACTGACTCGCCCTGTATCTCTCCCTATTTCGCTCTCCCCTCTTTCTATCTTACTCTCTTTCTCTTTCTCTCTCTCAATCCCTTATCGTTCTTGCTCTCTCGATCTCCCAGACTCTCTCTCGCATTCCGTCCCCTCACTCACTCTCTCTTTCTCGCTCGCCCCATCTCTCGCCCGTCTCTCTTGCTCACACCTCGCTCTCTCCCTCTTTCTCCCTTCAATCTCTCTCCCTTCTCTGTCACTTTCTCCCCCTCTCTCTGTCCCCTCTCTCTCCACCTTCTCTCCCCACTTTCTCCCCTCTCTCTCCCTGACTTACCCCATTCTCTCACCCCTCTCTCACACCTCTCTCTCACCCCCTCTCTCACCCCCTCTGTGACACCCTCTGTCACACCCTCTCTCGACCCCTTCTCTCGACCCCCCTCTCTTTCCTCCCTCTCTCCCCACCTCACCCATCTCTCTCTCACCCCTCTCTCCCCCACTTTCTCGATCCACTCTCTCGACGCCCTCACTTGACCCCTTCACTCGAGCCCCTCTCTCGACTCCCTCTCTCGACCCCGTGCTCTCAACCCTTCTCTCTCTACCCACCTTTCTCCACCCCCTCTCTCCCTACTCTCTCTCCCCCCTCCCCATCTCTCCCCCTCTCAAACCCCTCACTCGACCCCCTCGCTCAACTCCCTCTCTTGGCACCCTCTATCGACTCCCTCTCGCTCTTCCAACCCCTATATCCGCCCTCCACCCCCTTTCCCCCTCCTCCCTCTCTCCCCTATCTCAACCCCCTCACTCTACCCCTTCTCTCGACTCCCTCTCTCTCTCATCCCTCTCTCCCCATCTCTCCCCCTCCCCCCTCTCTCAACCCCCTCACGCGACCCCCTCACTAGATCCCCTCACTCCACCCCCTCTCTCGACTCCCTCTCTCACCCCTCTCTCTCCTTCTCTCTTCCCCCTCTCAGAAAGCACTCTCTCTCCCCACTCACCCCTTTTCTGTTCCCCTCTCTCCATACTCCCTCTCCCCTTCCTCACCCTCCCCCTCTCACTAATCCTGTCTCTCCCTCTCTCACCCCCGTCGCTCTCCCCGTCTCTCTCCTCCCCTCTCTCCCCCTTTCTCTCCCCCTCCCTCTACCCCTCTCTCTCCCTCTCACTTGAAATCCCTCTCTCTTTACACCCCTCTCTCGACCTCCCCTCTTTCAAACTCCCTTACATTACACCATCTCTCGACACCCTCTCACGACCCGCCTCTTTCAAACCCACCTCACGACACATTCACTCGAACTGCCTCACTTGAACCCCCTGTCTTTCTCCCCCACTCTCCCCTCTCTCCCATTCTCTCCCTCCTCTACCCTACTCTCTTCCCCAATCTACCCTACTCTCCCCCTCTCTCTCTCCCCTCTCTCCCCGTCTCTCCCCCTCCCCCTTTCTCACTCCTCTCTCCCCGTCTCTCCCCCTCCCCCTCTCTCACTCCTCTCTCCCCCTCTCTCCCCCGTCTCTCTCCTCCTCTCTCTCCTCCTCTCTCTCCTCCTCTTTCTCCTCCTCTCTCTCCCCCTCTTAATCCCCCTCATTCAAACCCACTCAATCTAACCCCTCACTGGACCCCCTCACTTGACCCCCCGCTCTCCCTCCCTCTCTTCCCGCTCTCTTTCCCTCACCCCCTTTCTTTCCCCCTCTCTCCCCACACTGTCTCCCCCTTCCTCACTCCCCCGTCTCCCCCCTCTCTCCCCCTCTCTCCCTCCCCCTCTCTCCCTCCCCCTCTCCCTCCCCCTCTCTCTCCCCCTCTCTCTCCCCCTCTCTCATTCCCCCTCTCTCTCTCTCCCCCTCTCTCTCCCCCTCTCTCTCTCCCCTCTCTCTCTCCCCTCTCTCTCTCCCCGTCTCTCTGCCCCCCTCTCTCTCTCCCTCTCTTTCTCCCCCTCTCTCTCCCCCTCTCTCTCCCCCTCTCTCTCTCCCCCTCACTCTCTCCCCCTCTTTCTCGCCCCATTCTCTTCCCCTCTCCCACACTATCTCCCCCTCTCCCCGCCTCTTTCTCCCAATCTGTCTCCCCGTCTCTCTCCCCACTCTCTCACTCTCTCTCTCTCAGCCCCCCTCACTCTCCCCGTCACTCTCCCCCCAACTCTCCACCTCTCTCTCCCCCTCTTTCTCCCCCACTCTCTGCCCCCTCTCTCCTGCACACTCTCCCCCCTTTCTCCCCACTCGCTTTCCCCCCTCTGTCTCCTCCTCTCCCTCTCTCTCCACCTCTCTCTTTCCTCACTCCCCTTCTCTCTTGCCTCCTCTCCCTCCTCTCTTTTGCCTCTCTCTGACCCTCTCTCTCTCACCTCACTTTGTCACCTCACTTTCCTCCCCTCTCTCACTCCCTCCCTCTCTCCCTTCCTCCCTCTCTCACCCTGTCATTCACTATCGTTCCTCTCCCCCACTCACTGCCCCCTCTCTCTCCCCTTTCTCAAACACACTCCCCTGTCTCTTTACTTCTCTCCCTCTACCCCCTCTCTCTCCTCTCTCTCCCCTTCAATCTCCCCATCGCTCTCCCCCTCTGTCCCCCTCTGTCCCCCTCTCTACCCCTCTCTACCCCTCTCTCCCTCTCTCCTTCTCTCACCGCCTCTTTCCCCATCTCAACCCCTCTCTTTACACCTCTCTCTCCCTCACCCCCTCTCTACCTCTCACTCTCGCTCTCCCCTCGCTCACACCCACACTCCCCCTCTCCACTTCCCTCCTTCCAACCCCTCTCTTTCTCCCCCTTTCCTCCCCTCTCTCCCCTTCTCTCTCCCCTTCTCTCTCCCCATCTCTCTTCACCCTCTCTCCCCCTCACTCTCCCCCCTCCCCTCTCCCCATCTCTCTTCCCCAGTCTCTATCTCGGTCTACTTCCTCTCTCTTCCCCCTCTCTCCATGACTCGTTCTCGCTCCACCCTCTCTCCACATCCCTCTCTCGCCCTCTCTCTCACCATCTCTCCCCTCCTCTCTCCCACTCTCTCTTGCCCCCTCTCTCCCCCTCTCTCTCCCCTCTCTCTCTACTGTCTGTCTCTCAACCCTTCTCTGTCTGCACCTTACTCTCAACCCCCTCTCTACCCTCTCTCTCTCTCTCTCTCCCCTCTCTCTTCACTAACTCTCTCCCCCACTCTGTCACCTAACTTGCTCCCTCTTTCTCCCTCCCTGCCTAACACTCTCCCTCCCCACTCTCTCCCCCCACTCTCCCCCACTCTCTCCCCACTCTGTTCCCCCCCCCACTCTGTCTCCCCACTCTGTCTCCCCACTCTCCCCACACTCTCTCTCTCCCCCAGTCTCACCCCCACTTTTCCGCCCACTCTCTCTGCCCCCACTCTCTCTGCACTCACTCTCTCTCACCCTCTCTCTCTCCCCCTCTCCCCTCCTCTCTGTCCCCAAACTCTCTCTCCTTCTTTCTCTCCCCCTTTCTCACCCCTTCTCTCCCCTTTCGCTCCCCCCTCTAGCCTCCTCTCTCTCACCTCTCACTTTCACCCTCTTCCCCTCCCACATTCTCTCCCTCTCTCCCCTCTGTCTGCACCCCTCCCCCCTCTCTACCCCCCTCTCCACCTCTACCCAACTCTCTCCCCCTCCCCCTCTCTATCCCCACACTCTCCCCCTCTTTCTCCCCACTCTCTCCCCCCTCTCTCTCCCCTTCTCACCCCCCTCTCCCTCTCTCCCCCCTCTCTACCCCCCTCTCCACCTCTACCCAACTCTCTCCCCCTCCCCCTCTCTATCCCCACACTCTCCCCCTCTTTCTCCCCACTCTCTCCCCCCTCTCTCTCCCCTTCTCACCCCCCTCTCCCTCTCTCCCCTCTCTCTACCCAATCTCTCTCGCCCCCTCTCTCAAGCCCCCTCTTTCTTGCCCCCTCTAATCTCTGTCTCCCCTCTATCTTGCCCCACTCTAACTCCCCTCTCCCGCCCCCTCCTTTGTTCACCCTCTCTCTACCCCCTCTCTCCCCATCTCTCTCTCTTCACTACATCTCTCCCCTTACTCTGTCACCTCTTCTCCCTCCCTCTCTCACACCCTCCCTCTCTCTCTCCCGTCCTCCCTCTCAGTCTCCCCCACTCACTCCCCTCTCTCCCCCACTCTCTCCCCTCTCTCGCTCTCTCCCCTCTCTCTTCCCCCCTCTCTCCTCCTCTCTTGCCCTCTCTTGCCTCCTCTCTGTTGCCCATCACTCTCATCCCCTCTCTCTCGCCTCCTCTTGCTCACCCTCTCTCTCCACCCATCTCTCTCTCCACATCACTCTCCATCCATCTCTCTCCCCCTCTCTCCCCCTCTCTAACCCCCTCCCCTCTCTCTCTCTCCCCATCCCACGCCCACTATCTTCCCCTCTGTCTCCGCCCATTCTCTCCCCTCCTCTCGCCCCCTCTCTCCCCCTCCCCGTCTCTCTTCCATCTCTCTCTCCCCACCTCTCTCTCCCTGCCTCTTTCTCCCCACATCTCTTCCCGTCTCTTCCCGACTCTCTCCCCATCTCTCTCCCCATAATTTCCTCCCTCGCCCCCTTACTAGCTCCATACTCTCTAGCCACTCTCTCCCCACTCACTCTCCTCTCTCTCTCCCCCGTCTCTCCCCCCCTCTCCCCCATCTCTCCCCCCTCTTCCCCCCCTCTCTCCCCCTCTCTTCCCGCTCTTTCACCCCCTCTCCCCCTTTCTACCCCCCTCTCTCCCCCCCTCTACCCCCTCTCCTCCTTCTTCCCCCTCCTCCCTCTCTCCCTCTCTCTTCCGGCTCTTTCTCCCCCCTCCCTCTCTCCCATTCTGTCCTCCTCTGTCTCCCTCTCCCTCCCTCTCTCTCTCTCCCCCTCTTCCCCCCACTCTCCTGTCTCTCTCCCCCCTCTCCTGTCTCTCTACCGTTTCTCTCTCCCACTTCTCTCTCCCCTTCTCTCTCCCCCCTCTCTCCACCCCACTCTGTCCACCCCAGTCTCTCCACCCCACTGTCTCCACCCTCTCCTCCCTCTCTCTCTCCCCACACTCTCTATCCCCACTCCCTCACCCCCGCTCTCTCATCTCCCACTCTCTCACCCCGCTCTCTCACCCCGCTCTATCAACCCACCTCTCTCCCTCTCTCTACCTCTCTCTCTAACCCCCTCACTCTCCCCCTCACTCTCCCCCCTCACTATCCCCCTCACTCTCCCCCCTCACTCTCCCCCTCACTCTCCCCCTCACTCTCCACCCTCTCTCTTCCCCCTTTTTATCCCTCCGCTCTCTGCACTCTCTCTACTCCCTCTCTCTCTATTGCCTCTCTCTCTCTCTACCCCCTCTCTCCCCACGATTCTCTATCGATCTCCACCCACTCTCCCCACACCCCCTCTCTCCCCCTCCCTCTCTCTCCCCCTTGCCTCCTCTCTCTCTCGCCTCTCTCTTCCTCTCTCCCCCTCTCCCTTGCCTCCTCTCCCTCCCCTCTTTCGCCCTCCCTCTCTAGCCCCTCTGTCTCTACCCCTCATGCTGCCCTCTCTCTCTCTCTTTTCACTCTGTCACCTCACTCTCCCTCCCTCTCTCACTCCCTCCCACTCTCCCTCCCTCCGTCTCTCACCCTATAACTCACTATCGTCTCTTTCCCCCACTCTCCCCTCTCTCTCCCCCCACTCTCCCCCTCTCTCTATGCCCCTCTCTCACCCCTCTCTCTACCCTCTCTCACTATCCCGCTCACCCCCTCTCTGTACCCCTCAATCTCTCTCCCCCCTCTCTGTTCACTAACTCTCTCCCCACTCTGTCACCTAAATCTCTCGTCTCCCCCTCTCACTCTCTCCTCTCTCCCACACTCTCTTCCCCCACTCTCATCCCCAGCTTTCTCCCCTCTCTCTCTTTCCACTCTCTCTCCTCTCTCTCCTCCTCCGTCTCTCACCCACTCACTTTCCCCCTCTCTCCCTTCCACTCTCTCCCCACTCTATCCCCCAATCTCACTCACCATCTTTCTCTCACCCTTTCTCTCCCCCCTTTTTCTGCCCTCTCTCTCTCCCCCAACCCCCACAATTCCCCCGACCCCTCTCTCTCACCCCTTTCTCTCTCACCCCTCTCTCTCACCCCCTCTCTCTCACCCCCTCTCTCTCACCCCCTCACTCTCACCCTCTCTCTCCCCTTCTCTCTCACCCCCTCTCTCTCACCCCTCTCCCTTGCCCCACTCTCGCGTGGTCTCTCTCTCAACCCCACTCTCTCCCCCTCTTTCACCCCCTCTCTTACACCCTCTCTCTTACACCCTCTCTCTTACACCCTCTCTCACACATCTCTCTCCCCCTCTCTCTCCCGTTACGCCAACCTCTCTCTCCCCCACTCTCCCAAACACCCTCTCTCCCTCTCTACCCCCTCTCTCCCCCTCTCTCTCGCCTCTCTCTCTCGACCCCCTCTCCCACCGCTCTCTCTTGTCCGCGTCTTTCACACCCTCTGTCTCTCCCCCTCTGTCCCCCGTCTCACCCACTCTCTCGCCTTTTTCTCTCTCTCCTCTTTCCCTCCCCTCTCTGTCTCACCTCCTCTCTCTACCCCTTTCTCTCCATCTCTCTCGCTTCACTAGCTCCCTCCCCTTACTCTGTCACCTCACTCTCCCTCTGGCTCTCACTCCCTCCCTTTCTCCCTCCCTCCTCTCACTCTCCCCTCTCTCACCCCCACTCACTCCCCTGTCTCACCCCCACTCACTCCCCTCTCTCTCTTTCACTCACTCCACTCTCTCTCTCTCTCCCTCTCCCCCCTCTCTCTCCCCCTCTCTCTCTCCCCTCTCTGTAAACGCCTGCATCACTCCCTCTCTCTACCCTCTCTCTCCACCCCGCTCACTCCCTCTCTCTACACCTCAATCTCTTTCTCCCCCTCTCTCTCTTCACTAACTCTCTCCCCCACTCTGTCACCTAAATCTCTCCCCTCTCTTACCCTCCCTCTCTCACTCCCTCCCTCTCTCCCCCTCTTACTCTCCCCTCTCTCCCTGCTGTCTTTCCCCAATCTCTCCCCAATATCTTCCCCCACTCTCACCGTCATCTCACTCCCCTCTCTCCCTCTCCCTCTTTCTCTCTCCCCCTCTTTTTCCCCCTCTCTCCACCCTCTTTCTCCTCCTCCCTCTCTCACCCTCTCACTCTCCCTCTCTCTCTCTCAATTGCCCCCCACTCTCCCCCCAATCTCACTCCCCCACTTTCTCTCCTCTATCTCTGCCCCTTTCTGTCCCCCTTTCTCTGCCCCATCTCTTTCCCCCACACCCCACTTTTCCCTCCCTCTCTGTCCCCCACTATCTCTTTTCCCCCCTCTCTGCCCCCTCTCGCTCTGTCCCCCCTCGCACTGTCCCCCTGCTCTCTGCTCCCCTCCTCTCTGTCCCCCCTTCCTCTCTGTTCCCCCTTCTATCTGTCCTTCTCTCTCTCCCCTTCTCTCTGTCCCCCCCTCTCTCTGTCTCCCTCTCTTTGTCCCCCTCTTTCTGTCCTCCTCTGTCCCCCCAGTCTCCCTCTCTCTGTTCCTCTCTCTCTGTCCCCTCTCTCTTTGCCACCTCCCTCTTATTCCCCACCCCCCTCTGTCCCCCTCTCTCTGTCCCCAATCTTTGACTCCCCCTCTCTCTGTCACTCTCTCCCTGTCCCCCCGTCCCCCTCTCTCTTCCCCCCTTCTGTCCCCCCTCTCTCTGTCCCCCCTCTCTCTGTCCCCCTCTCTCGTCCCCCCCTCTCTGTCCCCCCTCTCTCTGTCCCCTCTCTCTCTGCCCCCCCTCTCTGTCCCTCTCTCTGTCCCACCCTCCCTGTCCCTGTCTCTCAGTCTCCCCTCGCTCTGTTCCCCCCCTCGATCTGTCACCTCCTCGCTCTGTCACCCCCTCGGTCTGTCTCTCTGCTCTCTGCCCCCCTCCTCTCTGTCCCCCATTCCTCTCTGTTCCCCCCTCTCTGTGTCCTCCCTCTTCCTGAACCCCCATGACCCACTCTCTCTGTCCCCGTCTCTCTGTCCCCATCTCTGTCCCTTTATCTCTGTCTCCCTCTTTCTGACCTTCCTCTCGCTGTCCTCACTCTCTCTGTCCCCCACTCTCTATCCCTGTCTCTCTCTGTCCCCCCTCTCTGTCCCCCTCTCTCTACCCCCTCTGTCCCCCACACTCTGTCGCCCCCCACTCTCTGTCCCCATCTCTCTGTCACCCTCTCTCTGTCCGCACTCTCTCTGTCCGCCCTCTTTCTCCACCCTCTCTCTCTGTCACCCTCTCTCTGTCCCGCCCGTCCCACCTCTTTCTGTTCCTCTCTTTCTGCCCCCGTCTCTGTCCACCCTCTCTCTGTCCGCGCACTCTCTCTGTTCCCCCTCTCTCTGTCCCCCTCTCTCTGCCCGCCTCTCTCTTTCCCCCTCTCGGTGTCCCCCTCTCGGTGTCCCCCCTTGCTCTGTGCCCCCCTCGCTGCACCCCTTGCCCACTTCTCTCTGTCCCCCTTCTCTCTGTCCTCCTCTCTCTGTCCCCCCTCATTCTCCCTCACTCTCTGCCCACTCTCTCTCCTCCCTGTGACCCCCGTCTCTCTGTCCCCCATATCTCTGTCCCCCGTCTATCTGTACCCACCCTCTGTTCCCCCCTCTGTCCCCGTCCCTCCTCTTTCTGTTCCCCTCTTTCTGTCCCCACGTCACCCCCTCTGTCCTCCCCTCTCTGTCCCCCCTCGCTGTCCCTCACTCTCTCTGCTCCCCATGACCCCCTTTCTCTGTCACCCGTCTCTCTGTCCCCCGTCTCTCTGTCCCCCATCTCTCTGTCCCCTGTCTCTCTGTCCCCGTCTCTCTGTCCCCATCTCTGTCTCCCTCTCTGCCCCCCCCCCTCTCTGTACACACCCTCTGTCCCCCCCTCTGTCACCCCATCCCTCCTCTTTCTATTCCCCTCTCTCTGTCCCCCTCTCTGTCCCCCCTTTTTCTGATCCCAATTCTTTCCCCCTCTCTGTTCCCCTCTTTCTGTCCCCCTCTCTCTGCCCCCCCTCTCTCTGTTCCCCTCTCTCTCTGCCCACTCTCTTTCCTCCTCTCCGTGTCCCACTCTCTTTGTCCCCTCTCTCTATACCTCTGTCTCTGACCCCCTCTCTCTGTCACCCCTCTCTCTGTCCCTCTCTCTGCATCTCCCTCTCTGTCCCCTCTCTCTGTTCCCCTCTCTCTCTGCCCCCTCTCTTTCCTCCTCTCCGTGTCCCACTCTCTTTGTCCCCTCTCTCTATACCTCTGTCTCTGACCCCCTCTCTCTGTCACCTCTCTCTCTGTCCCTCTCTCTGCGTCTCCCTCTCTGTCCCTTTCTCTCTGTTCCCTTCTCTCTGTTCCTGCTCTCTCTGTACCCCACTCTCTGTCCCTCCTCTATCTGCCCCCTCTGTCCCCTTCTGTCTGCCCCATTCACCCTCTTTCTGTCCACCTCTCTCTCTGTCCCCCCTCTTTCTGACTCCACTCTCTCTGTCCCCCTCTCTCTGTCCCTCTCTCTCTGACCCCCCTCTCTCTGTCCCCCTCTCTCTGACCCCCCTCTCTCTGACCCCCCTCTCTCTGACCCCCCTCTCTCTGACCCCCCTCTCTCTGTCCCCTCTCTCTTTGTTCCCCTCTCTCTGTCCCCCCTCTCTCTGTCCCCTCTCTCTGACCCCACTCTCTCTGTCCCCCCCTCTCTCTTTCCCCCCTCTCTGTCCACAGCCTCTGTTACCCCGTCCTCTTTCTGTTCTCCTCTTTCTGTCCCCCTCTCTGCCCGCCCTCTCTCTGTCCGCGCTCTTTCTCTGTCCCTCTCTCTCTTTCCCCCTCTCTCAGCCCCCTCTCTGGGTCCCGACTCTCTCTGTTCCCCCCTCTCTCTGTCCCCTCTCTCTCTGTCCACCTCTCTCTGACCCCCCTCTCTCTGACCCCACTCTCTCTGTCCACCTCTCTTTCTGTCCCCCCCTCTCTCTGTCCCCCCTCTCTCTCTGTCCCCCTCTCTCTGACCCCACTCTCTCTGTCCCCCCCTCTCTCTGTCCCCCTCTCTCTCTGACCCCCCTCTCTCTGTCCCCCTCTCTCTCTGACCCCACTCTCTCTGTCACCCCTCTCTCTGTCACCCCTCTCTCTGTTCCCCCCTCTCTCTCTGTCCACTCTCTCTCTGTCCACCTCTCTCTGATCCCCTCTCTCTGACCCCTCTCTCTCTGACCCCCCTCTCTCTGTCCCCCCTCTCTCTCTGTCCCCCCCTCTCTCTGTCCCCCTCTCTCTCTGACCCCACTCTCTCTGTCACCCCTCTCTCTGTCCCCTCTCTCCCTGTCCCCACTCACTCTGTCCCCCTCTCTCTCTGACTCCCCTCTCTCTGTCCCCCTCTCTCTTTGTTCCCCTCTCTCTGACCCCTCTCTCTCTGACCCCCCTCTCTCTGTCCCCCCTCTCTCTCTGTCCCCCTCTCTCTCTGTCCCCCTCTCTCTCTGACTCCCCTCTCTCTGTCCCCCTCTCTCTCTGACCCCACTCTCTCTGTCACCCCTCTCTCTGTCCCCTCTCTCCCTGTCCCCACTCACTCTGTCCCCCCTCTCTCTCTGTCCCCCCTCTCTGTCCGCAACCTCTGTTACCCCCTCCTCTTTCTGTTCTCCTCTTTCTGTCCCCCTCTCTGCCCGCCCTCTCTCTGTCCGCGCTCTTTCTCTGTCCCTCTCTCTCTTGCCCCTTTCTCAGCCCCCTCTCTGGGTCCCGACTTTCTCTGTCCCCCCTCTCTCACTGTCCCCCCCCCTGCCCCCCTCTCTCTTTCCTCCTCTCCATGTCCACTCTCCTTATCCCCTCTCTCTATCCCCCTGTCTCTGTCCCCCCTCTCTCTGTCACCCCCTCTCTGTCCCTCTCTCTGTCCCTCTGTCCCTTTCTCTCTGTTCCCGCTCTCTCTGTACCCCACTCTCTGTCACCCCTCTGTCTCTCCCCCCTCTGTCCCCTTCTCTCTGCCCCCGTCCCCCTCTTTCTGTCCCCCCTCTCTCTGTCCCCTCTCTCTGACCCCCCTCTCTCTGACCCCCCCTCTCTCTGACCGCCCCTCTCTCTGACCCCCCTCTTTCTGTCCCCCCTCTTCCTGAACACCACTCTCAGCCCCCCATGACCACCTTTCTCTGTCAGCCGTCTCTCTGTCCCCATCTCTGTCCCCATCTTGTTCCTTTCTCTCTGTACCCCCTCTCTGTCCCCCCTCTCTATCCCCCCTCTCTGTCCCCACTCTCTCCGTCCCCCACTCTCTGTCCCTGTCTCTCTTGTCCTCGTTCGGTCCACCTTTCAATTTCACCCCTCTCTCTGCCCCCCTCCCACAGTCCACCTCTCTGTAACCCCTCTCTCTGTCCCTCTCGCTCTGTCCCCCTCTCTCTTTTTCCCCCCATTCTCTGTACCCCCTCTCTGTCTCCCCCCCCCGCACTCCCCCACTGTACCACCCCCTCTGTCCCCCTATCTCTGTCCCTTCTCTCTCTGTCCCCCCCGTTCCCCTCTCACTGTCACCCCTCTCTCTGTCCCCCTCTCACTATTCCTGCTCTCTCTGTCCTCCTCTCTCTGTCCCCCTCTCTTTGTCCCCCGCTCTCCGTCCCCCCTCTCTGTCTCCCCTCTTTCTGTTGCCCCTCTCTTTGTCCGACTCTCTATTCCTGCTCTCTCTCTCTCCTCCTCTCTCTGTCCCCCCTCCCTCTGTCCCCCCTCTCTCTGTCCCCCGCTCTCTGTCCCCCCTCTCTGTCGCCCCTCTTTCTGTCGCCCCTCTTTCTGTCGCCCCCTCTCTGTCCCTCTCTCTCTCTGTCCCGCTCTCTCTGTCCGCCTCTCTCTGTCCCCCCTCTCTGTCGCCCCTCTTTCTGTCTCCCCTCTCTTTGTCCCTCTCTCTATTCCTGCTCTCTCTCTCCTCCTCTCTCTGTCCCTTCTCTCTCTGTCCCTTCTCTCTCTGTCCCTTCTCTCTCTGTCCCTTCTCTCTCTGTCCCCCTCTCTCTGTCCCCCTCTCTCTGTCTCCCCTCTCTGTTCCCCCCTCTCTGTTCCCCATCTCTCTGTCCCCCTCTCTATTTCCCCCTCTCTATTTCTTCATCCCTATTTCCCCCTCTCTCTCTGCCCCCTCTCTGCCCCCCCTCTCTGCCCCCCCTCTCTGCACACCTCACTCTGACCCCCTCCTCTCTGTCACCCTGCTCTCTGTCCCCCGCTCTCTGTCCCCCGCTCTCTGTCCCCTCCTCTCTGCCCCCCTCCTCTGACCCCCTCTCTGTCCCCCTCTCTATTTCCCCGTCTCTATTTCCCCCTCTCTCTGCCCCCCTCTCTCTGCCCCACTCACTCTGTCCCTCTCTATCTGTCCCCCTCCTCTCTGTCCCCCTCCTCTCTGTCCCCCGCTCTCTGTCCCCCTGCTCTCTGTCCCCCTCTCTCTCTGCCCCCCTTTCTATATCCCCATCTCTATGTTCCCGCGCTCTATGTCCACCCTCTCTCTGTCCCGCTCTCTCTGTCCCCCTCTCTCTGTCAATCTCTCTATGTCCCCCCTCTCTCTGCCCCCTCTCTGCACCCCTCTCTCTGTCCCCCGTCTCTCTATCCCCATCTCTCTGTTCCAGCGCTCTCTGTCCCCCGTTTCTCTGTCCCCCTCTTTGTCTCTCCTCTCTATATCCCCCTCTCTCTGCCACTCTCTCTGCCCCTCTGTCTGCCCCACATCTCTGACCCATCTTTCTGCCCCCTCTTTCTGCACCCTCTTTCTGTCCCCTCTTTCTGTCCCCTCTTTCTGTCCCCTCTCTCTGCCCCCTCTCTCTGTCCGCACTCTCTCTGTCCCCTCCACTCTCTGTCCTCCCTCTCTCTGTCCCCCGTCTCTCTGTCCCCGTTTCTCTGACCCCTGTCTCTCTGTCTTCCCACTCTCTGTCCCCACTGTCTCTGTCCCTGCACTCTCTATCTCCCCTCTCTCTATAAACTTCTCACTGTCCGCTCTCTCCCTGTCCCCCTCTGTCTCCCACTCTCTGTCCCCACCTCTCTATCTCCCCTCTCTGCCCCCCGTCCTCACGTCTCTCTGCCCCCCCTGAGTCTGTCCCCTCTCTCTCTGTCCCACCCGATCTCTGCCCCCTCGCTCTGTCCACCCATCCTCTCCCACTGTCTCTCTGTCGCCTCTCTCTGTCCCCCTCTGTTCCCCTCTCTCTGTCCCTCTCTCACTGTCCCCCTCTCTCTCGGACCCCCCGCCCCCTCTATCTGTCCCCCCTCCCTGTCCCCTTGTCTCTGTCCTCCCCTCCCTGTCCCCTTGTCTCTCTGTCTCCTCTCGCTCGCTCACCCCTCTCCGTCCCCCCTCACTCTGTCCCCCCTCTCTCGATCCCCCTCTCTCTCTCCCCACGGTTCTCTGTTCACCTCGGTCTGTTCCCCCCTCTTCTCTCCCCTTCTCTCTGTCCCCTTCTCTCTGTTCCCTTCTCTCTGTTCCCTTCTCTCTGTACCCTATTCTCTGTCCCCTTCTCTCTGTAAGCTTCTCTCAGTCCCCTGCTCTCTGTCCCCTGCTCTCTGTCCCCACACTCTGTCCCTCACTCTTTGTCCCTGTCTCCTTCTGCCCCCTCGCTCTGTCCCCACTCTCTCTGCCCACCTCACTCTCTGCCCACCTCACTCTCTGCCCACCTCACTCTCTGTCCACCTCACTCTCTGTCCCCACTCTCTCTGTCCACCTCACTCTCTGCCCACCTCTCTCTCTGCCCCCCTCTCTCTTTCCCCACTCTCTCTGCCCACCTCTCTCTCTGTCCCCCTCTCTCTTTCCCCACTCGCTCTGCCAACCTCACTCTCTGCCCACCTCACTCTCTGTCCCCCTCTCTCTTTCCCCCCTCTCTCTCTCTTCACCTCTCTCTCTGTCCCCCTCTCTCTGTCCCCACTCTCTGTCCCTCATTCTTTGTCCCTGTCTCCTTCTGCCCCCTCTCTCTGTCCCCCTCTCTCTGCCCACTTCTCTCTCTGTCCACCTCACTCTCTGTCCCCCCTCTCTCTGCACACCTCACTCTCTGTCCACCTCACTCTCTGTACCCAGTCTCTCTATCCACCTCTCTCTCTGTCCACCTCACTCTCTGTCCACCTCACTCTCTGTCCACCTCTCTCTCTGTCCACCTCACTCTCTGTCCACCTCACTCTCTGTCCACCTCTCTCTCTGTCACCACTCTCTCTGTCCACCTCTCTCTCTGTCCACCTCTCTCTCTGTCCACCTCACTCTCTGTCCACCTCACTCTCAGTCCCACCTCTCTCTGTCCACCTCACTCTCTTTCCACCTCACTCTCTGTCCACCTCACTCTCTGTCCACCTCACTCCCTGTCCCCTCTCTCTCTCTGTCCCCACTCTCTCTGCCGACCTCACTCTATGTCCACCTCACTCTCTGTCCCCCCTCTCTCTGTCCCCACTCTCTCTGTCCCCACTCTCTCTGTCCACCTCTCTCTCTGTCCACCTCTCTCTCTGTCCACCTCACTCTCTGTCCACCTCACTCTCTGTCCACTTCACTCTCTGTCCCCTCTCTCTCTCTGTCCCCACTCTCTCTGCCGACCTCACTCTCTGCCGACCTCACTCTCTGTCCACCTCACTCTCTGTCCACCTCACTCTCTGTCCCCACTCTCTCTGTCCACCTCACTCTCTGCCCACCTCACTCTCTGTCCACCTCACTCTCTGTCCCCCCTCTCTCTGCCCAGCTCTCTCTGTCCACCTCTCTCTCTGTCCACCTCACTCTCTGTCCACCTCACTCTCTGTCCCCACTCTCTCTGTCCACCTCACTCTCTGTCCCCACTCTCTCTGTCCACCTCACTCTCTGTCCCCCCTCTCACTGCCCACCTCACTCTCTGTCCACCTCACTCTCTGTCTCCCCTCTCTCTGTCCCCCTTCTCTCTGTCCACCTCACTCTCTGTCCACCTCATTCTCTGCCCACCTCTCTCTCTGTCCACCTCACTCTCTGTCCACCTCACTCTCTGTCCACCTCACTCTCTGTCCCCCCTCTCTCTGCCCACCTCTCTCTCTGCCCACCTCTCTCTCTGTCCACCTCACTCTCTGTCCACCTCACTCTCTGTCCCCCCTCTCTCTGTCCACCTCACTCTCTTTCCACCTCACTCTCTGTCCACCTCACTCTCTGTCCACCTCAATCTCTGTCCCCTCTCTCTCTCTGTCCCCACTCTCTCTGCCGACCTCACTCTCTGTCCACCTCACTCTCTGTCCCCCCTCTCTCTGTCCCCACTCTCGCTGTCCACACTCTCTCTTTCCACCTCTCTCTCTGTCCACCTCACTCTCTGTCCACCTCACTCTCTGTCCACTTCCCTCTCTGTCCCCTCTCTCTCTCTCTGTCCCCACTCTCTCTGCCGACCTCACTCTCTGTCCACCTCACTCTCTGTCCCCCACTCTCTGTCCCCACTCTCTCTGTCCACCTCACTCTCTGCCCACCTCACTCTCTGTCACCCCTGTCTCTGCCCAGCTCTCTCTGTCCACCTCTCTCTCTGTCCACCTCACTCTCTGTCCACCTCACTCTCTGTCCCCACTCTCTCTGTCCACCTCACTATCTGTCCCCACTCTCTCTGTCCACCTCACTCTCTGTCCCCCCTCTCTCTGCCCACCTCACTCTCTGTCCACCTCACTCTCTGTCTCCCCTCTCTCTGTCCCCCTTCTCTCTGTCCACCTCACTCTCTGTCCACCTCACTCTCTGCCCACCTCACTCTCTGCCCACCTCTCTCTCTGTCAACCTCACTCTCTGTCCACCTCACTCTCTGTCCCCCCTCTCTCTGCCCACCTGTCTCTCTGCCCACCTCTCTCTCTGTCCACCTCTCTCTCGGTCCACCTCACTCTCTGGCCACCTCACTCTCTGCCCACCTCTCTCTCTGTCCACCTCACTCTCTGTCCCCCCTCTCTCTTTCCACCTCACTCTCTGTCCCCCCACTCTCTTCCCCCCTCTCTCTGTCCACCTCACTCTCTGCCCACCTCACTCTCTGCCCACCTCTCTCTCTGTCCACCTCACTCTCTGTCCACCACAATCTCTGTCCACATCACTCTCTGTCCACCTCACTCTCTATCCCCTCTCTCTCTCTGTCCCCACTCTCTCTGCCCACCTCTCTCTCTGTCCACCTCAGTCTCTGTCCACCTCACTCTCTGTCCACCTCACTCTCTGTCCCCCCTCTCTCTGTCCCCAATCTCTCTGTCCACCTCACTCTCTGTCCACCTCACTCTCTGTCCCCCTCTCTCTGCCCACGTCACTCTCTGCCCACCTCACTCTCTGTCCACCTCACTCTCTGTCCACCTCACTCTCTGTCCCCACTCTCTCTGCCCACCTCTCTCTCTGTCCACCTCACTCTCTGTCCACCTCACTCTCTGTCCACCTCACTCTCTGTCCCCCCTCTCTCTGTCCCCACTCTCTCTGTCCACCTCACTCTCTGTCCACCTCACTCTCTGTCCCCCCTCTCTCTGCCCACGTCACTCTCTGCCCACCTCACTCTCTGTCCACCTCACTCTCTGTCCACCTCACTCTCTGTCCCCCCTCTCTCTGCCCAACTCACTCTCTGTCCACCTCACTCTCTGTCCACCTCACTCTCTGTCCACCTCACTCTCTGTCCCCCTCTCTCTGTCCCCACTCTCTCTGTCCACCTCACTCTCTGTCCACCTCACTCTCTGTCCCCCCTCTCTCTGCCCACGTCACTCTCTGTCCACCTCCCTGTCTGTCCACCTCACTCTCTGTCCCCCCTCTCTCTGCGCACATCTCTCTCTGTCCACCTCTCTCTCTGTCCACCTCACTCTCTGTCCACCTCACTCTCCGTCCACCTCTCTCTCTGTCCACCTCACTCTCTGTCCACCTCACTCTCTGTCCACCTCTCTCTCTGTCCACCTCACTCTCTGTCCAACACACTCTCTCACCACCTCACTCTCTGTCCACCTCACTCTCTGTCCACCTCACTCTCTGTCCCCTCTCTCTCACTGTCCCCACTCTCTCTGCAGACCTCACTCTCTGTCCACCTCACTCTCTGTCCCCCACTCTCTGTCCACCTCTCTCTCTGTCCACCTCACTCTCTGCCCACCTCACTCTCTGTCCACCTCACTCTCTGTCCCCCCTCTCTCTGTCCAGCTCACTCTCTGTCCCCACTCTCTCTGTCCACCTCACTCTCTGTCCCCACTCTCTCTGTCCACCTAACTCTCTGTCCCTCTCTCTCTGCCCACCTCACTCTCTGTCCACCTCACTCTCTGTCTCCCTTCTCTCTGTCCCCCCTCTCTCTGTCCACCTCACTCTCTGTCCACCTCACTCTCTGCCCACCTCTCTCTGTCCCCACTCTCTCTGTCCCCCCTCTCTCTGTCCACCTCACTCTCTGTCCACCTCACTCTCTGCCCACCTCTCTCTGTCCCCACTCTCTCTGTCCCCACTCTCTCTGTCCACCTAACTCTCTGTCCATCTCTCTCTGCCCACCTCACTCTCTGTCCACCTCACTCTCTGTCTCCCTTCTCTCTGTCCCCCCTCTCTCTGTCCACCTCACTCTCTGTCCACCTCACTCTCTGTCCCCTCTCTCTCTCTGTCCCCACTCTCTCTGCCGACCTCACTCTCTGTCCACCTCACTCTCTGTCCCCCCACTCTCTGTCCCCACTCGCTCTGTCCACCTCACTCTCTACCCACCTCACTCTCTGACCACCTCACTCTCTGTCACCCCTATCTCTGCCCAGCTCTCTCTCTGTCCACCTCTCTCTCTGTCCACCTCACTCTCTGTCCACCTCACTCTCTGTCCACCACACTCTCTGTCCACCTCACTCTCTGTCCCCACTCTCTCTGTCCACCACACTCTCTGTCCCCACTCTCTCTGTCCACCTCACTCTCTGTCCCCCCTCTCTCTGCCCACCTCACTCTCTGTCCACCTCACTCTCTGTCTCCCCTCTCTCTGTCCCCTTCTCTCTGTCCACCTCACTCTCTGTCCACCTCACTCTCTGCCCACCTCTCTCTCTGTCCACCTCACTCTCTGTCCACCTCACTCTCTGTCCACCTCACTCTCTGTCCCCCCTCTCTCTGCCCACCTGTCTCTCTGCCCACCTCTCTCTCGGTCCACCTCTCTCTCGGTCCACCTCACTCTCTGGCCACCTCACTCTCTGCCCACCTCTCTCTCTGTCCACCTCACTCTCTGTCCCCCCTCTCTCTTTCCACCTCACTCTCTGTCCCCCCACTCCCTTCCCCCCTCTCTCTGCCCACCTCACTCTCTGCCCACCTCACTCTCTGCCCACCTCTCTCTCTGTCCACCTCACTCTCTGTCCACCTCAATCTCTGTCCACATCACTCTCTGTCCACCTCACTCTCTGTCCCCTCTCTCTCTCTGTCCCCACTCTCTCTGCCCACCTCTCTCTCTGTCCACCTCAGTCTCTGTCCACCTTACTCTCTGTCCACCTCACTCTCTGTCCCCCCTCTCTCTGTCCCCACTCTCTCGGTCCACCTCACTCTCTGTCCACCTCACTCTCTGTCCCCACTCTCTCTGCCCACCTCTCTCTCTGTCCACCTCACTCTCTGTCCACCTCACTCTCTGTCCACCTCACTCTCTGTCCCCCCTCTCTCTGTCCCCACTCTCTCTGTCCACCTCACTCTCTGTCCACCTCACTCTCTGTCCCCCCTCTCTCTGCCCACGTCACTCTCTGCCCACCTCACTCTCTGTCCACCTCACTCTCTGTCCACCTCACTCTCTGTCCCCCCTCTCTCTGCCCAACTCACTCTCTGTCCACCTCACTCTCTGTCCACCTCACTCTCTGTCCACCTCACTCTCTGTCCCCCTCTCTCTGTCCCCACTCTCTCTGTCCACCTCACTCTCTGTCCACCTCACTCTCTGTCCCCCCTCTCTCTGCCCACGTCACTCTCTGCCCACCTCACTGTCTGTCCACCTCACTCTCTGTCCCCCCTCTCTCTGCCCACGTCACTCTCTGCCCACCTCACTCTCTGTCCACCTCACTCTCTGTCCACCTCACTCTCTGTCCCCCCTCTCTCTGCCCAACTCACTCTCTGTCCACCTCACTCTCTGTCCACCTCACTCTCTGTCCACCTCACTCTCTGTCCCCTCTCTCTCTCTGTCCCCACTCTCTCTGCCGACCTCACTCTCTGTCCACCTCACTCTCTGTCCCCCCACTCTCTGTCCCCACTCGCTCTGTCCACCTCACTCTCTACCCACCTCACTCTCTGACCACCTCACTCTCTGTCACCCCTATCTCTGCCCAGCTCTCTCTCTGTCCACCTCTCTCTCTGTCCACCTCACTCTCTGTCCACCTCACTCTCTGTCCACCACACTCTCTGTCCACCTCACTCTCTGTCCCCACTCTCTCTGTCCACCACACTCTCTGTCCCCACTCTCTCTGTCCACCTCACTCTCTGTCCCCCCTCTCTCTGCCCACCTCACTCTCTGTCCACCTCACTCTCTGTCTCCCCTCTCTCTGTCCCCTTCTCTCTGTCCACCTCACTCTCTGTCCACCTCACTCTCTGCCCACCTCTCTCTCTGTCCACCTCACTCTCTGTCCACCTCACTCTCTGTCCACCTCACTCTCTGTCCCCCCTCTCTCTGCCCACCTGTCTCTCTGCCCACCTCTCTCTCGGTCCACCTCTCTCTCGGTCCACCTCACTCTCTGGCCACCTCACTCTCTGCCCACCTCTCTCTCTGTCCACCTCACTCTCTGTCCCCCCTCTCTCTTTCCACCTCACTCTCTGTCCCCCCACTCCCTTCCCCCCTCTCTCTGCCCACCTCACTCTCTGCCCACCTCACTCTCTGCCCACCTCTCTCTCTGTCCACCTCACTCTCTGTCCACCTCAATCTCTGTCCACATCACTCTCTGTCCACCTCACTCTCTGTCCCCTCTCTCTCTCTGTCCCCACTCTCTCTGCCCACCTCTCTCTCTGTCCACCTCAGTCTCTGTCCACCTTACTCTCTGTCCACCTCACTCTCTGTCCCCCCTCTCTCTGTCCCCACTCTCTCGGTCCACCTCACTCTCTGTCCACCTCACTCTCTGTCCCCACTCTCTCTGCCCACCTCTCTCTCTGTCCACCTCACTCTCTGTCCACCTCACTCTCTGTCCACCTCACTCTCTGTCCCCCCTCTCTCTGTCCCCACTCTCTCTGTCCACCTCACTCTCTGTCCACCTCACTCTCTGTCCCCCCTCTCTCTGCCCACGTCACTCTCTGCCCACCTCACTCTCTGTCCACCTCACTCTCTGTCCACCTCACTCTCTGTCCCCCCTCTCTCTGCCCAACTCACTCTCTGTCCACCTCACTCTCTGTCCACCTCACTCTCTGTCCACCTCACTCTCTGTCCCCCTCTCTCTGTCCCCACTCTCTCTGTCCACCTCACTCTCTGTCCACCTCACTCTCTGTCCCCCCTCTCTCTGCCCACGTCACTCTCTGCCCACCTCACTGTCTGTCCACCTCACTCTCTGTCCCCCCTCTCTCTGCGCAACTCTCTCTCTGTCCACCTCTCTCTCTGTCCACCTCACTCTCTGTCCACCTCACTCTCTGTCCACCTCTCTCTCTGTCCACCTCACTCTCTGTCCACCTCACTCTCTGTCCACCTCTCTCTCTGTCCACCTCACTCTCTGTCCAACACACTCTCTTTCCACCTCACTCTCTGTCCACCTCACTCTCTGTCCACTTCACTCTCTGTCCCCTCTCTCTCACTGTCCCCACTCTCTCTGCCGACCTCACTCTCTGTCCACCTCACTCTCTGTCCCCCCTCTCTCTGTCCCCCCTCTCTCTGTCCCCCCTCTCTCTGTCCCCACTCTCTCTGTCCACCTCTCTCTCTGTCCACCTCACTCTCTGTCCACCTCACTCTCTGTCCACCTCACTCTCTGTCCCCTCTCTCTCTCTGTCCCCACTCTCTCTGCCGACCTCACTCTCTGTCCACCTCACTCTCTGTCCCCCCAATCTCTGTGCCCACTCGCTCTGTCCACCTCACTCTTTGCCCACCTCACTCTCTGTCCACCTCACTCTCTGACCCCCCTCTCTCTGTCCAGCTCACTCTCTGTCCCCACTCTCTCTGTCCACCTCACTCTCTGTCCCCACTCTCTCTGTCCACCTAACTCTCTGTCCCTCTCTCTCTGCCCACCTCACTCTCTGTCCACCTCACTCTCTGTCTCCCTTCTCTCTGTCCCCCCTCTCTCTGTCCACCTCACTCTCTGTCCACCTCACTCTCTGCCCACCTCTCTCTGTCCCCACTCTCTCTGTCCCCACTCTCTCTGTCCACCTCTATCTCTGTCCACCTCACTCTCTGTCCACCTCACTCTCTGTCCACCTCACTCTCTGTCCCCTCTCTCTCTCTGTCCCCACTCTCTCAGCCGACCTCACTCTCTGTCCACCTCACTCTCTGTCCCCCCACTCTCTGTCCCCACTCGCTCTGTCCACCTCACTCTCTACCCACCTCACTCTCTGTCCACCTCACTCTCTGTCCCCCCTATCTCTGCCCAGCTCTCTCTCTGTCCACCTCTCTCTCTGTCCACCTCACTCTCTGTCCACCTCACTCTCTGTCCCCACTCTCTCTGTCCACCACACTCTCTGTCCCCACTCTCTCTGCCCACCTCACTCTCTGTCCACCTCACTCTCTGTCTCCCCTCACTCTGTCCCCTTCTCTCTGTCCACCTCACTCTCTGCCCACCTCACTCTCTGCCCACCTCTCTCTCTGTCCACCTCACTCTCTGTCCACCTCACTCTCTGTCCACCTCACTCTCTGTCGCCCCTCGCTCTGCCCACCTCACTCTCTGCCCACCTCTCTCTCTGTCCACCTCTCTCTCTGTCCACCTCACTCTCTGTCCACCTCACTCTCTGTCCACCTCTCTCTCTGTCCACCTCACTCTCTGTCTCCCCTCTCTCTGTCCACCTCACTCTCTGTCCCCACTCTCTCTGCCCCCCTCTCTCTGTCCACCTCACTCTCTGCCCACCTCTCTCTCTGTCCACCTCTCTCTCTGTCCACCTCACTCTCTTTCCACCTCACTCTCTCTCCACCTCACTCTCTGTCCACCTCACTCTCTGTCCCCTCTCTCTCTCTGTCCCCACTCTCTCTGCCGACCTCACTCTCTGTACACCTCACTCTCTGTCCCCCCTCTCTCTGTCCCCACTCTCTCTGTCCCCACTCTCTCTGTCCCCACTCTCTCTGTCCCCACTCTCTCTGTCCACCTCTCTCTCTGTCCACCTCACTGTCTGTCCACCTCACTCTCTGTCCACTTCACTCTCTGTCCCCTCTCTCTCTCTGTCCCCACTCTCTCTGCCGACCTCACTCTCTGTCCACCTCACTCTCTGTCCCACACTCTCTGTCCCCACTCTCTCTGTCCACCTCACTCTCTGCCCACCTCACTCTCTGTCCACCTCACTCTCTGTCCCCCCTCTCTCTGCCCAGCTCTCTCTGTCCACCTCTCTCTCTGTCCACCTCACTCTCTGTCCACCTCACTCTCTGTCCCCACTCTCTCTGTCCACCTCACTCTCTGTCCCCACTCTCTCTGTCCACCTCACTCTCTGTCCCCCCTCTCTCTGCCCACCTCACTCTCTGTCCACCTCACTCTCTGTCTCCCCTCTCTCTGTCCCCTTCTCTCTGTCCACCTCACTCTCTGTCCACCTCACTCTCTGCCCACCTCTCTCTCTGTCCACCTCACTCTCTGTCCACCTCACTCTCTGTCCACCTCACTCTCTGTCCACCTCACTATCTGCCAACCTCTCTCTCTGCCCACCTCTCTCTCTGCCCACCTCTCTCTCTGTCAACCTCACTCTCTGTCCACCTCTCTCTCTGTCCCCCCTCTCTCTGTCCACCTCACTCTCTTTCCACCTCACTCTCTGTCCACCTCACTCTCTGTCCACCTCAATCTCTGTCCCCTCTCTCTCTCTGTCCCCACTCTCTCTGCCGACCTCACTCTCTGTCCACCTCACTCTCTGTCCCCCCTCTCTCTGTCCCCACTCTCTCTGTCCCCACTCTCTCTTTCCACCTCTCTCTCTGTCCACCTCACTCTCTGTCCACCTCACTCTCTGTCCACTTCACTCTCTGTCCCCTCTCTCTCTCTGTCCCCACTCTCTCTGCCGACCTCACTCTCTGTCCACCTCACTCTCTGTCCCCCACTCTCTGTCCCCACTCTCTCTGTCCACCTCACTCTCTGCCGACCTCACTCTCTGTCCACCTCACTCTCTGTCACCCCTCTCTCTGCCCAGCTCTCTCTGTCCACCTCTCTCTCTGTCCACCTCACTCTCTGTCCAGCTCACTCTCTGTCCCCACTCTCTCTGTCCACCTCACTCTCTGTCCCCACTCTCTCTGTCCACCTAACTCTCTGTCCCTCTCTCTCTGCCCACCTCACTCTCTGTCCACCTCACTCTCTGTCTCCCTTCTCTCTGTCCCCCCTCTCTCTGTCCACCTCACTCTCTGTCCACCTCACTCTCTGCTCACCTCTCTCTGTCCCCACTCTCTCTGTCCCCACTCTTTCTGTCCACCTCTATCTCTGTCCACCTCACTCTCTGTCCACCTCACTCTCTGTCCACCTCACTCTCTGTCCCCTCTCTCTCTCTGTCCCCACTCTCTCTGCCGACCTCACTCTCTGTCCACCTCACTCTCTGTCCCCCCACTCTGTGTCCCCACTCGCTCTGTCCACCTCACTCTCTACCCACCTCACTCTCTGTCCACCTCACTCTCTGTCCCCCCTATCTCTGACCACCTCTCTCTCTGTCCACCTCTCTCTCTGTCCACCTCACTCTCTGTCCACCTCACTCTCTGTCCACCTCACTCTCTCTGTCCACCACACTCTCTGTCCCCACTCTCTCTGTCCACCTCACTCTCTGTCCCCCCTCTCTCTGCCCACCTCACTCTCTGTCCACCTCACTCTCTGTCTCCCCTCTCTCTGTCCCCTTCTCTCTGTCCACCTCACTCTCTGTCCACCTCACTCTCTGTCCACCTCACTCTCTGCCCACCTCTCTCTCTGTCCACCTCACTCTCTGTCCACCTCACTCTCTGTCCACCTCACTCTCTGTCGCCCCTCGCTCTGCCCACCTCACTCTCTGCCCACCTCTCTCTCTGTCCACCTCTCTCTCTGTCCACCTCACTCTCTGTCCACCTCACTCTCTGCCCACCTCTCTCTCTGTCCACCTCACTCTCTGTCTCCCCTCTCTCTGTCCACCTCACTCTCTGTCCCCCCTCTCTCTGCACCCCTCTCTCTGTCCACCTCACTCTCTGCCCACCTCTCTCTCTGTCCACCTCTCTCTCTGTCCACCTCACTCTCTTTCCAACTCACTCTCTCTCCACCTCACTCTCTGTCCACCTCACTCTCTGTCCCCTCTCTCTCTCTGTCCCCACTCTCTCTGCCGACCTCACTCTCTGTCCACCTCACTCTCTGTCCCCCCTCTCTCTGTCCCCACTCTCTCTGTCCCCACTCTCTCTGTCCACCTCTCTCTCTGTCCACCTCACTCTCTGTCCACCTCACTCTCTGTCCACTTCACTCTCTGTCCCCTCTCTCTCTCTGTCGCCACTCTCTCTGCCGACCTCACTCTCTGTCCACCTCACTCTCTGTCCCCCACTCTCTGTCCCCACTCTCTCTGTCCACCTCACTCTCTGCCCACCTCACTCTCTGTCCACCTCACTCTCTGTCCCCCCTCTCTCTGCCCAGCTCTCTCTGTCCACCTCTCTCTCTGTCCACCTCGCTCTCTGTCCACCTCACTCTCTGTCCCCACTCTCTCTGTCCACCTCACACTCTGTCCCCACTCTCTCTGTCCACCTCACTCTCTGTCCCCCCTCTCTCTGCCCACCTCACTCTCTGTCCACCTCACTCTCTGTCTCCCCTCTCTCTGTCCCCCTTCTCTCTGTCCACCTCACTCTCTGTCCACCTCACTCTCTGCCCACCTCTCTCTCTGTCCACCTCACTCTCTGTCCACCTCACTCTCTGTCCACCTCACACTCTGTCCCCCCTCTCTCTGCCCACCTATCTCTCTGCCCACCTCTCTCTCTGTCAACCTCACTCTCTGTCCACCTCACTCTCTGTCCCCCCTCTCTCTGTCCACCTCACTCTCTTTCCACCTCACTCTCTGTCCACCTCACTCTCTGTCCACCTCAATCTCTGTCCCCTCTCTCTCTCTGTCCCCACTCTCTCTGCCGACCTCACTCTCTGTCCACCTCACTCTCTGTCCCCCCTCTCTCTGTCCCCACTCTCTCTGTCCCCACTCTCTCTTTCCACCTCTCTCTCTGTCCACCTCACTCTCTGTCCACCTCACTCTCTGTCCACTTCACTCTCTGTCCCCTCTCTCTCTCTGTCCCCACTCTCTCTGCCGACCTCACTCTCTGTCCACCTCACTCTCTGTCCCCCACTCTCTGTCCCCACTCTCTCTGTCCACCTCACTCTCTGCCCACCTCACTCTCTGTCCACCTCACTCTCTGTCACCCCTCTCTCTGTCCAGCTCTCTCTGTCCACCACTCTCTCTGTCCACCTCACTCTCTGTCCCCCCTCTCTCTGTCCCCACTCTCTCTGTCCCCACTCTCTCTTTCCACCTCTCTCTCTGTCCACCTCACTCTCTGTCCACCTCACTCTCTGTCCACTTCACTCTCTGTCCCCTCTCTCTCTCTGTCCCCACTCTCTCTGCCGACCTCACTCTCTGTCCCCACTCTCTCTGTCCACCTCACTCTCTGTCCCCACTCTCTCTGTCCACCTCACTCTCTGTCCCCCCTCTCTCTGCACACCTCACTCTCTGTACACCTCACTCTCTGTCTCCCCTCTCTCTGTCCCCCTTCTCTCTGTCCACCTCACTCTCTGTCCACCTCACTCTCTGTCCACCTCACTCTCTGTCCCCCCTTCCTCTGCCCACCTCCCTCTCTGCCCACCTCTCTCTCTGTCCACCTCTCTCTCTGTCCACCTCACTCTCTGGCCACCTCACTCTCTGCCCACCTCTCTCTCTGTCCACCTCACTCTCTGTCCCCCCTCTCTCTTTCCACCTCACTCTCTGTCCCCCCTCTCTCTGCCCCCCTCTCTCTGCCCACCTCACTCTCTGCCCACCTCACTCTCTGCCCACGTCTCTCTCTGTCCACCTCACTCTCTGTACACCTCAATCTCTGTCCACATCACTCTCTGTCCACCTCACCCTCTGTCCCCTCTCTCTCTCTGTCCCCACTCTCTCTGCCCACCTCTCTCTCTGTCCACCTCACTCTCTGTCCACCTCACTCACTGTCCACCTCACTCTCTGTCCACCTCACTCTCTGTCCACTTCACCCTCTGTCCCCCCTCTCTCTGTCCCCACTCTCTCTGTCCACCTCACTCTCTGTCCACCTCACTCTCTGTCCCCCCTCTCTCTGCCCACGTCACTCTCTGCCCACCTCACTCTCTGTCCACCTCACTCTCTGTCCACCTCACTCTCTGTCCCCCCTCTCTCTGCCCACCTCTCTCTCTGTCCAACTCACTCTCTGTCCACCTCACTCTCTGTCCACCTCACTCTCTGTCCACCTCACTCTCTGTCCCCCTCTCTCTGTCCCCACTCTCTCTGTCCACCTCACTCTCTGTCCACCTCACTCTCTGTCCCCCCTCTCTCTGCCCACGTCACTCTCTGCCCACCTCACTCTCTGTCCACCTCACTCTCTGTCCCCCCTCTCTCTGTCCACCTCTCTCTCTGTCCACCTCTCTCTCTGTCCACCTCACTCTCTGTCCACCTCACTCTCTGTCCACCTCTCTCTCTGTCCACCTCACTCTCTGTCCACCTCACTCTCTGTCCCCCCATCTCTGCCCACTTCTCTCTCTGTCCACCTCACTCTCTGTCCACCTCACTTTCTGTCCACCTCACTCTCTGTCCCCCCTCTCTCTGTCCACCTCACTCTCTGTCCAACACACTCTCATTCCACCTCACTCTCTGTCCACCTCACTCTCTGTCCACCTCACTCTCTGTCCCCTCTCTCACTGTCCCCACTCTCTCTGCCGACCTCACTCTCTGTCCACCTCACTCTCTGTCCCCCCTCTCTCTGTCCCCACTCTCTCTGTCCCCACTCTCTCTGTCCACCTCTCTCTCTGTCCACCTCTCTCTCTGTCCACCTCACTCTCTGTCCACCTCACTCTCTGTCCCCTCTCTCTCTCTGTCCCCACTCTCTCTGCCCACCTCACTCTCTGTCCACCTCACTCTCTGTCCCCCCACTCTCTGTCCCCACTCGCTCTGCCCACATCACTCTCTGCCCACCTCACTCTCTGTCCACCTCACTCTCTGTCCCCCCTTTCTCTGCCCAGCTCTCTGTCTGTCCACCTCTCTCTCTGTCCACCTCACTCTCTGTCCACCTCACTCTCTGTCCAGCTCACTCTCTGTCCCCACTCTCTCTGTCCACCTCACTCTCTGTCCCCACTCTCTCTGTCCACCTAACTCTCTGTCCCCCCTCTCTCTGCGCACCTCACTCTCTGTCCACCTCACTCTCTGTCTCCCCTCTCTCTGTCCCCCCTCTCTCTGTCCACCTCACTCTCTGTCCACCTCACTCTCTGCCCACCTCTCTCTGTCCCCACTCTCTCTGTCCCCACTCTCTCTGTCCACCTCTATCTCTGTCCACCTCACTCTCTGTCCACCTCACTCTCTGTCCCCTCTCTCTCTCTGTCCCCACTCTCTCTGCCGACCTCACTCTCTGTCCACCTCACTCTCTGTCCCCCCACTCTCTGTCCCCACTCGCTCTGTCCACCTCACTCTCTACCCACCTCACTCTCTGTCCACCTCACTCTCTGTCCCCCCTCTCTCTGCCCAGCTCTCTCTCTGTCAACCTCTCTCTCTGTCCACCTCACTCTCTGTCCAACTCACTCTCTGTCCCCACTCTCTCTGTCCACCACACTCTCTGTCCCCACTCTCTCTGTCCACCTCACTCTCTGTCCCCCCCTCTCTCTGCCCACCTCACTCTCAGTCCACCTCACTCTCTGTCTCCCCTCTCTCTGTCCCCCTCTCTCTGTCCACCTCACTCTCTGTCCACCTCACTCTCTGTCCCCCCTATCTCTGCCCACTTCTCTCTCTGTCCACCTCACTCTCTGTCCACCTCACTCTCTGTCCACCTCACTCTCTGTCCCCCTCTCTCTGTCCCCACTCTCTCTGTCCACCTCACTCTCTGTCCACCTCACTCTCTGTCCCCCCTCTCTCTGCCCACGTCACTCTCTGCCCACCTCACTCTCTGTCCACCTCACTCTCTGTCCCCCTCTCTCTGTCCCCACTCTCTCTGTCCACCTCACTCTGTGTCCACCTCACTCTCTGTCCCCCCTCTCTCTGCCCACGTCACTCTCTGCCCACCTCACTCTCTGTCCACCTCACTCTCTGTCCCCCCTCTCTCTGCGCACCTCTCTCTCTGTCCACCTCTCTCTCTGTCCTCCTCTCTCTCTGTCCACCTCACTCTCTGTCCACCTCACTCTCTGTCCACCTCTCTCTCTGTCCACCTCACTCTCTGTCCACCTCACTCTCTGTCCCCCCTATCTCTGCCCACTTATCTCTCTGTCCACCTCACTCTCTGTCCACCTCTCTCTCTGTCCACCTCACTCTCTGTCCACCTCACTCTCTGTCCCCCCTCTCTCTGTCCACCTCACTCTCTGTCCAACACACTCTCATTCCACCTCACTCTCTGTCCACCTCACTCTCTGTCCACCTCACTCTCTGTCCCCTCTCTCACTGTCCCCACTCTCTCTGCCGACCTCACTCTCTGTCCACCTCACTCTCTGTCCCCCCTCTCTCTGTCCCCACTCTCTCTGTCCCCACTCTCTCTGTCCACCTCTCTCTCTGTCCACCTCACTCTCTGTCCACCTCACTCTCTGTCCACCTCACTCTCTGTCCACCTCACTCTCTGTCCCCTCTCTCTCTCTGTCCCCACTCTCTCTGTCCACCTCACTCTCTGTCCCCCCACTCTCTGTCCCCACTCGCTCTGCCCAGCTCACTCTCTGCCCACCTCACTCTATGTCCACCTCACTCTCTGTCCCCCCTCTCTCTGCCCAGCTCTCTCTCTGTCCACCTCACTCTCTGTCCACCTCACTCTCTGTCCACCTCACTCTCTGTCCAGCTCACTCTCTGTCCCCACTCTCTCTGTCCACCTCACTCTCTGTCCCCACTCTCTCTGTCCACCTAACTCTCTGTCCCCCCTCTCTCTGCCCACCTCACTCTCTGTCCACCTCACTCTCTGTCTCCCCTCTCTCTGTCCCCCCTCTCTCTGTCCACCTCACTCTCTGTCCACCTCACTCTCTGCCCACCTCTCTCTGTCCCCACTCTCTGTCCCCACTCTCTCTGTCCACCTCTATCTCTGTCCACCTCACTCTCTGTCCACCTCACTCTCTGTCCACCTCACTCTCTGTCCCCTCTCTCTCTCTGTCCCCACTCTCTCTGCCGACCTCACTCTCTGTCCACCTCACTCTCTGTCCCCCCACTCTCTGTCCCCACTCGCTCTGTCCACCTCACTCTCTACCCACCTCACTCTCTGTCCACCTCACTCTCTGTCCCCCCTCTCTCTGCCCAGCTCTCTCTCTGTCCACCTCTCTCTCTGTCCACCTCACTCTCTGTCCACCTCACTCTCTGTCCCCACTCTCTCTGTCCACCACACTCTCTGTCCCCACTCTCTCTGTCCACCTCACTCTCTGTCCCCCCCTCTCTCTGCCCACCTCACTCTCTGCCCACCTCACTCTCTGTCTCCCCTCTCTCTGTCCCCCTCTCTCTGTCCACCTCACTCTCTGTCCACCTCACTCTCTGTCCACCTCACTCTCTGTCCACCTCACTCTCTGTCCCCCCCGCTCTGCCCACCTCACTCTCTGCCCACCTCTCTCTCTGTCCACCTCTCTCTCTGTCCACCTCACTCTCTGTCCACCTCACTCTCTGCCCACCTCTCTCTCTGTCCACCTCACTCTCTGTCTCCCCTCTCTCTGTCCACCTCACTCTCTGTCCCCCCTCTCACTGCCCCCCTCTCTCTGTCCACCTCACTCTCTGCCCACCTCTCTCTCTGTCCACATCTCTCTCTGTCCACCTCACTCTCTGCCCACCTTTCTCTCTGTCCACCTCACTCTCTGTCCCCCCTCTCTCTGTCCACCTCACTCTCTGTCCCCCCTCTCTCTGCCCCATCTCTTTCTGCCCAACTCACTCTCTGCCCACCTCACTCTCTGCCCACCTCTCTCTCAGTCCACCTCACTCTCTGTCCACCTCACTCTCTGTCAACATCACTCTCTGTCCACCTCACTCTCTGTCCCCTCTCTCTCTCTGTCCCCACTCTCTCTGCCCACCTCTCTCTCTGTCCACCTCTCTCTCTGTCCACCTCACTCTCTGTCCACCTCACTCACTGTCCACCTCTCTCTCTGCCCACCTCACTCTCTGTCCACCTCACTCTCTGTCCCCCCTCTCTCTGCACACCTCTCTCTCTGTCCACCTCACTCTCTGTCCACCTCACTCTCTGTCCACCTCATTCTCTGTCCACCTCACTCTCTGTCCACCTCACTCTCTGTCCACCTCACTCTCTGTCCCCCTCTCTCTGCCCACGTCACTCTCTGCCCACCTCACTCTCTGTCCACCTCACTCTCTGTCCACCTCACTCTCTGTCCCCCCTCTCTCTGCGCACCTCTCTCTCTGTCCACCTCTCTCTCTGTCCACCTCACTCTCTGTCCACCTCACTCTCTGTCCCCCCTCTCTCTGCCCACTTCTCTCTCTGTCCACCTCACTCTCTGTCCACCTCACTCTCTGTCCACCTCACTCTCTGTCCAGCTCACTCTCTGTCCCCACTCTCTCTGTCCACCTCACTCTCTGTCCCCACTCTCTCTGTCCACCTAACTCTCTGTCCCCCCTCTCTCTGCCCACCTCACTCTCTGTCCACCTCACTCTCTGTCTCCCCTCTCTCTGTCCCCCCACTCTCTGTCCACCTCACTCTCTGTCCACCTCGCTCTCTGTCCACCTCACTCTCTGTCCCCCTCTCTCTGTCCCCACTCTCTCTGTCCACCTCACTCTCTGTCCACCTCACTCTCTGTCCCCCCTCTCTGTGCCCACGTCAATCTCTGCCCACCTCACTCTCTGTCCACCTCACTCTCTGTCCCCCCTCTCTCTGCGCACCTCTCTCTCTGTCCACCTCTCTCTCTGTCCACCTCACTCTCTGTCCACCTCACTCTCTGTCCACCTCTCTCTCTGTCCACCTCACTCTCTGTCCACCTCACTCTCTGTCCCCACTATCTCTGCCCACTTCTCTCTCTGTCCACCTCACTCTCTGTCCACCTCTCTCTCTGTCCACCTCAGTCTCTGTCCACCTCACTCTCTGTCCCCCCTCTCTCTGTCCACCTCACTCTCGGTCCACCTCACTCTCTGTCCAACACACTCTCATTCCACCTCACTCTCTGTCCACCTCACTCTCTGTCCACCTCACTCTCTGTCCACCTCACTCTCTGTCCCCCTCTCTCTGCCCACGTCACTCTCTGCCCACCTCACTCTCTGTCCACCTCACTCTCTGTCCACTTCACTCTCTGTCCCCCCTCTCTCTGCGCACCTCTCTCTGTCCACCTCACTCTCTGCCCACCTCTCTCTCTGTCCACATCTCTCTCTGTCCACCTCACTCTCTGCCCACCTTTCTCTCTGTCCACCTCACTCTCTGTCCCCCCTCTCTCTGTCCACCTCACTCTCTGTCCCCCCTCTCTCTGCCCCACCTCTCTCTGCCCAACTCACTCTCTGCCCACCTCACTCTCTGCCCACCTCTCTCTCTGTCCACCTCACTCTCTGTCCACCTCACTCTCTGTCAACATCACTCTCTGTCCACCTCACTCTCTGTCCACCTCACTCTCTGTCCCCACTATCTCTGCCCACTTCTCTCTCTGTCCACCTCACTCTCTGTCCACCTCTCTCTCTGTCCACCTCAGTCTCTGTCCACCTCACTCTCTGTCCCCCCTCTCTCTGTCCACCTCACTCTCTGTCCACCTCACTCTCTGTCCAACACACTCTCATTCCACCTCACTCTCTGTCCACCTCACTCTCTGTCCACCTCACTCTCTGTCCCCCTCTCTCTGCCCACGTCACTCTCTGCCCACCTCACTCTCTGTCCACCTCACTCTCTGTCCACTTCACTCTCTGTCCCCCCTCTCTCTGCGCACCTCTCTCTGTCCACCTCACTCTCTGCCCACCTCTCTCTCTGTCCACATCTCTCTCTGTCCACCTCACTCTCTGCCCACCTTTCTCTCTGTCCACCTCACTCTCTGTCCCCCCTCTCTCTGTCCACCTCACTCTCTGTCCCCCCTCTCTCTGCCCCACCTCTCTCTGCCCAACTCACTCTCTGCCCACCTCACTCTCTGCCCACCTCTCTCTCTGTCCACCTCACTCTCTGTCCACCTCACTCTCTGTCAACATCACTCTCTGTCCACCTCACTCTCTGTCCCCTCTCTCTCTCTGTCCCCACTCTCTCTGCCCACCTCTCTCTCTGTCCACCTCACTCTCTGTCCACCTCACTCACTGTCCACCTCTCTCTCTGCCCACCTCACTCTCTGTCCACCTCACTCTCTGTCCCCCCTCTCTCTGCACACCTCTGTCTCTGTCCACCTCACTCTCTGTCCACCTCACTCTCTGTCCACCTCATTCTCTGTCCACCTCACTCTCTGTCCACCTCACTCTCTGTCCACCTCACTCTCTGTCCCCCTCTCTCTGCCCACGTCACTCTCTGCCCACCTCACTCTCTGTCCACCTCACTCTCTGTCCACCTCACTCTCTGTCCCCCCTCTCTCTGCGCACCTCTCTCTCTGTCCACCTCTCTCTCTGTCCACCTCTCTCTCTGTCCACCTCACTCTCTGTCCACCTCACTCTCTGTCCCCCCTCTCTCTGCCCACTTCTCTCTCTGTCCACCTCACTCTCTGTCCACCTCACTCTCTGTCCACCTCACTCTCTGTCCAGCTCACTCTCTGTCCCCACTCTCTCTGTCCACCTCACTCTCTGTCCCCACTCTCTCTGTCCACCTAACTCTCTGTCCCCCCTCTCTCTGCCCACCTCACTCTCTGTCCACCTCACTCTCTGTCTCCCCTCTCTCTGTCCCCCCCCTCTCTGTCCACCTCACTCTCTGTCCACCTCGCTCTCTGTCCACCTCACTCTCTGTCCCCCTCTCTCTGTCCCCACTCTCTCTGTCCCCACTCTCTCTGTCCACCTCACTCTCTGTCCACCTCACTCTCTGTCCCCCCTCTCTCTGCCCACGTCACTCTCTGCCCACCTCACTCTCTGTCCACCTCACTCTCTGTCCCCCCTCTCTCTGCGCACCTCTCTCTCTGTCCACCTCTCTCTCTGTCCACCTCACTCTCTGTCCACCTCACTCTCTGTCCACCTCTCTCTCTGTCCACCTCACTCTCTGTCCACCTCACTCTCTGTCCCCCCTATCTCTGCCCACTTCTCTCTCTGTCCACCTCACTCTCTGTCCACCTCTCTCTCTGTCCACCTCTCTCTCTGTCCACCTCACTCTCTGTCCACCTCACTCTCTGTCCCCCCTCTCTCTGTCCACCTCACTCTCTGTCCAACACACTCTCATTCCACCTCACTCTCTGTCCACCTCACTCTCTGTCCACCTCACTCTCTGTCCACCTCACTCTCTGTCCCCCTCTCTCTGCCCACGTCACTCTCTGCCCACCTCACTCTCTGTCCACCTCACTCTCTGTCCACCTCACTCTCTGTCCACTTCACTCTCTGTCCCCCCTCTCTCTGTCCACCTCTCTCTCTGTCCACCTCACTCTCTGTCCACCTCACTGTCTGTCCCCCCTCTCTCTGCCCACTTCTCTCTCTGTCCACCTCACTCTCTGTCCACCTCACTCTCTGTCCACCTCACTCTCTGTCCACCTCACTCTCTGTCCAGCTCACTCTCTGTCCCCACTCTCTCTGTCCACCTCACTCTCTGTCCCCACTCTCTCTGTCCACCTAACTCTCTGTCCCCCCTCTCTCTGCGCACCTCACTCTCTGTCCACCTCACTCTCTGTCTCCCCTCTCTCTGTCCCCCCCCTCTGTCCACCTCACTCTCTGTCCACCTCACTCTCTGTCCACCTCACTCTCTGTCCCCCTCTCTCTGTCCCCACTCTCTCTGTCCACCTCACTCTCTGTCCACCTCACTCTCTGTCCCCCCTCTCTCTGCCCACGTCACTCTCTGCCCACCTCACTCTCTGTCCACCTCACTCTCTGTCCCCCCTCTCTCTGCGCACCTCTCTCTCTGTCCACCTCTCTCTCTGTCCACCTCACTCTCTGTCCACCTCACTCTCTGTCCACCTCACTCTCTGTCCACCTCTCTCTCTGTCCACCTCACTCTCTGTCCACCTCACTCTCTGTCCCCCCAATCTCTGCCCACTTCTCTCTCTGTCCACCTCACTCTCTGTCCACCTCTCTCTCTGTCCACCTCACTCTCTGTCCACCTCACACTCTGTCCCCACTCTCTCTGTACACCTCTCTCTCTGTCCTCCTCACTCTCTGTCCACCTCACTCTCTGTCCACCTCACTCTCTGTCCACCTCACTCTCTGTCCCCCTCTCTCTGCCCACGTCACTCTCTGCCCACCTCACTCTCTGTCCACCTCACTCTCTGTCCACTTCACTCTCTGTCCCCCCTCTCTCTGCGCACCTCTCTCTCTGTCCACCTCTCTCTCTGTCCACCTCACTCTCTGTCCACCTCACTGTCTGTCCCCCCTCTCTCTGCCCACTTCTCTCTCTGTCCACCTCACTCTCTGTCCACCTCACTCTCTGTCCACCTCACTCTCTGTCCACCTCACTCTCTGTCCAGCTCACTCTCTGTCCCCACTCTCTCTGTCCACCTCACTCTCTGTCCCCACTCTCTCTGTCCACCTAACTCTCTGTACCCCCTCTCTCTGCCCACCTCACTCTCTGTCCACCTCACTCTCTGTCTCCCCTCTCTCTGTCCCCCCCCTCTGTCCACCTCACTCTCTGTCCACCTCACTCTCTGTCCACCTCACTCTCTGTCCCCCTCTCTCTGTCCCCACTCTCTCTGTCCACCTCACTCTCTGTCCACCTCACTCTCTGTCCCCCCTCTCTCTGCCCACGTCACTCTCTGCCCACCTCACTCTCTGTCCACCTCACTCTCTGTCCCCCCTCTCTCTGCGCACCTCTCTCTCTGTCCACCTCTCTCTCTGTCCACCTCACTCTCTGTCCACCTCACTCTCTGTCCACCTCACTCTCTGTCCACCTCTCTCTCTGTCCACCTCACTCTCTGTCCACCTCACTCTCTGTCCCCCCAATCTCTGCCCACTTCTCTCTCTGTCCACCTCACTCTCTGTCCACCTCTCTCTCTGTCCACCTCACTCTCTGTCCACCTCACACTCTGTCCCCACTCTCTCTGTCCACCTCTCTCTCTGTCCACCTCACTCTCTGTCCACCTCACTCTCTGTCCACCTCACTCTCTGTCCCCTCTCTCTCTCTGTCCCCACTCTCTCTGCCGACCTCATTCTCTGTCCACCTCACTCTCTGTCCCCTCACTCTCTGTCCCCACTCGCTCTGCCCACCTCACTCTCTGCCCACCTCACTCTCTGTCCACCTCACTCTCTGTCCCCCCTCTCTCTGCCCAGCTCTCTCTCTGTCCACCTCTCTCTCTGTCCACCTCACTCTCTGTCCACCTCACTCTCTGTCCACCTCACTCTCTGTCCACCTCACTCTCTGTCCAGCTCACTCTCTGTCCCCACTCTCTCTGTCCACCTCACTCTCTGTCCCCACTCTCTCTGTCCACCTAACTCTCTGTCCCCCCTCTCTCTGTCTCCCCTCTCTCTGTCCACCTCACTCTCTGTCCACCTCACTCTCTGCCCACCTCTCTCTGTCCCCACTCTCTCTGTCCCCACTCTCTCTGTCCACCTCTATCTCTGTCCACCTCACTCTCTGTCCACCTCACTCTCTGTCCACCTCACTCTCTGTCCCCTCTCTCTCTCTGTCCCCACTCTCTCTGCCGACCTCACTCTCTGTCCACCTCACTCTCTGTCCCCCCACTCTCTGTCCCCACTCGCTCTGTCCACCTCACTCTCTACCCACCTCACTCTCTGTCCACCTCACTCTCTGTCCCCCCTCTCTCTGCCCAGCTCTCTCTCTGTCCACCTCTCTCTCTGTCCACCTCACTCTCTGTCCACCTCACTCTCTGTCCCCACTCTCTCTGTCCACCACACTCTCTGTCCCCACTCTCTCTGCCCACCTCACTCTCTGTCCCCCCCTCTCTCTGCCCACCTCAATCTCTGTCCACCTCACTCTCTGTCTCCCCTCTCTCTGTCCCCCTCTCTCTGTCCACCTCACTCTCTGTCCACCTCACTCTCTGTCCACCTCACTCTCTGTCCCCCCTATCTCTGCCCACTTCTCTCTCTGTCCACCTCACTCTCTGTCCACCTCACTCTCTGTCCACCTCACTCTCTGTCCACCTCACTCTCTGTCCCCCTCTCTCTGTCCCCACTCTCTCTGTCCACCTCACTCTCTGTCCACCTCACTCTCTGTCCCCTCTCTCTCTGCCCACGTCACTCTCAGCCCACCTCACTCTCTGTCCCCCCTCTCTCTGCGCACCTCTCTCTCTGTCCACCTCTCTCTCTGTCCACCTCACTCTCTGTCCACCTCACTCTCTGTCCACCTCTCTCTCTGTCCACCTCACTCTCTGTCCACCTCACTCTCTGTCCCCCCTATCTCTGCCCACTTCTCTCTCTGTCCACCTCACTCTCTGTCCACCTCTCTCTCTGTCCACCTCACTCTCTGTCCACCTCACTCTCTGTCCCCCCTCTCTCTGTCCACCTCACTCTCTGTCCAACACACTCTCATTCCACCTCACTCTCTGTCCACCTCACTCTCTGTCCACCTCACTCTCCGTCCCCTCTCTCACTGTCCCCACTCTCTCTGCCGACCTCACTCTCTGTCCACCTCACTCTCTGTCCCCCCTCTCTCTGTCCCCACTCTCTCTGTCCCCACTCTCTCTGTCCACCTCTCTCTCTGTCCACCTCACTCTCTGTCCACCTCACTCTCTGTCCACCTCACTCTCTGTCCCCTCTCTCTCTCTGTCCCCACTCTCTCTGCCGACCTCACTCTCTGTCCACCTCACTCTCTGTCCCCCCACTCTCTGTCCCCACTCGCTCTGCCCACCTCACTCTCTGCCCACCTCACTCTCTGTCCACCTCACTCTCTGTCCCCCCTCTCTCTGCCCAGCTCTCTCTCTGTCCACCTCTCTCTCTGTCCACCTCACTCTCTGTCCACCTCACTCTCTGTCCAGCTCACTCTCTGTCCCCACTCTCTCTGTCCACCTCACTCTCTGTCCCCACTCTCTCTGTCCACCTAACTCTCTGTCCCCCCTCTCTCTGCCCACCTCACTCTCAGTCCACCTCACTCTCTGTCTCCCCTCTCTCTGTCCCCCCTCTCTCTGTCCACCTCACTCTCTGTCCACCTCACTCTCTGCCCACCTCTCTCTGTCCCCACTCTCTCTGTCCCCACTCTCTCTGTCCACCTCTATCTCTGTCCACCTCACTCTCTGTCCACCTCACTCTCTGTCCACCTCACTCTCTGTCCCCTCTCTCTCTCTGTCCCCACTCTCTCTGCCGACCTCACTCTCTGTCCACCTCACTCTCTGTCCCCCACTCTCTGTCCCCACTCGCTCTGTCCACCTCACTCTCTACCCACCTCACTCTCTGTCCACCTCACTCTCTGTCCCCCCTCTCTCTGCCCAGCTCTCTCTCTGTCCACCTCTCTCTCTGTCCACCTCACTCTATGTCCACCTCACTCTCTGTCCCCACTCTCTCTGTCCACCACACTCTCTGTCCCCACTCTCTCTGTCCACCTCACTCTCTGTCCCCCCCTCTCTCTGCCCACCTCACTCTCTGTCCACCTCACTCTCTGTCTCCCATCTCTCTGTCCCCCTCTCTCTGTCCACCTCACTCTCTGTCCACCTCACTCTCGGTCCACCTCACTCTCTGTCCACCTCACTCTCTGTCCCCCCTCGCTCTGCCCACCTCACTCTCTGCCCACCTCTCTCTCTGTCCACCTCACTCTCTGTCCACCTCACTCTCTGCCCACCTCTCTCTCTGTCCACCTCACTCTCTGTCTCCCCTCTCTCTGTCCACCTCACTCTCTGTCCCCCCTCTCACTGCCCCCCTCTCTCTGTCCACCTCACTCTCTGCCCACCTCTCTCTCTGTCCACATCTCTCTCTGTCCACCTCACTCTCTGCCCACCTCTCTCTCTGTCCACCTCACTCTCTGTCCCCCCTCTCTCTGTCCACCTCACTCTCTGTCCCCCCTCTCTCTGCCCCACCTCTCTCTGCCCAACTCACTCTCTGCCCACCTCACTCTCTGCCCACCTCTCTCTCTGTCCACCTCACTCTCTGTCCACCTCACTCTCTGTCAACATCACTCTCTGTCCACCTCACTCTCTGTCCCCTCTCTCTCTCTGTCCCCACTCTCTCTGCCCACCTCTCTCCCTGTCCACCTCACTCTCTGTCCACCTCACTCACTGTCCACCTCTCTCTCTGCCCACCTCACTCTCTGTCCACCTCACTCTCTGTCCCCCCTCTCTCTGCACACCTCTCTCTCTGTCCACCTCACTCTCTGTCCACCTCACTCTCTGTCCACCTCATTCTCTGTCCACCTCACTCTCTGTCCACCTCACTCTCTGTCCACCTCACTCTCTGTCCCCCTCTCTCTGCCCACGTCACTCTCTGCCCACCTCACTCTCTGCCCACCTCACTCTCTGTCCACCTCACTCTCTGTCCACCTCACTCTCTGTCCACCTCACTCTCTGTCCCCCCTCTCTCTGCGCACCTCTCTCTCTGTCCACCTCTCTCTCTGTCCACCTCACTCTCTGTCCACCTCACTCTCTGTCCCCCCTCTCTCTGCCCACTTCTCTCTCTGTCCACCTCACTCTCTGTCCACCTCACTCTCTGTCCACCTCACTCTCTGTCCAGCTCACTCTCTGTCCCCACTCTCTCTGTCCACCTCACTCTCTGTCCCCACTCTCTCTGTCCACCTCACTCTCTGTCCCCACTCTCTCTGTCCACCTAACTCTCTGTCCCCCCTCTCTCTGACCACTTCACTCTCTGTCCACCTCACTCTCTGTCTCCCCTCTCTCTGTCCCCCCTCTCTCTGTCCACCTCACTCTCTGTCCACCTCACTCTCTGCCCACCTCTCTCTGTCCCCACTCTCTCTGTCCCCACTCTCTCTGTCCACCTCTATCTCTGTCCACCTCACTCTCTGTCCACCTCACTCTCTGTCCACCTCACTCTCTCTCCCCTCTCTCTCTCTGTCCCCACTCTCTCTGCCGACCTCACTCTCTGTCCACCTCACTCTGTGTCCCCCCACTCTCTGTCCCCACTCGCTCTGTCCACCTCACTCTCTACCCACCTCACTCTCTGTCCACCTCACTCTCTGTCCCCCCTCTCTCTGCCCAGCTCTCTCTCTGTCCACCTCTCTCTCTGTCCACCTCACTCTCTGTCCACCTCACTCTCTGTCCCCACTCTCTCTGTCCACCACACTCTCTGTCCCCACTCTCTCTGTCCACCTCACTCTCTGTCCCCCCCTCTCTCTGCCCACCTCACTCTCTGTCCACCTCACTCTCTGTCTCCCCTCTCTCTGTCCCCCTCTCTCTGTCCACCTCACTCTCTGTCCACCTCACTCTCTGTCCACCTCACTCTCTGTCCACCTCACTCTCTGTCCCCCCACGCTCTGCCCACCTCACTCTCTGCCCACCTCTCTCTCTGTCCACCTCACTCTCTGTCCACCTCACTCTCTGCACACCTCTCTCTCTGTCCACCTCACTCTCTGTCTCCCCTCTCTCTGTCCACCTCACTCTCTGTCCCCCCTCTCACTGCCCCCCTCTCTCTGCCCACCTCACTCTCTGCCCACCTCTCTCTCTGTCCACATCTCTCTCTGTCCACCTCACTCTCTGCCCACCTCTCTCTCTGTCCACCTCACTCTCTGTCCCCCCTCTCTCTGCCCAACTCACTCTCTGCCCAACTCACTCTCTGCCCACCTCACTCTCTGCCCACCTCTTTCTCTGTCCACATCACTCTCTGTCCACCTCACTCTCTGTCAACATCACTCTCTGTCCACCTCACTCTCTGTCCCCTCTCTCTCTCTGTCCCCACTCTCTCTGCCCACCTCTCTCTCTGTCCACCTCACTCTCTGTCCACCTCACTCACTGTCCACCTCTCTCTCTGCCCACCTCACTCTCTGTCCACCTCACTCTCTGTCCCCCCTCTCTCTGCACACCTCTCTCTCTGTCCACCTCACTCTCTGTCCACCTCACTCTCTGTCCACCTCACTCTCTGACCCCCTCTCTCTGTCCCTACTCTCTCTGTCCACCTCACTCTCTGTCCACCTCACTCTCTGTCCCCCTCTCTCTGCCCACGTCACTCTCTGCCCACCTCACTCTCTGTCCACTTCACTCTCTGTCCACCTCACTCTCTGTACCCCCTCTCTCTGCGCACCTCTCTCTCTGTCCACCTCTCTCTCTGTCCACCTCACTCTCTGTCCACCTCACTCTCTGTCCCCCCTCTCTCTGCCCACTTCTCTCTCTGTCCACCTCACTCTCTGTCCACCTCACTCTCTGTCCCCCCTCTCTCTGTCCACCTCTCTCTCTGTCCACCTCACTCTCTGTCCACCTCACTCTCTTCCCACTTCTCTCTCTGTCCACCTCTCTCTCTGTCCACCTCACTCTCTGTCCACCTCTCTCTCTGTCCACCTCACTCTCTGTCCACCTCACTCTCTGTCCACCTCTGTCTCTGTCCACCTCACTCTCTGTCCCCCTCACTCTCTGTCCACCTCACTCTCTGCCCACTTCTCTCTCTGCCCACCTCACTCTCTGCCCACCTCACTCTCTGTCCACCTCACTCTCTGTCCCCACTCTCTCTGTCCCCACTCTCTCTGTCCCCACTCTCTCTGACCCTACTCTCTCTGTCCACCTCTCTCTCTGTCCACCTCTCTCTCTGTCCACCTCACTCTCTGTCCACCTCTCTCTCTGTCCACCTCATTCTCTGTCCACCTCACTCTCTGTCCACCTCTCTCTCTGTCCACCTCACTCTCTGTCCACCTCACTCTCTGTCCACCTCTCTCTCTGTCCACCTCACTCTCTGCCCACCTCACTCTCTGCCCATCTCACTCTCTGTCCCCCCTCTCTCTTTCCACCTCTCTCTCTGTCCACCTCACTCTCTGTCCACCTCACTCTCTGTCCCCCCCTCTCTCTGTCCACCTCACTCTCTGTCCACATCACTCTCTGTCCACCTCACTCTCTGTCCCCTCTCTCTCTCTGTCCCCACTCTCTCTGCCCACCTCTCTCTCTGTCCACCTCACTATCTGTCCACCTCACTCACTGTCCACCTCACTCTCTGTCCACCTCACTCTCTGTCCACCTCACTCTCTGTCCCCCCTCTCTCTGTCCCCACTCTCTCTGTCCACCTCAGTCTCTGTCCACCGCACTCTCTGTCCCCCCTCTCTCTGCCCACGTCACTCTCTGCCCACCTCTCTCTCTGTCCACCTCACTCTCTGTCCCCCCTCTCTCTGTCCACCACACTCTCTGTCCCCACTCTCTCTGTCCACCTCACTCTCTGTCCCCCCCTCTCTCTGCCCACCTCACTCTCTGTCCACCTCACTCTCTGTCTCCCCTCTCTCTGTCCCCCTCTCTCTGTCCACCTCACTCTCTGTCCACCTCACTCTCTGTCCACCTCACTCTCTGTCCACTTCACTCTCTGTCCCCCCTCGCTCTGCCCACCTCACTCTCTGCCCACCTCTCTCTCTGTCCACCTCTCTCTCTGTCCACCTCACTCTCTGTCCACCTCACTCTCTGCCCACCTCTCTCTCTGTCCACCTCACTCTCTGTCCCCCCTCTCACTGCCCCCCTCTCTCTGTCCACCTCACTCTCTGCCCACCTCTCTCTCTGTCCACATCTCTCTCTGTCCACCTCACTCTCTGCCCACCTCTCTCTCTGTCCACCTCACTCTCTGTCCCCCCTCTCTCTGTCCACCTCACTCTCTGTCCCCCCTCTCTCTGCCCCACCTCTCTCTGCCCAACTCACTCTCTGCCCACCTCACTCTCTGGCCACCTCTTTCTCTGTCCACATCACTCTCTGTCCACCTCACTCTCTGTCAACATCACTCTCTGTCCACCTCACTCTCTGTCCCCTCTCTCTCTCTGTCCCCACTCTCTCTGCCCACCTCTCTCTCTGTCCACCTCACTCTCTGTCCACCTCACTCACTGTCCACCTCTCTCTCTGCCCACCTCACTCTCTGTCCACCTCACTCTCTGTCCCACCTCTCTCTGCACACCTCTCTCTCTGTCCACCTCACTCTCTGTCCACCTCACTCTCTGTCCACCTCACTCTCTGTCCCCCTCTCTCTGTCCCCACTCTCTCTGTCCACCTCACTCTCTGTCCACCTCACTCTCTGTCCCCCTCTCTCTGCCCACGTCACTCTCTGCCCACCTCACTCTCTGCCCACTTCACTCTCTGTCCACCTCACTCTCTGTACCCCCTCTCTCTGCGCACCTCTCTCTCTGTCCACCTCTCTCTCTGTCCACCTCACTCTCTGTCCACCTCACTCTCTGTCCCCCTCTCTCTGTCCCCACTCTCTCTGTCCACCTCACTCTCTGTCCCCCCTCTCACTGCCCCCCTCTCTCTGTCCACCTCACTCTCTGCCCACCTCTCTCTCTGTCCACATCTCTCTCTGTCCACCTCACTCTCTGCCCACCTCTCTCTCTGTCCACCTCACTCTCTGTCCCCCCTCTCTCTGTCCACCTCACTCTCTGTACCCCCTCTCTCTGCCCAACTCCCTCTCTGCCCAACTCCCTCTCTGCCCCCCTCACTCTCTGCCCCCCTCACTCTCTGCCCACCTCTCTCTCTGTCCACCTCACTCTCTGTCCACCTCACTCTCTGTCAACATCACTCTCTGTCCACCTCACTCTCTGTCCCCTCTCTCTCTCTGTCCCCACTCTCTCTGCCCACCTCTCTCCCTGTCCACCTCACTCTCTGTCCACCTCACTCACTGTCCACCTCTCTCTCTGCCCACCTCACTCTCTGTCCACCTCACTCTCTGTCCCCCCTCTCTCTGCACACCTCTCTCTCTGTCCACCTCACTCTCTGTCCACCTCACTCTCTGTCCACCTCATTCTCTGTCCACCTCACTCTCTGTCCACCTCACTCTCTGTCCACCTCACTCTCTGTCCACCTCACTCTCTGTCCCCCTCTCTCTGCCCACGTCACTCTCTGCCCACCTCACTCTCTGTCCACCTCACTCTCTGTCCACCTCACTCTCTGTCCACCTCACTCTCTGTCCCCCCTCTCTCTGCGCACCTCTCTCTCTGTCCACCTCTCTCTCTGTCCACCTCACTCTCTGTCCACCTCACTCTCTGTCCCCCCTCTCTCTGCCCACTTCTCTCTCTGTCCACCTCACTCTCTGTCCACCTCACTCTCTGTCCACCTCACTCTCTGTCCAGCTCACTCTCTGTCCCCACTCTCTCTGTCCACCTCACTCTCTGTCCCCACTCTCTCTGTCCACCTCACTCTCTGTCCCCACTCTCTCTGTCCACCTAACTCTCTGTCCCCCCTCTCTCTGCCCACCTCACTCTCTGTCCACCTCACTCTCTGTCTCCCCTCTCTCTGTCCCCCCTCTCTCTGTCCACCTCACTCTCTCTCCACCTCACTCTCTGCCCACCTCTCTCTGTCCCCACTCTCTCTGTCCCCACTCTCTCTGTCCACCTCTATCTCTGTCCACCTCACTCTCTGTCCACCTCACTCTCTGTCCACCTCACTCTCTGTCCCCTCTCTCTCTCTGTCCCCACTCTCTCTGCCGACCTCACTCTCTGTCCACCTCACTCTCTGTCCCCCCACTCTCTGTCCCCACTCGCTCTGTCCACCTCACTCTCTACCCACCTCACTCTCTGTCCACCTCACTCTCTGTCCCCCCTCTCTCTGCCCAGCTCTCTCTCTGTCCACCTCTCTCTCTGTCCACCTCACTCTCTGTCCACCTCACTCTCTGTCCCCACTCTCTCTGTCCACCACACTCTCTGTCCCCACTCTCTCTGTCCACCTCACTCTCTGTCCCCCCCTCTCTCTGCCCACCTCACTCTCTGTCCACCTCACTCTCTGTCTCCCCTCTCTCTGTCCCTCTCTCTCTGTCCACCTCACTCTCTGTCCACCTCACTCTCTGTCCACCTCACTCTCTGTCCACCTCACTCTCTGTCCCCCCACGCTCTGCCCACCTCACTCTCTGCCCACCTCTCTCTCTGTCCACCTCTCTCTCTGTCCACCTCACTCTCTGTCCACCTCACTCTCTGCCCACCTCTCTCTCTGTCCACCTCACTCTCTGTCTCCCCTCTCTCTGTCCACCTCACTCTCTGTCCCCCCTCTCACTGCCCCCCTCTCTCTGCCCACCTCACTCTCTGCCCACCTCTCTCTCTGTCCACATCTCTCTCTGTCCACCTCACTCTCTGCCCACCTCTCTCTCTGTCCACCTCACTCTCTGTCCCCCCTCTCTCTGTCCACCTCACTCTCTGTCCCCCCTCTCTCTGCCCCACCTCTCTCTGCCCAACTCACTCTCTGCCCACCTCACTCTCTGCCCACCTCTTTCTCTGTCCACATCACTCTCTGTCCACCTCACTCTCTGTCCCCTCTCTCTCTCTGTCCCCACTCTCTCTGCCCACCTCTCTCTCTGTCCACCTCACTCTCTGTCCACCTCACTCTCTGTCCACCTCACTCACTGTCCACCTCTCTCTCTGCCCACCTCACTCTCTGTCCACCTCACTCTCTGTCCCCCCTCTCTCTGCACACCTCTCTCTCTGTCCACCTCACTCTCTGTCCACCTCACTCTCTGTCCACCTCACTCTCTGTCCCCCTCTCTCTGTCCCCACTCTCTCTGTCCACCTCACTCTCTGTCCACCTCACTCTCTGTCCCCCTCTCTCTGCCCACGTCACTCTCTGCCCACCTCACTCTCTGTCCACTTCACTCTCTGTCCACCTCACTCTCTGTACCCCCTCTCTCTGCGCACCTCTCTCTCTGTCCACCTCTCTCTCTGTCCACCTCACTCTCTGTCCACCTCACTCTCTGTCCCCCCTCTCTCTGCCCACTTCTCTCTCTGTCCACCTCACTCTCTGTCCACCTCACTCTCTGTCCCCCCTCTCTCTGTCCACCTCTCTCTCTGTCCACCTCACTCTCTGTCCACCTCACTCTCTTCCCACTTCTCTCTCTGTCCACCTCTCTCTCTGTCCACCTCACTCTCTGTCCACCTCTCCCTCTGTCCACCTCACTCTCTGTCCACCTCACTCTCTGTCCACCTCTGTCTCTGTCCACCTCACTCTCTGTCCCCCTCACTCTCTGTCCACCTCACTCTCTTCCCACTTCTCTCTCTGCCCACCTCACTCTCTGCCCACCTCACTCTCTGTCCACCTCACTCTCTGTCCCCACTCTCTCTGTCCCCACTCTCTCTGTCCCCACTCTCTCTGACCCCACTCTCTCTGTCCACCTCTCTCTCTGTCCACCTCACTCTCTGTCCACCTCACTCTCTGTCCACCTCATTCTCTGTCCACCTCACTCTCTGTCCACCTCACTCTCTGTCCACCTCACTCTCTGTCCACCTCACTCTCTGTCCCTCTCTCTCTGCCCACGTCACTCTCTGCCCACCTCACTCTCTGTCCACCTCACTCTCTGTCCACCTCACTCTCTGTCCACCTCACTCTCTGTCCCCCCTCTCTCTGCGCACCTCTCTCTCTGTCCACCTCTCTCTCTGTCCACCTCACTCTCTGTCCACCTCACTCTCTGTCCCCCCTCTCTCTGCCCACTTCTCTCTCTGTCCACCTCACTCTCTGTCCACCTCACTCTCTGTCCACCTCACTCTCTGTCCAGCTCACTCTCTGTCCCCACTCTCTCTGTCCACCTCACTCTCTGTCCCCACTCTCTCTGTCCACCTCACTCTCTGTCCCCACTCTCTCTGTCCACCTAACTCTCTGTCCCCCCTCTCTCTGCCCACCTCACTCTCTGTCCACCTCACTCTCTGTCTCCCCTCTCTCTGTCCCCCCTCTCTCTGTCCACCTCACTCTCTCTCCACCTCACTCTCTGCCCACCTCTCTCTGTCCCCACTCTCTCTGTCCCCACTCTCTCTGTCCACCTCTATCTCTGTCCACCTCACTCTCTGTCCACCTCACTGTCTGTCCACCTCACTCTCTGTCCCCTCTCTCTCTCTGTCCCCACTCTCTCTGCCGACCTCACTCTCTGTCCACCTCACTCTCTGTCCCCCCACTCTCTGTCCCCACTCGCTCTGTCCACCTCACTCTCTACCCACCTCACTCTCTGTCCACCTCACTCTCTGTCCCCCCTCTCTCTGCCCAGCTCTCTCTCTGTCCACCTCTCTCTCTGTCCACCTCACTCTCTGTCCACCTCACTCTCTGTCCCCACTCTCTCTGTCCACCACACTCTCTGTCCCCACTCTCTCTGTCCACCTCACTCTCTGTCCCCCCCTCTCTCTGCCCACCTCACTCTCTGTCCACCTCACTCTCTGTCTCCCCTCTCTCTGTCCCCCTCTCTCTGTCCACCTCACTCTCTGTCCACCTCACTCTCTGTCCACCTCACTCTCTGTCCACCTCACTCTCTGTCCCCCCACGCTCTGCCCACCTCACTCTCTGCCCACCTCTCTCTCTGTCCACCTCTCTCTCTGTCCACCTCACTCTCTGTCTTCCTCACTCTCTGCCCACCTCTCTCTCTGTCCACCTCACTCTCTGTCTCCCCTCTCTCTGTCCACCTCACTCTCTGTCCCCCCTCTCACTGCCCCCCTCTCTCTGCCCACCTCACTCTCTGCCCACCTCTCTCTCTGTCCACATCTCTCTCTGTCCACCTCACTCTCTGCCCACCTCTCTCTCTGTCCACCTCACTCTCTGTCCCCCCTCTCTCTGTCCACCTCACTCTCTGTCCCCCCTCTCTCTGCCCCACCTCTCTCTGCCCAACTCACTCTCTGCCCACCTCACTCTCTGCCCACCTCTTTCTCTGTCCACATCACTCTCTGTCCACCTCACTCTCTGTCCCCTCTCTCTCTCTGTCCCCACTCTCTCTGCCCACCTCTCTCTCTGTCCACCTCACTCTCTGTCCACCTCACTCACTGTCCACCTCTCTCTCTGCCCACCTCACTCTCTGTCCACCTCACTCTCTGTCCCCCCTCTCTCTGCACACCTCTCTCTCTGTCCACCTCACTCTCTGTCCACCTCACTCTCTGTCCACCTCACTCTCTGTCCCCCTCTCTCTGTCCCCACTCTCTCTGTCCACCTCACTCTCTGTCCACCTCACTCTCTGTCCCCCTCTCTCTGCCCACGTCACTCTCTGCCCACCTCACTCTCTGTCCACTTCACTCTCTGTCCACCTCACTCTCTGTACCCCCTCTCTCTGCGCACCTCTCTCTCTGTCCACCTCTCTCTCTGTCCACCTCACTCTCTGTCCACCTCACTCTCTGTCCCCCCTCTCTCTGCCCACTTCTCTCTCTGTCCACCTCACTCTCTGTCCACCTCACTCTCTGTCCCCCCTCTCTCTGTCCTCCTCTCTCTCTGTCCACCTCACTCTCTGTCCACCTCACTCTCTTCCCACTTCTCTCTCTGTCCACCTCTCTCTCTGTCCACCTCACTCTCTGTCCACCTCTCTCTCTGTCCACCTCACTCTCTGTCCACCTCACTCTCTGTCCACCTCTGTCTCTGTCCACCTCACTCTCTGTCCCCCTCACTCTCTGTCCACCTCACTCTCTTCCCACTTCTCTCTCTGCCCACCTCACTCTCTGCCCACCTCACTCTCTGTCCACCTCACTCTCTGTCCCCACTCTCTCTGTCCCCACTCTCTCTGTCCCCACTCTCTCTGACCCCACTCTCTCTGTCCACCTCTCTCTCTGTCCACCTCTCTCTCTGTCCACCTCACTCTCTGTCCACCTCTCTCTCTGTCCACCTCATTCTCTGTCCACCTCACTCTCTGTCCACCTCTCTCTCTGTCCACCTCACTCTCTGTCCACCTCACATTCTGTCCACCTCTCTCTCTGTCCACCTCACTCTCTGTCCCCCCTCTCTCTTTCCACCTCTCTCTCTGTCCACCTCACTCTCTGTCCACCTCACTCTCTGTCCACCTCACTCTCTGTCCCCCCCTCTCTCTGTCCACCTCACTCTCTGTCCACATCACTCTCTGTCCACCTCACTCTCTGTCCCCCCTCTCTCTGTCCCCTCTCTCTCTCTGTCCCCACTCTCTCTGCCCACCTCTCTCTCTGTCCACCTCACTCTCTGTCCACCTCACTCACTGTCCACCTCACTCTCTGTCCACCTCACTCTCTGTCCACCTCACTCTCTGTCCCCCCTCTCTCTGTCCCCACTCTCTCTGTCCACCTCAGTCTCTGTCCACCGCACTCTCTGTCCCCCCTCTCTCTGCCCACGTCACTCTCTGCCCACCTCTCTCTCTGTCCACCTCACTCTCTGTCCCCCCTCTCTCTGTCCACCACACTCTCTGTCCCCACTCTCTCTGTCCACCTCACTCTCTGTCCCCCCCTCTCTCTGCCCACCTCACTCTCTGTCCACCTCACTCTCTGTCTCCCCTCTCTCTGTCCCCCTCTCTCTGTCCACCTCACTCTCTGTCCACCTCACTCTCTGTCCACCTCACTCTCTGTCCACTTCACTCTCTGTCCCCCCTCGCTCTGCCCACCTCACTCTCTGCCCACCTCTCTCTCTGTCCACCTCTCTCTCTGTCCACCTCACTCTCTGTCCACCTCACTCTCTGCCCACCTCTCTCTCTGTCCACCTCACTCTCTGTCCCCCCTCTCACTGCCCCCCTCTCTCTCTCCACCTCACTCTCTGCCCACCTCTCTCTCTGTCCACATCTCTCTCTGTCCACCTCACTCTCTGCCCACCTCTCTCTCTGTCCACCTCACTCTCTGTCCCCCCTCTCTCTGTCCACCTCACTCTCTGTCCCCCCTCTCTCTGCCCCACCTCTCTCTGCCCAACTCACTCTCTGCCCACCTCACTCTCTGGCCACCTCTTTCTCTGTCCACATCACTCTCTGTCCACCTCACTCTCTGTCAACATCACTCTCTGTCCACCTCACTCTCTGTCCCCTCTCTCTCTCTGTCCCCACTCTCTCTGCCCACCTCTCTCTCTGTCCACCTCACTCTCTGTCCACCTCACTCACTGTCCACCTCTCTCTCTGCCCACCTCACTCTCTGTCCACCTCACTCTCTGTCCCACCTCTCTCTGCACACCTCTCTCTCTGTCCACCTCACTCTCTGTCCACCTCACTCTCTGTCCACCTCACTCTCTGTCCCCCTCTCTCTGTCCCCACTCTCTCTGTCCACCTCACTCTCTCTCCACCTCACTCTCTGTCCCCCTCTCTCTGCCCACGTCACTCTCTGCCCACCTCACTCTCTGCCCACTTCACTCTCTGTCCACCTCACTCTCTGTCCACCTCACTCTCTGTCCACCTCACTCTCTGTCCCCCCTCTCTCTGCCCACTTCTCTCTCTGTCCACCTCACTCTCTGTCCACCTCACTCTCTGTCCCCCCTCTCTCTGTCCACCTCTCTCTCTGTCCACCTCACTCTCTGTCCACCTCACTCTCTTCCCACTTCTCTCTCTGTCCACCTCTCTCTCTGTCCACCTCTCTCTCTGTCCACCTCACTCTCTGTCCACCTCACTCTCTGTCCACCTCACTCTCTGTCCACCTCTCTCTCTGTCCACCTCTCTCTCTGTCCCACTCACTCTCTGTCCACCTCACTCTCTTCCCACTTCTCTCTCTGCCCACCTCACTCTCTGCCCACCTCACTCTCTGTCCACCTAACTCTCTGTCCCCACTCTTTCTGTCCCCACTCTCTCTGTCCCCACTCTCTCTGACCTCACTCTCTCTGTCCACCTCTCTCTCTGTCCACCTCTCTCTCTGTCCACCTCTCTCTCTGTCCACCTCACTCTCTGTCCACCTCTCTCTCTGTCCACCTCATTCTCTGTCCACCTCACTCTCTGTCCACCTCTCTCTCTGTCCACCTCACTCTCTGTCCACCTCACTCTCTGTCCACCTCTCTGTCTGTCCACCTCACTCTCTGCCCACCTCACTCTCTGTCCATCTCACTCTCTGTCCCCCCTCTCTCTTTCCACCTCTCTCTCTGTCCACCTCACTCTCTGTCCACCTCACTCTCTGTCCCCCCCTCTCTCTGTCCACCTCACTCTCTGTCCACATCACTCTCTGTCCACCTCACTCTCTGTCCCCTCTCTCTCTCTGTCCCCACTCTCTCTGCCCACCTCTCTCTCTGTCCACCTCACTCTCGGTCCACCTCACTCACTGTCCACCTCACTCTCTGTCCACCTCACTCTCTGTCCACCTCACTCTCTGTCCCCCCTCTCTCTGTCCCCACTCTCTCTGTCCACCTCAGTCTCTGTCCACCGCACTCTCTGTCCCCTCTCTCTCTGCCCACGTCACTCTCTGCCCACCTCACTCTCTGTCCACCTCACTCTCTGTCCACCTCACTCTCTGTCCCCCCTCTCTCTGCCCACCTCTCTCTCTGTCCACCTCACTCTCTGTCCACCTCACTCTCTGTCCACCTCACTCTCTGTCCCCCTCTCTCTGTCCCCACTCTCTCTGTCCACCTCACTCTCTGTCCACCTCACTCTCTGTCCCCCCTCTCTCTGCCCACGTCACTCTCTGCCCACCTCACTCTCTGTCCACCTCACTCTCTGTCGACCTCACTCTCTGTCCCCCCTCTCTCTGCGCACATCTCTCTCTGTCCACCTCTCTCTCTGTCCATCTCACTCTCTGTCCACCTCACTCTCTGTCCACCTCACTCTCTGTCCACCTCACTCTCTGTCACCCCTCTCTCTGCCCACTTCTCTCTCTGTCCACCTCTCTCTCTGTCCACATCACTCTCTGCCCTCCTCACTCTCTGTCCATCTCACTCTCTGTCCCCCCTCTCTCTTCCACCTCTCTCTCTGTCCACCTCACTCTCTGTCCACCTCACTCTCTGTCCCCCCTCTCTCTGTCCACCTCACTCTCTGCCCACCTCACTCTCTGTCCACCTCACTCTCTGTCCCCCCTCTCTCTGTCCACCTCCCTCTCTGTCCCCGCTCTCTCTGCCCACCTCACTCTCTGTCCACCTCACTCTCTGTCCCCCCTGTCTCTTTCCACCTCTCTCTCTGTCCACCTCACTCTCTGTCCACCTCACTCTCTGTCCCCCCCTCTCTCTGTCCACCTCACTCTCTGTCCACATCACTCTCTGTCCACCTCACTCTCTGTCCCCTCTCTCTCTCTGTCCCCACTCTCTCTGCCCACCTCTCTCTCTGTCCACCTCACTCTCTGTCCACCTCACTCACTGTCCACCTCACTCTCTGTCCACCTCACTCTCTGTCCACCTCACTCTCTGTCCCCCCTCTCTCTGTCCCCACTCTCTCTGTCCACCTCAGTCTCTGTCCACCGCACTCTCTGTCCCCCCTCTCTCTGCCCACGTCACTCTCTGCCCACCTCACTCTCTGTCCACCTCACTCTCTGTCCACCTCACTCTCTGTCCCCCCTCTCTCTGCCCACCTCTCTCTCTGTCCACCTCACTCTCTGTCCACCTCACTCTCTGTCCACCTCACTCTCTGTCCCCCTCTCTCTGTCCCCACTCTCTCTGTCCACCTCACTCTCTGTCCACCTCACTCTCTGTCCCCCCTCTCTCTGCCCACGTCACTCTCTGCCCACCTCACTCTCTGTCCACCTCACTCTCTGTCGACCTCACTCTCTGTCCCCCCTCTCTCTGCGCACATCTCTCTCTGTCCACCTCTCTCTCTGTCCATCTCACTCTCTGTCCACCTCACTCTCTGTCCACCTCACTCTCTGTCCACCTCACTCTCTGTCACCCCTCTCTCTGCCCACTTCTCTCTCTGTCCACCTCTCTCTCTGTCCACATCACTCTCTGCCCTCCTCACTCTCTGTCCATCTCACTCTCTGTCCCCACTCTCTCTTTCCACCTCTCTCTCTGTCCACCTCACTCTCTGTCCACCTCACTCTCTGTCCCCCTCTCTCTGTCCACCTCACTCTCTGCCCACCTCACTCTCTGTCCACCTCACTCTCTGTCCCCCCTCTCTCTGTCCACCTCCCTCTCTGTCCCCCCTCTCTCTGCCCACCTCACTCTCTGTCCACCTCACTCTCTGTCCTCCTCACTCTCTGTCCCCCCTCTCTCTGCCCACCTCACTCTCTGTTTTCCTCACTCTCTGTCCCCCCTCTCTCTGTCCACCTCACTCTCTGTCCTCCTCTCTCTGCCCACCTCACTCTCTGTCCACCTCACTCTCTGTCCACCTCACTCTCTGTCCACCTCACTCTCTGCCCACCTCTCTCTCTGTCCACCTCACTGTCTGTCCCCCCTCTCTCTGTCCACCTCACTCTCTGTCCCCCCTCTCTCTGCCCCCCTCTCTCAGTCCACCTCACTCTCTGCCCACCTCTCTCTCTGTCCACCTCTCTCTCTGTCCACCTCACGCTCTGTCCACCTCACTCTCTGCCCACCTCTCTCTCTGTCCACCTCACTCTCTGTCCCCCCTCTCTCTGTCCACCTCACTCTCTGTCCCCCCTCTCTCTGCCCCCCTGTCACTGCCCACCTCACTCTCTGCCCACCTCACTCTCTGCCCACCTCACTCTCTGTCCCCTCTCTCTCTCTGTCCCCACTCTCTCTGCCCACCTCTCTCTCTGTCCACCTCACTCTCTGTCCACCTCACTCACTGACCCCTCACTCTCTGTCCACCTCACTCTCTGTCCACCTCACTCTCTGTCCCCCCTCTCTCTGTCCCCACTCTCTCTGTCCACCTCACTCTCTGTCCACCGCACTCTCTGTCCCCCCTCTCTCTGCACACGTCACTCTCTCTGTCCCCACTCTCTCTCCCCACCTCTCTCTCTGTCCACCTCACTCTCTGTCCACCTCACTCACTGTCCCCCTCACTCTCTGTCCACCTCACTCTCTGTCCACCTCACTCTCTGTCCCCCCTCTCTCTGTCCCCACTCTCTCTGTCCACCTCACTCTCTGTCCACCGCACTCTCAGTCCCCCCTCTCTCTGCCCACGTCACTCTCTGCCCACCTCACTCTCTGTCCACCTCACTCTCTGTCCAACTCACTCTCTGAACCACTCTCTCTGCCCGCCTCTCTCTCTGTCCACCTCACTCTCTGTCCACCTCACTCTCTGTCCACCTCACTCTCTGTCCACCTCACTCTCTGTCCTACTCTCTCTGTACCCACTCTCTCTGTCCACCTCACTCTCTGTCCACCTCACTCTCTGTCCCCCCTCTCTCTGCCCACGTCACTCTCTGCCCACCTCACTCTCTGTCCACCTCACTGTCTGTCCACCTCACTCTCTGTCCCCCCTCTCTCTGCGCACCTCTCTCTCTGTCCACCTCTCTCTCTGTCCATCTCACTCTCTGTCCACCTCACTCTCTGTCCACCTCACTCTCTGTCCACCTCACTCTCTGTCCCCCCTCTCTCTGCCCACTTCTCTCTCTGTCCACCTCACTCTCTGTCCACCTCACTCTCTGTCACCCCTCTCTCTGTCCACCTCTCTCTCTGTCCACCTCACTCTCTGTCCACATCACTCCCTTCCCACTTCTCTCTCTGTCCACCTCACTCTCTGTCCACCTCACTCTCTGTCACCCCTCTCTCTGTCCACCTCACTCTCTGTCCACCTCACTCTCTGTCCACCTCACTCTCTGTCCACCTCTCTCTCTGTCCTCCTCTCTCTCTGTCTACCTCACTCTCTGTCCACCTCACTCTCTGTCCACCTCTCTCTCTGTCCACCTCTCTCTCTGTCCCCCTCACTCTCTGTCCACCTCACTCTCTTCCCACTTCTCTCTCTGCCCACCTCACTCTCTGTCCACCTCACTCTCTGTCCACCTCACTCTCTGTCCCCACTCTCTCTGTCCCCACTCTCTCTGTCCCCACTCTCTCTGTCCCCACTCTCTCTGTCCCCACTCTCTCTGTCCACCTCTCTCTCTGTCCACCTCTCTCTCTGTCCACCTCACTCTCTCTCCACCTCTCTCTCTGTCCACCTCATTCTCTGTCCACCTCACTCTCTGTCCACCTCACTCTCTGTCCACCTCTCTCTCTGTCCACCTCACTCTCTGTCCAACTCACTCTCTGTCCACCTCTCTCTCTGTCCACCTCTCTCTCTGTCCACCTCACTCTCTGCCCACCTCACTCTCTGTCCACCTCACTCTCTGTCCCCCCTCTCTCTTTCCACCTCTCTCTCTGTCCACCTCACTCTCTGTCCACCTCACTCTCTGTCCCCATCTCTCTCTGTCCACCTCACTCTCTGCCCACCTCACTCTCTGTCCACCTCACTCTCTGTTCTCCCTCTCTCTGTCCACCTCACTCTCTGTCCCCCCACTCTCTGCCCACCTCACTCTCTGTCCACCTCACTCTCTGTCCACCTCACTCTCTGTCCCCTCTCTCTCTGCCCACCTCACTCTCTGTCCACCTCACTCTCTGTCCCCCCTCTCTCTGTCCACCTCACTCTCTGTCCCCCCTCTCTCAGCCCCCCTCTCTCTGTCCACCTCACTCTCTGCCCACCTCTCTCTCTGTCCACCTCTCTCTCTGTCCACCTCACTCTCTTTCCACCTCACTCTCTTTCCACCTCACTCTCTGTCCACCTCACTCTCTGTCCCCTCTCTCTCTCTGTCCCCACTCTCTCTGCCGACCTCACTCTCTGTCCACCTCACTCTCTGTCCCCCCTCTCTCTGTCCCCACTCTCTCTGTCCCCACTCTCTCTGTCCACCTCTCTCTCTGTCCACCTCACTCTCTGTCCACCTCACTCTCTGTCCACTTCACTCTCTGTCCCCTCTCTCTCTCTGTCCCCACTCTCTCTGCCGACCTCACTCTCTGTCCACCTCACTCTCTGTCCCCCACTCTCTGTCCCCACTCTCTCTGTCCACCTCACTCTCTGCCCACCTCACTCTCTGTCCACCTCACTCTCTTCCCACTTCTCTCTCTGTCCACCTCTCTCTCTGTCCACCTCACTCTCTGTCCACCTCTCTCTCTGTCCACCTCACTCTCTGTCCACCTCACTCTCTGTCCACCTCACTCTCTGTCCACCTCTCTCTCTGTCCACCTCTCTCTCTGTCCCCCTCACTCTCTGTCCACCTCACTCTCTTCCCACTTCTCTCTCTGCCCACCTCACTCTCTGCCCACCTCACTCTCTGTCCACCTCACTCTCTGTACCCACTCTCTCTGTCCCCACTCTCTCTGTCCCCACTCTCTCTGACCCCACTCTCTCTGTCCACCTCTCTTTCTGTCCACCTCTCTCTCTGTCCACCTCACTCTCTGTCCCCCCTCTCTCTGTCCCCACTCTCTCTGTCCACCTCACTCTCTGTCCACCGCACTCTCTGTCCCCCCTCTCTCTGCACACGTCACTCTCTCTGTCCCCACTCTCTCTCCCCACCTCTCTCTCTGTCCACCTCACTCTCTGTCCACCTCACTCACTGTCCCCCTCACTCTCTGTCCAACTCACTCTCTGTCCACCTCACTCTCTGTCCCCCCTCTCTCTGTCCCCACTCTCTCTGTCCACCTCACTCTCTGTCCACCGCACTCTCTGTCCCCCCTCTCTCTGCCCACGTCACTCTCTGCCCACCTCACTCTCTGTCCACGTCACTCTCTGTCCACCTCACTCTCTGACCCTCTCTCTCTGCCCGCCTCTCTCTCTGTCCACCTCACTCTCTGTCCACCTCACTCTCTGTCCACCTCACTCTCTGTCCTACTCTCTCTGTACCCACTCTCTCTGTCCACCTCACTCTCTGTCCACCTCACTCTCTGTACCCCCTCTCTCTGCCCACGTCACTCTCTGCCCACCTCACTCTCTGTCCACCTCACTGTCTGTCCACCTCACTCTCTGTCCCCCCTCTCTCTGCGCACCTCTCTCTCTGTCCACCTCTCTCTCTGTCCATCTCACTCTCTGTCCACCTCACTCTCTGTCCACCTCACTCTCTGTCCACCTCACTCTCTGTCCCCCCTCTCTCTGCCCACTTCTCTCTCTGTCCACCTCACTCTCTGTCCACATCACTCTCTGTCCACCCTCTCTCTGTCCACCTCATTCTCTGTCCCCCCTCTCTCAGCCCCCCTCTCTCTGTCCACCTCACTCTCTGCGCACCTCTCTCTCTGTTCACCTCTCTCTCTGTCCACCTCACTCTCTTTCCACCTCACTCTCTGTCCACCTCACTCTCTGTCCACCTCACTCTCTGTCCCCTCTCTCTCTCTGTCCCCACTCTCTCTGCCGACCTCACTCTCTGTCCACCTCACTCTCTGTCCCCCCTCTCTCGGTCCCCACTCTCTCTGTCCCCACTCTCTCTGTCCACCTCTCTCTCTGTCCACCTCACTCTCTGTCCACCTCACTCTCTGTCCACTTCACTCTCTGTCCCCTCTCTCTCTCTGTCCCCACTCTCTCTGCCGACCTCACTCTCTGTCCACCTCACTCTCTGTCCCCCACTCTCTGTCCCCACTCTCTCTGTCCACCTCACTCTCTGCCCACCTCACTCTCTGTCCACCTCACTCTCTTCCCACTTCTCTCTCTGTCCACCTCTCTCTCTGTCCACCTCACTCTCTGTCCACCTCTCTCTCTGTCCACCTCACTCTCTGTCCACCTCACTCTCTGTCCACCTCACTCTCTGTCCACCTCTCTCTCTGTCCACTTCTCTCTCTGTCCCCCTCACTCTCTGTCCACCTCACTCCCTTCCCACTTCTCTCTCTGCCCACCTCACTCTCTGCCCACCTCACTCTCTGTCCACCTCACTCTCTGTCCCCACTCTCTCTGTCCCCACTCTCTCTGTCCCCACTCTCTCTGACCCCACTCTCTCTGTCCACCTCTCTTTCTGTCCACCTCTCTCTCTGTCCACCTCACTCTCTGTCCCCCCCTCTCTCTGTCCCCACTCTCTCTGTCCACCTCACTCTCTGTCCACCGCACTCTCTGTCCCCCCTCTCTCTGCACACGTCACTCTCTCTGTCCCCACTCTCTCTCCCCACCTCTCTCTCTGTCCACCTCACTCTCTGTCCACCTCACTCACTGTCCCCCTCACTCTCTGTCCAACTCACTCTCTGTCCACCTCACTCTCTGTCCCCCCTCTCTCTGTCCCCACTCTCTCTGTCCACCTCACTCTCTGTCCACCGCACTCTCTGTCCCCCCTCTCTCTGCCCACGTCACTCTCTGCCCACCTCACTCTCTGTCCACCTCACTCTCTGTCCACCTCACTCTCTGACCCCCTCTCTCTGCCCGCCTCTCTCTCTGTCCACCTCACTCTCTGTCCACCTCACTCTCTGTCCACCTCACTCTCTGTCCACCTCACTCTCTGTCCACCTCACTCTCTGTCCTACTCTCTCTGTACCCACTCTCTCTGTCCACCTCACTCTCTGTCCACCTCACTCTCTGTCCCCCCTCTCTCTGCCCACGTCACTCTCTGCCCACCTCACTCTCTGTCCACCTCACTGTCTGTCCACCTCACTCTCTGTCCCCCCTCTCTCTGCGCACCTCTCTCTCTGTCCACCTCTCTCTCTGTCCATCTCACTCTCTGTCCACCTCACTCTCTGTTCACCTCACTCTCTGTCCACCTCACTCTCTGTCCCCCCTCTCTCTGCCCACTTCTCTCTCTGTCCACCTCACTCTCTGTCCACATCACTCTCTGTCCACCTCACTCTCTGTCACCCCTCTCTCTGTCCACCTCTCTCTCTGTCCACCTCACTCTCTGTCCACATCACTCCCTTCCCACTTCTCTCTCTGTCCACCTCACTCTCTGTCCACCTCACTCTCTGTCACCCCTCTCTCTGTCCACCTCACTCTCTGTCCACCTCACTCTCTGTCCACCTCTCTCTCTGTCCTCCTCTCTCTCTGTCCACCTCACTCTCTGTCCACCTCACTCTCTGTCCACCTCACTCTCTGTCCACCTCACTCTCTGTCCACCTCTCTCTCTGTCCACCTCTCTCTCTGTCCCCCTCACTCTCTGTCCACCTCACTCTCTTCCCACTTCTCTCTCTGCCCACCTCACTCTCTGCCCACCTCACTCTCTGTCCACCTCACTCTCTGTCCCCACTCTCTCTGTCCCCACTCTCTCTGTCCCCACTCTCTCTGTCCACCTCTCTCTCTGTCCATCTCTCTCTCTGTCCACCTCACTCTCTCTCCACCTCTCTCTCTGTCCACCTCATTCTCTGTCCAACTCACTCTCTGTCCACCTCTCTCTCTGTCCACCTCTCTCTCTGTCCACCTCACTCTCTGCCCACCTCACTCTCTGTCCACCTCACTCTCTGTCCCCCCTCTCTCTTTCCACCTCTCTCTCTGTCCACCTCACTCTCTGTCCACCTCACTCTCTGTCCCCATCTCTCTCTGTCCACCTCACTCTCTGCCCACCTCACTCTCTGTCCACCTCACTCTCTGTCCCCCCTCTCTCTGTCCACCTCACTCTCTGTCCCCCCTCTCTCTGCCCACCTCACTCTCTGTCCACCTCACTCTCTGTCCACCTCACTCTCTGTCCCCTCTCTCTCTGCCCACCTCACTCTCTGTCCACCTCACTCTCTGTCCCCCCTCTCTCTGTCCACCTCACTCACTGTCCCCCCTCTCTCAGCCCCCCTCTCTCTGTCCACCTCACTCTCTGCCCACCTCTCTCTCTGTCCACCTCTCTCTCTGTCCACCTCTCTCTCTGTCCACCTCACTCTCTTTCCACCTCACTCTCTGTCCACCTCACTCTCTGTCCACCTCACTCTCTCTCCCCTCTCTCTCTCTGTCCCCACTCTCTCTGCCGACCTCACTCTCTGTCCACCTCACTCTCTGTCCCCCCTCTCTCTGTCCCCACTCTCTCTGTCCCCACTCTCTCTGTCGCCACTCTCTCTGTCCACCTCTCTCTCTGTCCACCTCTCTCTCTGTCCACCTCACTCTCTGTCCACCTCACTCTCTGTCCACTTCACTCTCTGTCCCCTCTCTCTCTCTGTCCCCACTCTCTCTGCCGACCTCACTCTCTGTCCACCTCACTCTCTGTCCCCCACTCTCTGTCCCCACTCTCTCTGTCCACCTCACTCTCTGCCCACCTCACTCTCTGTCCACCTCACTCTCTGTTGTCCTTCTCTCTGCCCAGCTCTCTCTGTCCACCTCTCTCTCTGTCCACCTCACTCTCTGTCCACCTCACTCTCTGTCCCCACTCTCTCTGTCCACCTCACTCTCTGTCCCCCCTCTCTCTGCCCACCTCACTCTCTGTCCACCTCACTCTCTGTCTCCCCTCTCTCTGTCCCCCTTCTCTCTGTCCACCTCACTCTCTCTCCACCTCACTCTCTGCCCACCTCTCTCTCTGTCCACCTCACTCTCTGTCCACCTCACTCTCTGTCCACCTCACTATCTGTCCCCCCTCTCTCTGCCCACCTCTCTCTCTGCCCACCTCTCTCTCTGTCAACCTCACTCTCTGTCCACCTCACTCTCTGTCCCCCCTCTCTCTGTCCACCTCACTCTCTTTCCACCTCACTCTCTGTCCACCTCACTCTCTGTCCACCTCAATCTCTGTCCCCTCTCTCTCTCTGTCCCCACACGCTCTGCCGACCTCACTCTCTGTCCACCTCACTCTCTGTCCCCCCTCTCTCTGTTCCCACTCTCTCTGTCCCCACTCTCTCTTTCCACCTCTCTCTCTGTCCACCTCACTCTCTGTCCACCTCACTCTCTGTCCACCTCACTCTCTGTCACCCCTCTCTCTGCCCAGCTCTCTCTGTCCACCTCTCTCTCTGTCCACCTCACTCTCTGTCCACCTCACTCTCTGTCCCCACTCTCTCTGTCCACCTCACTCTCTGTCCCCACTCTCTCTGTCCACCTCACTCTCTGTCCCCCCTCTCTCTGGCCCACCACACTCTCTGTCCAGCTCACTCTCTGTCTCCCCTCTCTCTGTTCCCCTTCTCTCTGTCCACCTCACTCTCTGTCCACATCACTCTCTGCCCACCTCACTCTCTGTCCACCTCACTCTCTGTCCACCTCACTCTCTGTCCACCTCACTCTCTGTCCCCCCTCTCTCTGCCCACCTCTCTCTCTGCCCACCTCTCTCTCTGTCCACCTCTCTCTCTGTCCACCTCACTCTCTGGCCACCTCACTCTCTGCCCACCTCTCTCTCTGTCCACCTCACTCTCTGTCCCCCCTCTCTCTTTCCACCTCACTCTCTGTCCCCCCTCTCTCTGCCCACCTCACTCTCTGCCCACCTCGCTCTCTGCCCACCTCTCTATCTGTCCACCTCACTCTCTGTCCACCTCAATCTCTGTCCACATCACTCTCTGTCCACCTCACTCTCTGTCCCCTCTCTCTCTCTGTCCCCACTCTCTCTGCCCACCTCTCTCTCTGTCCACCTCACTCTCTGTCCACCTCACTCACTGTCCACCTCACTCTCTGTCCACCTCACTCTCTGTCCCCCCTCTCTCTGACCCCACTCTCTCTGTCCACCTCACTCTCTGTCCACCTCACTCTCTGTCCCCCCTCTCTCTGCCCACGTCACTCTCTGCCCACCTCACTCTCTGTCCACCTCACTCTCTGTCCACCTCACTCTCTGTCCCCCCTCTCTGTCCCCACTCTCTCTGTCCACCTCACTCTCTGTCCACCTCACTCTCTGTCCCCCCTCTCTCTGCCCACGTCACTCTCTGCCCACCTCACTCTCTGTCCACCTCACTCTCTGTCCCCCCTCTCTCTGCGCACCTCTCTCTCTGTCCAACTCTCTCTCTGTCCACCTCACTCTCTGTCCACCTCACTCTCTGTCCACCTCTCTCTCTGTCCACCTCACTCTGTCCACCGCACTCTCTGTCCCCCCTCTCTCTGCCCACTTCTCTCTCTGTCCACCTCACTCTCTGTCCACCTCTCTCTCTGTCCACCTCACTCTCTGTCCACCTCACTTTCTGTCCCCCCTCTCTCTGTCCACCTCACTCTCTGTCCAACACACTCTCTTTCCACCTCACTCTCTGTCCACCTCACTCTCTGTCCACCTCACTCTCTGTCCCCTCTCTCTCACTGTCCCCACTCTCTCTGCCGACCTCACTCGTTGTCCACCTCACTCTCTGTCCCCCCTCTCTCTGTCCCCCCTCTCTCTGTCCCCACTCTCTCTGTCCCCACTCTCTCTGTCCACCTCTCTCTCTGTCCACTTCACTCTCTGTCCACCTCACTCTCTGTCCCCTCTCTCTCTCTGTCCCCACTCTCTCTGCCGACCTCACTATCTGTCCACCTCACTCTCTGTCCCCCCACCTTCTGTCTCGACCCGCTCTGTCCACCTCACTCTCTGCCCACCTCACTCTCTGTCCACCTCACTCTCTGTCCCCCCTCTCCCTGCCCCGCTCTCTCTCTGTCCACCTCTCTCTCTGTCCACCTCACTCTCTGTCCACCTCACTATCTGTCCAGCTCACTCTCTGTCCCCACTCTCTCTGTCCACCTCACTCTCTGTCCCCACTCTCTCAGTCCACCTAACTCTCTGTCCCCCCTCTCTCTGCCCACCTCACTGTCTGTCCACCTCACTCTCTGTCCCCCCTCTCTCTGTCCCCCCTCTCTCTGTCCACCTCACTCTCTGTCCACCTCACTCTCTGCCCGCCTCTCTCTGTCCCCACTCTCTCTGTCCCCACTCTCTCTGTCCACCTCTATGTCTGTCCACCTCACTCTCTGTCCACCTCACTCTCTGTCCACCTCACTCTCTGTCCCCTCTCTCTCTCTGTCCCCACTCTCTCTGCCGACCTCACTCTCTGTCCACCTCACTCTCTGTCCCCCCACTCTCTGTCCCCACTCGCTCTGTCCACCTCACTCTCTACCCACCTCACTCTCTGTCCACCTCACTCTTTGTCCCCCCTCTCTCTGCCCAGCTCTCTCTCTGTCCACCTCTCTCTCTGTCCACCTCACTCTATGTCCACCTCACTCTCTGTCCCCACTCTCTCTGTCCACCACACTCTCTGTCCCCACTCTCTCTGTCCACCTCACTCTCTGTCCCCCCTCTCTCTGCCCACCTCACTCTCTGTCCACCTCACTCTCTGTCTCCCCTCTCTCTGTCCCCCTCTCTCTGTCCACCTCATTCTCTGTCCACCTCACTCTCTGCCCACCTCTCTCTCTGTCCACCTCACTCGCTGACCACCTCACTCTCTGTCCACCTCTCTCCCTGTCCACCTCACTCTCTGTCCACCTCACTCTCTGCCCACCTCTCTCTCTGTCCACCTCACTCTCTGTATCCCCTCTCTCTGTCCACCTCACTCTCTGTCCCCCCCTCTCTTCCCCCTCTCTCTCTGTCCACCTCACTCTCTGCCCACCTCTCTCTCTGTCCACCTCTCTCTCTGTCCACCTCACTCTCTGTCCACCTCACTCTCTGCCCACCTCTCTCTCTGTCCACCTCACTCTCTGTCCCCCCTCTCTCTGTCCACCTCACTCTCTGTCCCCCCTCTCTCTGCCCCACCTCTCCCTGCCCCATTCACTCTCTGCCCACCTCACTCTCTGCCCACCTCTCTCTCTGTCCACCTCTCTCTCTGTCCACCTCACTCTCTGTCAACATCACTCTCTGTCCACCTCACTCTCTGTCCCCTCTCTCTCTCTGTCCCCACTCTCTCTGCCCACCTCTCTCTCTGTCCACCTCACTCTCTGTCCACCTCACTCACTGTCCACCTCTCTCTCTGCCCACCTCACTCTCTGTCCACCTCACTCTCTGTCCCCCCTCTCTCTGCACACCTCTCTCTCTGTCCACCTCACTCTCTGTCCACCTCACTCTCTGTCCACCTCACTCTCTGTCCACCTCACTCTCTGTCCCCCTCTCTCTGTCCCCACTCTCTCTGTCCACCTCACTCTCTGTCCACCTCACTGTCTGTCCCCCTCTCTCTGCCCACGTCACTCTCTGCCCAGCTCTCTCTCTGTCCACCTCTCTCTCTGTCCACCTCACTCTATGTCCACCTCACTCTCTGTCCCCACTCTCTCTGTCCACCACACTCTCTGTCCCCACTCTCTCTGTCCACCTCACTCTCTGTCCCCCCTCTCTCTGCCCACCTCACTCTCTGTCCACCTCACTCTCTGTCTCCCCTCTCTCTGTCCCCCTCTCTCTGTCCACCTCACTCTCTGTCCACCTCACTCTCTGCCCACCTCTCTCTCTGTCCACCTCACTCGCTGTCCACCTCACTCTCTGTCCACCTCTCTCTCTGTCCACCTCACTCTCTGTCCACCTCACTCTCTGCCCACCTCTCTCTCTGTCCACCTCACTCTCTGTCTCCCCTCTCTCTGTCCACCTCACTCTCTGTCCCCCTCTCTCTTCCCCCTCTCTCTCTGCCCACCTCTCTCTCTGCCCACCTCTCTCTCTGTCCACCTCTCTCTCTGTCCACCTCTCTCTCTGTCCACCTCACTCTCTGTCCACCTCACTCTCTGCCCACCTCTCTCTCTGTCCACCTCACTCTCTGTCCCCCCTCTCTCTGTCCACCTCACTCTCTGTCCCCCCTCTCTCTGCCCCACCTCTCCCTGCCCAATTCACTCTCTGCCCACCTCACTCTCTGCCCACCTCTCTCTCTGTCCACCTCACTCTCTGTCCACCTCACTCTCTGTCAACATCACTCTCTGTCCACCTCACTCTCTGTCCCCTCTCTCTCTCTGTCCCCACTCTCTCTGCCCACCTCTCTCTCTGTCCACCTCACTCTCTGTCCACCTCACTCACTGTCCACCTCTCTCTCTGCCCACCTCACTCTCTGTCCACCTCACTCTCTGTCCCCCCTCTCTCTGCACACCTCTCTCTCTGTCCACCTCACTCTCTGTCCACCTCACTCTCTGTCCACCTCACTCTCTGTCCCCCTCTCTCTGTCCCCACTCTCTCTGTCCACCTCACTCTCTGTCCACCTCACTCTCTGTCCACCTCTCTCTGCCCACGTCACTCTCTGCCCACCTCACTCTCTGTCCACCTCACTCTCTGTCCACCTCACTCTCTGTCCCCCCTCTCTCTGCGCACCTCTCTCTCTGTCCACCTCTCTCTCTGTCCAAATCACTCTCTGTCCACCTCACTCTCTGACCCCCTCTCTCTGTCCACCTCTCTCTCTGTCCACCTCACTCTCTGTCCACCTCACTCTCTTCCCACTTCTCTCTCTGTCCACCTCTCTCTCTGTCCACCTCACTCTCTGTCCACCTCTCTCTCTGTCCACCTCACTCTCTGTCCACCTCACTCTCTGTCCATCTCACTCTCTGTCCACCTCTCTCTCTGTCCACCTCTCTCTCTGTCCCCCTCACTCTCTGTCCACATCACTCTCTTCCCACTTCTCTCCCTGCCCACCTCACTCTCTGCCCACCTCACTCTCTCTCCACCTCACTCTCTGTCCCCACTCTCTCTGTCCCCACTCTCTCTGTCCCCACTCTCTCTGTCCCCACTCTCTCTGTCCACCTCTCTCTCTGTCCACCTCACTCTCTGTCCACCTCACTCTCTGTCCACCTCTCTCTCTGTCCACCTCACTCTCTGTCCAACTCACTCTCTGTCCACCTCTCTCTCTGTCCACCTCACTCTCTGCCCAACTCGCTCTCTGTCCATCTCACTCTCTGTCCCCCCTTCTCTCTTTCCACCTCTCTCTCTGTCCACCTCACTCTCTGTCCACCTCACTCTCTGTCCCCCCCTCTCTCTGTCCACCTCGCTCTCTGTCCACATCACTCTCTGTCCACCTCACTCTCTGTCCCCTCTCTCTCTCTGTCCCCACTCTCTCTGCCCATCTCTCTCTCTGTCCACCTCACTCTCTGTCCACCTCACTCACTGTCCCCCTCACTCTCTGTCCACCTCACTCTCTGTCCACCTCACTCTCTGTTCCCCCTCTCTCTGTCCCCACTCTCTCTGTCCACCTCACTCTCTGTCCACCGCACTCTCTGTCCCCCCTCTCTCTGCCCACGTCACTCTCTGCCCACCTCACTCTCTGTCCACCTCTCTCTGTCCCCACTCTCTCTGTCCACCTCACTCTCTGTCCACCTCAATCTCTGTCCCCCTCTCTCTGCCCACGTCACTCTCTGCCCACCTCACTCTCTGTCCACGTCACTCTCTGTCCACCTCACTCTCTGTCCCCCCTCTCTCTGCGCACCTCTCTCTCTGCGCACCTCTCTCTCTGTCCACCTCTCTCTCTGTCCATCTCACTCTCTGTCCACCTCACTCTCTGTCCACCTCACTCTCTGTCCACTTCACTCTCTGTCAACCCTCTCTCTGCCCACTTCTCTCTCTGTCCACCTCTCTCTCTGTCCACATCACTCTCTGCCCACCTCACTCTCTGCCCACCTCACTCTCTGTCCATCTCACTCTCTGTCCCCCCTCTCTCTTTCCACCTCTCTCTCTGTCCACCTCACTCTCTGTCCCCCCTCTCTCTGTCCACCTCACTCTCTGCCCACCTCACTCTCTGTCCACCTCACTCTCTGTCCCCCCTCTCTCTGTCCACCTCACTCTCTGTCCCCCCTCTCTCTGCCCACCTCACTCTCTGTCCACCTCACTCTCTGTCCTCCTCACTCTCTGTCCCCCCTCTCTCTGCCCACCTCACTCTCTGTCTACCTCACTCTCTGTCCCCCCTCTCTCTGTCCACCTCACTCTCTGTCCCCCTCTCTCTGCCCACCTCACTCTCTGTACACCTCACTCTCTGTCCACCTCACTCTCTGTCCAGCTCACTCTCTGCCCACCTCTCTCTCTGTCCACCTCACTGTCTGTCCCCCCTCTCTCTGTCCACCTCACTCTCTGTCCCCCCTCTCTCTGCCCCTCCTCTCTCTGTCCACCTCACCCTCTGCCCACCTCTCTCTCTGTCCACCTCTCTCTCTGTCCACCTCACGCTCTGTCCACCTCACTCTCTGCCCACCTACCTCTCTGTCCACCTCACTCTCTGTCCCCTCTCTCTCTGTCCACCTCACTCTCTGTCCACCCTCTCTCTGCCCCCCTCTCACTGCCCACCTCACTCTCTGCCCACCTCACTCTCTGTCCCCTCTCTCTCTCTGTCCCCACTCTCTCTGCCCACCTCTCTCTCTGTCCACCTCACTCTCTGTCCACCTCACACACTGACCCCTCACTCTCTGTCCACCTCACTGTCTGTCCACCTCACTCTCTGTCACCCCTCTCTCTGTCCCCACTCTCTCTGTCCACCTCACTCTCTGTCCACCGCACTCTCTGTCCCCCCTCTCTCTGCACACGTCACTCTCTCTGTCCCCACTCTCTCTGCCCACCTCTCTCTCTGTCCACCTCACTCTCTGTCCACCTCACTCACTGTCCCCCTCACTCTCTGTCCACCTCACTCTCTGTCCAACTCACTCTCTGTCCCCCCTCTCTCTGTCCCCACTCTCTCTGTCCACCTCACTCTCTGTCCACCGCACTCTCTGTCCCCCCTCTCTCTGCCCACGTCACTCTCTGCCCACCTCACTCTCTGTCCACCTCACTCTCTGTCCACCTCACTCTCTGACCCCCCTCTCTCTGCCCTCCTCTCTCTCTGTCCACCTCAGTCTCTGTCCACCTCACTCTCTGTCCACCTCACTCTCTGTCCACCTCACTCTCTGTCCCCCTCTCTCTGTCCCCCCTCTCTCTGCGCACCTCTCTCTCTGTCCACCTCTCTCTCTGTCCATCTCAATCTCTGTCCACCTCACTCTCTGTCCAACTCACTCTCTGTCCACCTCTCTCTCTGTCCACCTCTCTCTCTGTCCACCTCACTCTCTGCCCACCTCACTCTCTGTCCACCTCACTCTCTGTCCCCCCTCTCTCTTTCCACCTCTCTCTCTGTCCACCTCACTCTCTGTCCACCTCACTCTCTGTCCCCATCTCTCTCTGTCCACCTCACTCTCTGCCCACCTCACTCTCTGTCCACCTCACTCTCTGTTCTCCCTCTCTCTGTCCACCTCACTCTCTGTCCCCCCACTCTCTGCCCACCTCACTCTCTGTCCACCTCACTCTCTGTCCACCTCACTCTCTGTCCCCTCTCTCTCTGCCCACCTCACTCTCTGTCCACCTCACTCTCTGTCCCCCCTCTCTCTGTCCACCTCACTCTCTGTCCCCCCTCTCTCAGCCCCCCTCTCTCTGTCCACCTCACTCTCTGCCCACCTCTCTCTCTGTCCACCTCTCTCTCTGTCCACCTCACTCTCTTTCCACCTCACTCTCTTTCCACCTCACTCTCTGTCCACCTCACTCTCTGTCCCCTCTCTCTCTCTGTCCCCACTCTCTCTGCCGACCTCACTCTCTGTCCACCTCACTCTCTGTCCCCCCTCTCTCTGTCCCCACTCTCTCTGTCCCCACTCTCTCTGTCCACCTCTCTCTCTGTCCACCTCACTCTCTGTCCACCTCACTCTCTGTCCACTTCACTCTCTGTCCCCTCTCTCTCTCTGTCCCCACTCTCTCTGCCGACCTCACTCTCTGTCCACCTCACTCTCTGTCCCCCACTCTCTGTCCCCACTCTCTCTGTCCACCTCACTCTCTGCCCACCTCACTCTCTGTCCACCTCACTCTCTTCCCACTTCTCTCTCTGTCCACCTCTCTCTCTGTCCACCTCACTCTCTGTCCACCTCTCTCTCTGTCCACCTCACTCTCTGTCCACCTCACTCTCTGTCCACCTCACTCTCTGTCCACCTCTCTCTCTGTCCACCTCTCTCTCTGTCCCCCTCACTCTCTGTCCACCTCACTCTCTTCCCACTTCTCTCTCTGCCCACCTCACTCTCTGCCCACCTCACTCTCTGTCCACCTCACTCTCTGTACCCACTCTCTCTGTCCCCACTCTCTCTGTCCCCACTCTCTCTGACCCCACTCTCTCTGTCCACCTCTCTTTCTGTCCACCTCTCTCTCTGTCCACCTCACTCTCTGTCCCCCCTCTCTCTGTCCCCACTCTCTCTGTCCACCTCACTCTCTGTCCACCGCACTCTCTGTCCCCCCTCTCTCTGCACACGTCACTCTCTCTGTCCCCACTCTCTCTCCCCACCTCTCTCTCTGTCCACCTCACTCTCTGTCCACCTCACTCACTGTCCCCCTCACTCTCTGTCCAACTCACTCTCTGTCCACCTCACTCTCTGTCCCCCCTCTCTCTGTCCCCACTCTCTCTGTCCACCTCACTCTCTGTCCACCGCACTCTCTGTCCCCCCTCTCTCTGCCCACGTCACTCTCTGCCCACCTCACTCTCTGTCCACGTCACTCTCTGTCCACCTCACTCTCTGACCCTCTCTCTCTGCCCGCCTCTCTCTCTGTCCACCTCACTCTCTGTCCACCTCACTCTCTGTCCACCTCACTCTCTGTCCTACTCTCTCTGTACCCACTCTCTCTGTCCACCTCACTCTCTGTCCACCTCACTCTCTGTACCCCCTCTCTCTGCCCACGTCACTCTCTGCCCACCTCACTCTCTGTCCACCTCACTGTCTGTCCACCTCACTCTCTGTCCCCCCTCTCTCTGCGCACCTCTCTCTCTGTCCACCTCTCTCTCTGTCCATCTCACTCTCTGTCCACCTCACTCTCTGTCCACCTCACTCTCTGTCCACCTCACTCTCTGTCCCCCCTCTCTCTGCCCACTTCTCTCTCTGTCCACCTCACTCTCTGTCCACATCACTCTCTGTCCACCCTCTCTCTGTCCACCTCATTCTCTGTCCCCCCTCTCTCAGCCCCCCTCTCTCTGTCCACCTCACTCTCTGCGCACCTCTCTCTCTGTTCACCTCTCTCTCTGTCCACCTCACTCTCTTTCCACCTCACTCTCTGTCCACCTCACTCTCTGTCCACCTCACTCTCTGTCCCCTCTCTCTCTCTGTCCCCACTCTCTCTGCCGACCTCACTCTCTGTCCACCTCACTCTCTGTCCCCCCTCTCTCGGTCCCCACTCTCTCTGTCCCCACTCTCTCTGTCCACCTCTCTCTCTGTCCACCTCACTCTCTGTCCACCTCACTCTCTGTCCACTTCACTCTCTGTCCCCTCTCTCTCTCTGTCCCCACTCTCTCTGCCGACCTCACTCTCTGTCCACCTCACTCTCTGTCCCCCACTCTCTGTCCCCACTCTCTCTGTCCACCTCACTCTCTGCCCACCTCACTCTCTGTCCACCTCACTCTCTTCCCACTTCTCTCTCTGTCCACCTCTCTCTCTGTCCACCTCACTCTCTGTCCACCTCTCTCTCTGTCCACCTCACTCTCTGTCCACCTCACTCTCTGTCCACCTCACTCTCTGTCCACCTCTCTCTCTGTCCACTTCTCTCTCTGTCCCCCTCACTCTCTGTCCACCTCACTCTCTTCCCACTTCTCTCTCTGCCCACCTCACTCTCTGCCCACCTCACTCTCTGTCCACCTCACTCTCTGTCCCCACTCTCTCTGTCCCCACTCTCTCTGTCCCCACTCTCTCTGACCCCACTCTCTCTGTCCACCTCTCTTTCTGTCCACCTCTCTCTCTGTCCACCTCACTCTCTGTCCCCCCTCTCTCTGTCCCCACTCTCTCTGTCCACCTCACTCTCTGTCCACCGCACTCTCTGTCCCCCCTCTCTCTGCACACGTCACTCTCTCTGTCCCCACTCTCTCTCCCCACCTCTCTCTCTGTCCACCTCACTCTCTGTCCACCTCACTCACTGTCCCCCTCACTCTCTGTCCAACTCACTCTCTGTCCACCTCACTCTCTGTCCCCCCTCTCTCTGTCCCCACTCTCTCTGTCCACCTCACTCTCTGTCCACCGCACTCTCTGTCCCCCCTCTCTCTGCCCACGTCACTCTCTGCCCACCTCACTCTCTGTCCACCTCACTCTCTGTCCACCTCACTCTCTGACCCCCTCTCTCTGCCCGCCTCTCTCTCTGTCCACCTCACTCTCTGTCCACCTCACTCTCTGTCCACCTCACTCTCTGTCCACCTCACTCTCTGTCCACCTCACTCTCTGTCCTACTCTCTCTGTACCCACTCTCTCTGTCCACCTCACTCTCTGTCCACCTCACTCTCTGTCCCCCCTCTCTCTGCCCACGTCACTCTCTGCCCACCTCACTCTCTGTCCACCTCACTGTCTGTCCACCTCACTCTCTGTCCCCCCTCTCTCTGCGCACCTCTCTCTCTGTCCACCTCTCTCTCTGTCCATCTCACTCTCTGTCCACCTCACTCTCTGTTCACCTCACTCTCTGTCCACCTCACTCTCTGTCCCCCCTCTCTCTGCCCACTTCTCTCTCTGTCCACCTCACTCTCTGTCCACATCACTCTCTGTCCACCTCACTCTCTGTCACCCCTCTCTCTGTCCACCTCTCTCTCTGTCCACCTCACTCTCTGTCCACATCACTCCCTTCCCACTTCTCTCTCTGTCCACCTCACTCTCTGTCCACCTCACTCTCTGTCACCCCTCTCTCTGTCCACCTCACTCTCTGTCCACCTCACTCTCTGTCCACCTCTCTCTCTGTCCTCCTCTCTCTCTGTCCACCTCACTCTCTGTCCACCTCACTCTCTGTCCACCTCACTCTCTGTCCACCTCACTCTCTGTCCACCTCTCTCTCTGTCCACCTCTCTCTCTGTCCCCCTCACTCTCTGTCCACCTCACTCTCTTCCCACTTCTCTCTCTGCCCACCTCACTCTCTGCCCACCTCACTCTCTGTCCACCTCACTCTCTGTCCCCACTCTCTCTGTCCCCACTCTCTCTGTCCCCACTCTCTCTGTCCCCACTCTCTCTGTCCACCTCTCTCTCTGTCCATCTCTCTCTCTGTCCACCTCACTCTCTCTCCACCTCTCTCTCTGTCCACCTCATTCTCTGTCCAACTCACTCTCTGTCCACCTCTCTCTCTGTCCACCTCTCTCTCTGTCCACCTCACTCTCTGCCCACCTCACTCTCTGTCCACCTCACTCTCTGTCCCCCCTCTCTCTTTCCACCTCTCTCTCTGTCCACCTCACTCTCTGTCCACCTCACTCTCTGTCCCCATCTCTCTCTGTCCACCTCACTCTCTGCCCACCTCACTCTCTGTCCACCTCACTCTCTGTCCCCCCTCTCTCTGTCCACCTCACTCTCTGTCCCCCCTCTCTCTGCCCACCTCACTCTCTGTCCACCTCACTCTCTGTCCACCTCACTCTCTGTCCCCTCTCTCTCTGCCCACCTCACTCTCTGTCCACCTCACTCTCTGTCCCCCCTCTCTCTGTCCACCTCACTCTCTGTCCCCCCTCTCTCAGCCCCCCTCTCTCTGTCCACCTCACTCTCTGCCCACCTCTCTCTCTGTCCACCTCTCTCTCTGTCCACCTCTCTCTCTGTCCACCTCACTCTCTTTCCACCTCACTCTCTGTCCACCTCACTCTCTGTCCACCTCACTCTCTCTCCCCTCTCTCTCTCTGTCCCCACTCTCTCTGCCGACCTCACTCTCTGTCCACCTCACTCTCTGTCCCCCCTCTCTCTGTCCCCACTCTCTCTGTCCCCACTCTCTCTGTCGCCACTCTCTCTGTCCACCTCTCTCTCTGTCCACCTCTCTCTCTGTCCACCTCACTCTCTGTCCACCTCACTCTCTGTCCACTTCACTCTCTGTCCCCTCTCTCTCTCTGTCCCCACTCTCTCTGCCGACCTCACTCTCTGTCCACCTCACTCTCTGTCCCCCACTCTCTGTCCCCACTCTCTCTGTCCACCTCACTCTCTGCCCACCTCACTCTCTGTCCACCTCACTCTCTGTTGTCCTTCTCTCTGCCCAGCTCTCTCTGTCCACCTCTCTCTCTGTCCACCTCACTCTCTGTCCACCTCACTCTCTGTCCCCACTCTCTCTGTCCACCTCACTCTCTGTCCCCCCTCTCTCTGCCCACCTCACTCTCTGTCCACCTCACTCTCTGTCTCCCCTCTCTCTGTCCCCCTTCTCTCTGTCCACCTCACTCTCTCTCCACCTCACTCTCTGCCCACCTCTCTCTCTGTCCACCTCACTCTCTGTCCACCTCACTCTCTGTCCACCTCACTATCTGTCCCCCCTCTCTCTGCCCACCTCTCTCTCTGCCCACCTCTCTCTCTGTCAACCTCACTCTCTGTCCACCTCACTCTCTGTCCCCCCTCTCTCTGTCCACCTCACTCTCTTTCCACCTCACTCTCTGTCCACCTCACTCTCTGTCCACCTCAATCTCTGTCCCCTCTCTCTCTCTGTCCCCACACGCTCTGCCGACCTCACTCTCTGTCCACCTCACTCTCTGTCCCCCCTCTCTCTGTTCCCACTCTCTCTGTCCCCACTCTCTCTTTCCACCTCTCTCTCTGCCAACCTCACTCTCTGTCCACCTCACTCTCTGTCCACTTCACTCTCTGTCCCCTCTCTCTCTCTGTCCCCACTCTGTCTGCCGACCTCACTCTCTGTCCACCTCACTCTCTGTCACCCCTCTCTCTGCCCAGCTCTCTCTGTCCACCTCTCTCTCTGTCCACCTCACTCTCTGTCCACCTCACTCTCTGTCCCCACTCTCTCTGTCCACCTCACTCTCTGTCCCCACTCTCTCTGTCCACCTCACTCTCTGTCCCCCCTCTCTCTGGCCCACCACACTCTCTGTCCAGCTCACTCTCTGTCTCCCCTCTCTCTGTTCCCCTTCTCTCTGTCCACCTCACTCTCTGTCCACATCACTCTCTGCCCACCTCACTCTCTGTCCACCTCACTCTCTGTCCACCTCACTCTCTGTCCACCTCACTCTCTGTCCCCCCTCTCTCTGCCCACCTCTCTCTCTGCCCACCTCTCTCTCTGTCCACCTCTCTCTCTGTCCACCTCACTCTCTGGCCACCTCACTCTCTGCCCACCTCTCTCTCTGTCCACCTCACTCTCTGTCCCCCCTCTCTCTTTCCACCTCACTCTCTGTCCCCCCTCTCTCTGCCCACCTCACTCTCTGCCCACCTCGCTCTCTGCCCACCTCTCTATCTGTCCACCTCACTCTCTGTCCACCTCAATCTCTGTCCACATCACTCTCTGTCCACCTCACTCTCTGTCCCCTCTCTCTCTCTGTCCCCACTCTCTCTGCCCACCTCTCTCTCTGTCCACCTCACTCTCTGTCCACCTCACTCACTGTCCACCTCACTCTCTGTCCACCTCACTCTCTGTCCCCCCTCTCTCTGACCCCACTCTCTCTGTCCACCTCACTCTCTGTCCACCTCACTCTCTGTCCCCCCTCTCTCTGCCCACGTCACTCTCTGCCCACCTCACTCTCTGTCCACCTCACTCTCTGTCCACCTCACTCTCTGTCCCCCCTCTCTGTCCCCACTCTCTCTGTCCACCTCACTCTCTGTCCACCTCACTCTCTGTCCCCCCTCTCTCTGCCCACGTCACTCTCTGCCCACCTCACTCTCTGTCCACCTCACTCTCTGTCCCCCCTCTCTCTGCGCACCTCTCTCTCTGTCCAACTCTCTCTCTGTCCACCTCACTCTCTGTCCACCTCACTCTCTGTCCACCTCTCTCTCTGTCCACCTCACTCTGTCCACCGCACTCTCTGTCCCCCCTCTCTCTGCCCACTTCTCTCTCTGTCCACCTCACTCTCTGTCCACCTCTCTCTCTGTCCACCTCACTCTCTGTCCACCTCACTTTCTGTCCCCCCTCTCTCTGTCCACCTCACTCTCTGTCCAACACACTCTCTTTCCACCTCACTCTCTGTCCACCTCACTCTCTGTCCACCTCACTCTCTGTCCCCTCTCTCTCACTGTCCCCACTCTCTCTGCCGACCTCACTCGTTGTCCACCTCACTCTCTGTCCCCCCTCTCTCTGTCCCCCCTCTCTCTGTCCCCACTCTCTCTGTCCCCACTCTCTCTGTCCACCTCTCTCTCTGTCCACTTCACTCTCTGTCCACCTCACTCTCTGTCCCCTCTCTCTCTCTGTCCCCACTCTCTCTGCCGACCTCACTATCTGTCCACCTCACTCTCTGTCCCCCCACCTTCTGTCTCGACCCGCTCTGTCCACCTCACTCTCTGCCCACCTCACTCTCTGTCCACCTCACTCTCTGTCCCCCCTCTCCCTGCCCCGCTCTCTCTCTGTCCACCTCTCTCTCTGTCCACCTCACTCTCTGTCCACCTCACTATCTGTCCAGCTCACTCTCTGTCCCCACTCTCTCTGTCCACCTCACTCTCTGTCCCCACTCTCTCAGTCCACCTAACTCTCTGTCCCCCCTCTCTCTGCCCACCTCACTGTCTGTCCACCTCACTCTCTGTCCCCCCTCTCTCTGTCCCCCCTCTCTCTGTCCACCTCACTCTCTGTCCACCTCACTCTCTGCCCGCCTCTCTCTGTCCCCACTCTCTCTGTCCCCACTCTCTCTGTCCACCTCTATGTCTGTCCACCTCACTCTCTGTCCACCTCACTCTCTGTCCACCTCACTCTCTGTCCCCTCTCTCTCTCTGTCCCCACTCTCTCTGCCGACCTCACTCTCTGTCCACCTCACTCTCTGTCCCCCCACTCTCTGTCCCCACTCGCTCTGTCCACCTCACTCTCTACCCACCTCACTCTCTGTCCACCTCACTCTTTGTCCCCCCTCTCTCTGCCCAGCTCTCTCTCTGTCCACCTCTCTCTCTGTCCACCTCACTCTATGTCCACCTCACTCTCTGTCCCCACTCTCTCTGTCCACCACACTCTCTGTCCCCACTCTCTCTGTCCACCTCACTCTCTGTCCCCCCTCTCTCTGCCCACCTCACTCTCTGTCCACCTCACTCTCTGTCTCCCCTCTCTCTGTCCCCCTCTCTCTGTCCACCTCATTCTCTGTCCACCTCACTCTCTGCCCACCTCTCTCTCTGTCCACCTCACTCGCTGACCACCTCACTCTCTGTCCACCTCTCTCCCTGTCCACCTCACTCTCTGTCCACCTCACTCTCTGCCCACCTCTCTCTCTGTCCACCTCACTCTCTGTATCCCCTCTCTCTGTCCACCTCACTCTCTGTCCCCCCCTCTCTTCCCCCTCTCTCTCTGTCCACCTCACTCTCTGCCCACCTCTCTCTCTGTCCACCTCTCTCTCTGTCCACCTCACTCTCTGTCCACCTCACTCTCTGCCCACCTCTCTCTCTGTCCACCTCACTCTCTGTCCCCCCTCTCTCTGTCCACCTCACTCTCTGTCCCCCCTCTCTCTGCCCCACCTCTCCCTGCCCCATTCACTCTCTGCCCACCTCACTCTCTGCCCACCTCTCTCTCTGTCCACCTCTCTCTCTGTCCACCTCACTCTCTGTCAACATCACTCTCTGTCCACCTCACTCTCTGTCCCCTCTCTCTCTCTGTCCCCACTCTCTCTGCCCACCTCTCTCTCTGTCCACCTCACTCTCTGTCCACCTCACTCACTGTCCACCTCTCTCTCTGCCCACCTCACTCTCTGTCCACCTCACTCTCTGTCCCCCCTCTCTCTGCACACCTCTCTCTCTGTCCACCTCACTCTCTGTCCACCTCACTCTCTGTCCACCTCACTCTCTGTCCACCTCACTCTCTGTCCCCCTCTCTCTGTCCCCACTCTCTCTGTCCACCTCACTCTCTGTCCACCTCACTGTCTGTCCCCCTCTCTCTGCCCACGTCACTCTCTGCCCAGCTCTCTCTCTGTCCACCTCTCTCTCTGTCCACCTCACTCTATGTCCACCTCACTCTCTGTCCCCACTCTCTCTGTCCACCACACTCTCTGTCCCCACTCTCTCTGTCCACCTCACTCTCTGTCCCCCCTCTCTCTGCCCACCTCACTCTCTGTCCACCTCACTCTCTGTCTCCCCTCTCTCTGTCCCCCTCTCTCTGTCCACCTCACTCTCTGTCCACCTCACTCTCTGCCCACCTCTCTCTCTGTCCACCTCACTCGCTGTCCACCTCACTCTCTGTCCACCTCTCTCTCTGTCCACCTCACTCTCTGTCCACCTCACTCTCTGCCCACCTCTCTCTCTGTCCACCTCACTCTCTGTCTCCCCTCTCTCTGTCCACCTCACTCTCTGTCCCCCTCTCTCTTCCCCCTCTCTCTCTGCCCACCTCTCTCTCTGCCCACCTCTCTCTCTGTCCACCTCTCTCTCTGTCCACCTCTCTCTCTGTCCACCTCACTCTCTGTCCACCTCACTCTCTGCCCACCTCTCTCTCTGTCCACCTCACTCTCTGTCCCCCCTCTCTCTGTCCACCTCACTCTCTGTCCCCCCTCTCTCTGCCCCACCTCTCCCTGCCCAATTCACTCTCTGCCCACCTCACTCTCTGCCCACCTCTCTCTCTGTCCACCTCACTCTCTGTCCACCTCACTCTCTGTCAACATCACTCTCTGTCCACCTCACTCTCTGTCCCCTCTCTCTCTCTGTCCCCACTCTCTCTGCCCACCTCTCTCTCTGTCCACCTCACTCTCTGTCCACCTCACTCACTGTCCACCTCTCTCTCTGCCCACCTCACTCTCTGTCCACCTCACTCTCTGTCCCCCCTCTCTCTGCACACCTCTCTCTCTGTCCACCTCACTCTCTGTCCACCTCACTCTCTGTCCACCTCACTCTCTGTCCCCCTCTCTCTGTCCCCACTCTCTCTGTCCACCTCACTCTCTGTCCACCTCACTCTCTGTCCACCTCTCTCTGCCCACGTCACTCTCTGCCCACCTCACTCTCTGTCCACCTCACTCTCTGTCCACCTCACTCTCTGTCCCCCCTCTCTCTGCGCACCTCTCTCTCTGTCCACCTCTCTCTCTGTCCAAATCACTCTCTGTCCACCTCACTCTCTGACCCCCTCTCTCTGTCCACCTCTCTCTCTGTCCACCTCACTCTCTGTCCACCTCACTCTCTTCCCACTTCTCTCTCTGTCCACCTCTCTCTCTGTCCACCTCACTCTCTGTCCACCTCTCTCTCTGTCCACCTCACTCTCTGTCCACCTCACTCTCTGTCCATCTCACTCTCTGTCCACCTCTCTCTCTGTCCACCTCTCTCTCTGTCCCCCTCACTCTCTGTCCACGTCACTCTCTTCCCACTTCTCTCCCTGCCCACCTCACTCTCTGCCCACCTCACTCTCTCTCCACCTCACTCTCTGTCCCCACTCTCTCTGTCCCCACTCTCTCTGTCCCCACTCTCTCTGTCCCCACTCTCTCTGTCCACCTCTCTCTCTGTCCACCTCACTCTCTGTCCACCTCACTCTCTGTCCACCTCTCTCTCTGTCCACCTCACTCTCTGTCCAACTCACTCTCTGTCCACCTCTCTCTCTGTCCACCTCACTCTCTGCCCAACTCGCTCTCTGTCCATCTCACTCTCTGTCCCCCCTTCTCTCTTTCCACCTCTCTCTCTGTCCACCTCACTCTCTGTCCACCTCACTCTCTGTCCCCCCCTCTCTCTGTCCACCTCGCTCTCTGTCCACATCACTCTCTGTCCACCTCACTCTCTGTCCCCTCTCTCTCTCTGTCCCCACTCTCTCTGCCCATCTCTCTCTCTGTCCACCTCACTCTCTGTCCACCTCACTCACTGTCCCCCTCACTCTCTGTCCACCTCACTCTCTGTCCACCTCACTCTCTGTTCCCCCTCTCTCTGTCCCCACTCTCTCTGTCCACCTCACTCTCTGTCCACCGCACTCTCTGTCCCCCCTCTCTCTGCCCACGTCACTCTCTGCCCACCTCACTCTCTGTCCACCTCTCTCTGTCCCCACTCTCTCTGTCCACCTCACTCTCTGTCCACCTCAATCTCTGTCCCCCTCTCTCTGCCCACGTCACTCTCTGCCCACCTCACTCTCTGTCCACGTCACTCTCTGTCCACCTCACTCTCTGTCCCCCCTCTCTCTGCGCACCTCTCTCTCTGCGCACCTCTCTCTCTGTCCACCTCTCTCTCTGTCCATCTCACTCTCTGTCCACCTCACTCTCTGTCCACCTCACTCTCTGTCCACTTCACTCTCTGTCAACCCTCTCTCTGCCCACTTCTCTCTCTGTCCACCTCTCTCTCTGTCCACATCACTCTCTGCCCACCTCACTCTCTGCCCACCTCACTCTCTGTCCATCTCACTCTCTGTCCCCCCTCTCTCTTTCCACCTCTCTCTCTGTCCACCTCACTCTCTGTCCCCCCTCTCTCTGTCCACCTCACTCTCTGCCCACCTCACTCTCTGTCCACCTCACTCTCTGTCCCCCCTCTCTCTGTCCACCTCACTCTCTGTCCCCCCTCTCTCTGCCCACCTCACTCTCTGTCCACCTCACTCTCTGTCCTCCTCACTCTCTGTCCCCCCTCTCTCTGCCCACCTCACTCTCTGTCTACCTCACTCTCTGTCCCCCCTCTCTCTGTCCACCTCACTCTCTGTCCCCCTCTCTCTGCCCACCTCACTCTCTGTACACCTCACTCTCTGTCCACCTCACTCTCTGTCCAGCTCACTCTCTGCCCACCTCTCTCTCTGTCCACCTCACTGTCTGTCCCCCCTCTCTCTGTCCACCTCACTCTCTGTCCCCCCTCTCTCTGCCCCTCCTCTCTCTGTCCACCTCACCCTCTGCCCACCTCTCTCTCTGTCCACCTCTCTCTCTGTCCACCTCACGCTCTGTCCACCTCACTCTCTGCCCACCTCCCTCTCTGTCCACCTCACTCTCTGTCCCCTCTCTCTCTGTCCACCTCACTCTCTGTCCACCCTCTCTCTGCCCCCCTCTCACTGCCCACCTCACTCTCTGCCCACCTCACTCTCTGTCCCCTCTCTCTCTCTGTCCCCACTCTCTCTGCCCACCTCTCTCTCTGTCCACCTCACTCTCTGTCCACCTCACACACTGACCCCTCACTCTCTGTCCACCTCACTGTCTGTCCACCTCACTCTCTGTCACCCCTCTCTCTGTCCCCACTCTCTCTGTCCACCTCACTCTCTGTCCACCGCACTCTCTGTCCCCCCTCTCTCTGCACACGTCACTCTCTCTGTCCCCACTCTCTCTGCCCACCTCTCTCTCTGTCCACCTCACTCTCTGTCCACCTCACTCACTGTCCCCCTCACTCTCTGTCCACCTCACTCTCTGTCCAACTCACTCTCTGTCCCCCCTCTCTCTGTCCCCACTCTCTCTGTCCACCTCACTCTCTGTCCACCGCACTCTCTGTCCCCCCTCTCTCTGCCCACGTCACTCTCTGCCCACCTCACTCTCTGTCCACCTCACTCTCTGTCCACCTCACTCTCTGTCCCCCCTCTCTCTGCCCTCCTCTCTCTCTGTCCACCTCAGTCTCTGTCCACCTCACTCTCTGTCCACCTCACTCTCTGTCCACCTCACTCTCTGTCCCCCTCTCTCTGTCCCCCCTCTCTCTGCGCACCTCTCTCTCTGTCCACCTCTCTCTCTGTCCATCTCAATCTCTGTCCACCTCACTCTCTGTCCACCTCACTCTCTGCCCACCTCACTCTCTGTCCCCACTCTCTCTGCCCACTTCTCTCTCTGTCCACCTCACTCTCTGTCCACCTCACTCTCTGTCCACCTCAATCTCTGTCCACCTCTCTCTGCCCACGTCACTCTCTGCCCACCTCACTCTCTGTCCACCTCACTCTCTGTCCACCTCACTCTCTGTCCCCCCTCTCTCTGCGCACCTCTCTCTCTGTCCACCTCTCTCTCTGTCCAAATCACTCTCTGTCCACCTCACTCTCTGACCCCCTCTCTCTGTCCACCTCTCTCTCTGTCCACCTCACTCTCTGTCCACCTCACTCTCTTCCCACTTCTCTCTCTGTCCACCTCTCTCTCTGTCCACCTCACTCTCTGTCCACCTCTCTCTCTGTCCACCTCACTCTCTGTCCACCTCACTCTCTGTCCACCTCACTCTCTGTCCACCTCTCTCTCTGTCCACCTCTCTCTCTGTCCACCTCTCTCTCTGTCCCCCTCACTCTCTGTCCACATCACTCTCTTCCCACTTCTCTCCCTGCCCACCTCACTCTCTGCCCACCTCACTCTCTCTCCACCTCACTCTCTGTCCCCACTCTCTCTGTCCCCACTCTCTCTGTCCCCACTCTCTCTGTCCCCACTCTCTCTGTCCACCTCTCTCTCTGTCCACCTCACTCTCTGTCCACCTCTCTCTCTGTCCACCTCATTCTCTGTCCACCTCACTCTCTGTCCACCTCTCTCTCTGTCCAACTCACTCTCTGTCCAACTCACTCTCTGTCCACCTCTCTCTCTGTCCACCTCACTCTCTGCCCAACTCGCTCTCTGTCCATCTCACTCTCTGTCCCCCCTTCTCTCTTTCCACCTCTCTCTCTGTCCACCTCACTCTCTGTCCACCTCACTCTCTGTCCCCCCCTCTCTCTGTCCACCTCGCTCTCTGTCCACATCACTCTCTGTCCACCTCACTCTCTGTCCCCTCTCTCTCTCTGTCCCCACTCTCTCTGCCCATCTCTCTCTCTGTCCACCTCACTCTCTGTCCACCTCACTCACTGTCCCCCTCACTCTCTGTCCACCTCACTCTCTGTCCACCTCACTCTCTGTTCCCCCTCTCTCTGTCCCCACTCTCTCTGTCCACCTCACTCTCTGTCCACCGCACTCTCTGTCCCCCCTCTCTCTGCCCACGTCACTCTCTGCCCACCTCACTCTCTGTCCACCTCACTCTCTGTCCACCTCACTCTCTGTCCCCCTCTCTCTGTCCCCACTCTCTCTGTCCACCTCACTCTCTGTCCACCTCAATCTCTGTCCCCCTCTCTCTGCCCACGTCACTCTCTGCCCACCTCACTCTCTGTCCACGTCACTCTCTGTCCACCTCACTCTCTGTCCCCCCTCTCTCTGCGCACCTCTCTCTCTGCGCACCTCTCTCTCTGTCCACCTCTCTCTCTGTCCATCTCACTCTCTGTCCACCTCACTCTCTGTCCACCTCACTCTCTGTCCACCTCACTCTCTGTCAACCCTCTCTCTGCCCACTTCTCTCTCTGTCCACCTCTCTCTCTGTCCACATCACTCTCTGCCCACCTCACTCTCTGCCCACCTCACTCTCTGTCCATCTCACTCTCTGTCCCCCCTCTCTCTTTCCACCTCTCTCTCTGTCCACCTCACTCTCTGTCCCCCCTCTCTCTGTCCACCTCACTCTCTGCCCACCTCACTCTCTGTCCACCTCACTCTCTGTCCCCCCTCTCTCTGTCCACCTCACTCTCTGTCCCCCCTCTCTCTGCCCACCTCACTCTCCGTCCACCTCACTCTCTGTCCTCCTCACTCTCTGTCCCCCCTCTCTCTGCCCACCTCACTCTCTGTCTACCTCACTCTCTGTCCCCCCTCTCTCTGTCCACCTCACTCTCTGTCCCCCTCTCTCTGCCCACCTCACTCTCTGTACACCTCACTCTCTGTCCACCTCACTCTCTGTCCAGCTCACTCTCTGCCCACCTCTCTCTCTGTCCACCTCACTGTCTGTCCCCCCTCTCTCTGTCCACCTCACTCTCTGTCCCCCCTCTCTCTGCCCCTCCTCTCTCTGTCCACCTCACCCTCTGCCCACCTCTCTCTCTGTCCACCTCTCTCTCTGTCCACCTCACGCTCTGTCCACCTCACTCTCTGCCCACCTCCCTCTCTGTCCACCTCACTCTCTGTCCCCTCTCTCTCTGTCCACCTCACTCTCTGTCCACCCTCTCTCTGCCCCCCTCTCACTTCCCACCTCACTCTCTGCCCACCTCACTCTCTGTCCCCTCTCTCTCTCTGTCCCCACTCTCTCTGCCAACCTCTCTCTCTGTCCACCTCACTCTCTGTCCACCTCACACACTGACCCCTCACTCTCTGTCCACCTCACTGTCTGTCCACCTCACTCTCTGTCACCCCTCTCTCTGTCCCCACTCTCTCTGTCCACCTCACTCTCTGTCCACCGCACTCTCTGTCCCCCCTCTCTCTGCACACGTCACTCTCTCTGTCCCCACTCTCTCTGCCCACCTCTCTCTCTGTCCACCTCACTCTCTGTCCACCTCACTCACTGTCCCCCTCACTCTCTGTCCACCTCACTCTCTGTCCAACTCACTCTCTGTCCCCCCTCTCTCTGTCCCCACTCTCTCTGTCCACCTCACTGTCTGTCCACCGCACTCTCTGTCCCCCCTCTCTCTGCCCACGTCACTCTCTGCCCACCTCACTCTCTGCCCACCTCACTCTCTGTCCACCTCACTCTCTGTCCCCCCTCTCTCTGCCCTCCTCTCTCTCTGTCCACCTCAGTCTCTGTCCACCTCACTCTCTGTCCACCTCACTCTCTGTCCACCTCACTCTCTGTCCCCCTCTCTCTGTCCCCCCTCTCTCTGCGCACCTCTCTCTCTGTCCACCTCTCTCTCTGTCCATCTCAATCTCTGTCCACCTCACTCTCTGTCCACCTCACTCTCTGCCCACCTCACTCTCTGTCCCCCCTCTCTCTGCCCACTTCTCTCTCTGTCCACCTCACTCTCTGTCCACCTCAATCTCTGTCACCCCTCTCTCTGTCCACCTCTCTCTCTGTCCACCTCACTCTCTGTCCACATCACTCTCTTCCCACATCTCTCTCTGTCCACCTCTCTCTCTGTCCACCTCACTCTCTGTCCACCTCACTCTCTGTCCACCTCTCTCTCTGTCCTCCTCTCTCTCTGTCCACCTCACTCTCTGTCCACCTCACTCTCTGTCCACCTCTCTCTCTGTCCACCTCTCTCTCTGTCCCCCTCACTCTCTGTCCACCTCACTCTCTTCCCACTTCACTCTCTGCCCACCTCACTCTCTGCCCACCTCACCCTCTGTCCACCTCACTCTCTGTCCCCACTCTCTCTGTCCCCACTCTCTCTGTCCCCACTCTCTCTGTCCACCTCTCTCTCTGTCCACCTCACTCTCTCTCCACCTCTCTCTCTGTCCAACTCATTCTCTGTCCACCTCACTCTCTGTCCACCTCTCTATGTGTCCACCTCACTCTCTGTCCAACTCACTCTCTGTCCACCTCTCTCTCTGTCCACCTCTCTCTCTGTCCACCTCACTCTCTGCCCACCTCACTCTCTGTCCACCTCACTCTCTTTCCCCCCTCTCTCTGCCCACCTCACTCTCTGTTCACCTCACTCTCTGTCCACCTCACTCTCTGTCCCCTCTCTCTCTGCCCACCTCACTCTCTTTCCACCTCACTCTCTGTCCCCCTCTCTCTGTCCACCTCACTCTCTGTCCCCCTCTCTCTGTCCACCTCACTCTCTGTCCACCTCACTCTCTGTCCACCTCACTCTCGGTCCACCTCACTCTCTGTCCCCCTCTCTCTGCCCACCTCACTCTCTGTCCACCTCACTCTCTGTCCACCTCACTCTCTGTCCCCCCTCTCTCTGCCCACCTCACTCTCTGTCCACCTCACTCTCTGTCCCCTTCTCTCTCTGTCCACCTCACTCTCTGTCCCCCTCTCTCTGCCCACCTCACTCTCTGTCCACCTCACTCTCTGTCCACCTCACTCTCTGTCCACCTCACTCTCTGCCCACCTCTCTCTCTGACCACCTCACTCTCTGACCCCCTCTCTCTGTCCACCTCACTCTCTGTCCCCCCTCTCTCTGCCCACCTCACTCTCTGTCCACCTCACTCTCTGTCCCCCTCTCTCTGCCCAACTCTCTCTCTGCCCACCTCTCTCTCTGCCCACCTCTCTCTCTGCCCACCTCACTCTCTGCCCACCTCACTCTCTGTCCACCTCACTCTCTGTCCACCCTCTCTCTGTCCCCCTCTCACTGCCCACCTCACTCTCTGCCCACCTCACTCTCTGCCCACCTCACTCTCTGTCCCCTCTCTCTCTCTGTCCCCACTCTCTCTGCCCACCTCTCTCTCTGTCCACCTCACTCTCTGTCCACCTCACACACTGACCCCTCACTCTCTGTCCACCTCACTGTCTGTCCACCTCACTTTCTGTCACCCCTCTCTCTGTCCCCACTCTCTCTGTCCACCTCACTCTCTGTCCACCGCACTCCCTGTCCCCCTCTCTCTGCACACGTCACTCTCTCTGTCCCCACTCTCTCTGCCCACCTCTCTCTCTGTCCACCTCACTCTCTGTCCACCTCACTCACTGTCCCCCTCACTCTCTGTCCACCTCACTCTCTGTCCACCTCACTCTCTGTCCCCCCTCTCTCTGTCCCCACTCTCTCTGTCCACCTCACTCTCTGTCCACCGCACTCTCTGTCCCCCCTCTCTCTGCCCACGTCACTCTCTGCCCACCTCACTCTCTGTCCACCTCACTCTCTGTCCACCTCACTCTCTGTCCCCCCTCTCTCTGCCCTCCTCTCTCTCTGTCCACCTCAGTCTCTGTCCACCTCACTCTCTGTCCACCTCACTCTCTGTCCACCTCACTCTCTGTCCCCCTCTCTCTGTCCCCCCTCTCTCTGCGCACCTCTCTCTCTGTCCACCTCTCTCTCTGTCCATCTCAATCTCTGTCCACCTCACTCTCTGTCCACCTCACTCTCTGCCCACCTCACTCTCTGTCCCCCCTCTCTCTGCCCACTTCTCTCTCTGTCCACCTCACTCTCTGTCCACCTCACTCTCTGTCACCCCTCTCTCTGTCCACCCCTCTCTCTGTCCACCTCACTCTCTGTCCACATCACTCTCTTCCCACATCTCTCTCTGTCCACCTCTCTCTCTGTCCACCTCACTCTCTGTCCACCTCACTCTCTGTCCACCTCTCTCTCTGTCCTCCTCTCTCTCTGTCCACCTCACTCTCTGTCCACCTCACTCTCTGTCCACCTCACTCTCTGTCCACCTCTCTCTCTGTCCACCTCTCTCTCTGTCCCCCTCACTCTCTGTCCACCTCACTCTCTTCCCACTTCTCTCTCTGCCCACCTCACTCTCTGCCCACCTCACTCTCTGTCCACCTCACTTTCTGTCCCCACTCTCTCTGTCCCCACTCTCTCTGTCCCCACTCTCTCTGTCCCCACTCTCTCTGCCCACCTCTCTCTCTGTCCACCTCACTCTCTGTCCACCTCACTCACTGTCCCCCTGACTCTCTGTCCACCTCACTCTCTGTCCACCTCACTCTCTGTCCCCCCTCTCTCTGTCCCCACTCTCTCTGTCCACCTCACTCTCTGTCCACCGAACTCTCTGTCCCCCCTCTCTCTGCCCACGTCACTCTCTGCCCACCTCACTCTCTGTCCACCTCACTCTCTGTCCCCCCTCTCTCTGCCCTCCTCTCTCTCTGTCCACCTCAGTCTCTGTCCACCTCACTCTCTGTCCACCTCACTCTCTGTCCACCTCACTCTCTGTCCCCCTCTCTCTGTCCCCCTCTCTCTGCGCACCTCTCTCTCTGTCCACCTCTCTCTCTGTCCATCTCAATCTCTGTCCACCTCACTCTCTGTCCACCTCACTCTCTGCCCACCTCACTCTCTGTCCCCCCTCTCTCTGCCCACTTCTCTCTCTGTCCACCTCACTCTCTGTCCACCTCACTCTCTGTCACCCCTCTCTCTGTCCACCTCTCTCTCTGTCCACCTCACTCTCTGTCCACATCACTCTCTTCCCACATTTCTCTCTGTCCACCTCTCTCTCTGTCCACCTCACTCTCTGTCCACCTCACTCTCTGTCCACCTCTCTCTCTGTCCTCCTCTCTCTCTGTCCACCTCACTCTCTGTCCACCTCACTCTCTGTCCACCTCTCTCTCTGTCCACCTCTCTCTCTGTCCCCCTCACTCTCTGTCCACCTCACTCTCTTCCCACTTCTCTCTCTGCCCACCTCACTCTCTGCCCACCTCACTCTCTGTCCACCTCACTCTCTGTCCCCACTCTCTCTGTCCCCACTCTCTCTGTCCCCACTCTCTCTGTCCCCACTCTCTCTGTCCACCTCTCTCTCTGTCCACCTCACTCTCTGTCCACCTCTCTCTCTGTACAACTCATTCTCTGTCCACCTCACTCTCTGTCCACCTCTCTCTGTGTCCACCTCACTCTCTGTCCAACTCACTCTCTGTCCACCTCTCTCTCTGTCCACCTCTCTCTCTGTCCACCTCTCTCTCTGTCCACCTCACTCTCTGCCCACCTCACTCTCTGTCCACCTCACTCTCTGTCCCCCCTCTCTCTGCCCACCTCACTCTCTGTTCACCTCACTCTCTGTCCACCTCACTCTCTGTCCCCTCTCTCTCTGCCCACCTCACTCTCTTTCCACCTCACTCTCTGTCCCCCTCTCTCTGTCCACCTCACTCTCTGTCCCCCTCTCTCTGTCCACCTCACTCTCTGTCCACCTCACTCTCTGTCCACCTCACTCTCGGTCCACCTCACTCTCTGTCCCCCTCTCTCTGCCCACCTCACTATCTGTCCACCTCACTCTCTGTCCACCTCACTCTCTGTCCCCCCTCTCTCTGCCCACCTCACTCTCTGTCCACCTCACTCTCTGTCCCCTTCTCTCTCTGTCCACCTCACTCTCTGTCCCCCTCTCTCTGCCCACCTCACTCTCTGTCCACCTCACTCTCTGTCCACCTCACTCTCTGTCCACCTCACTCTCTGCCCACCTCTCTCTCTGACCACCTCACTCTCTGTCCCCCCTCTCTCTGTCCACCTCACTCTCTGTCCCCCCTCTCTCTGCCCACCTCACTCTCTGTCCACCTCACTCTCCGTCCCCCTCTCTCTGCCCAACTCTCTCTCTGCCCACCTCTCTCTCTGCCCACCTCTCTCTCTGCCCACCTCACTCTCTTCCCACCTCACTCTCTGTCCACCTCACTCTCTGTCCCCCCTCTCTCTGTCCACCTCACTCTCTGTCCCCTCTCTCTCTGCCCACCTCACTCTCTGTCCACCTCACTCTCTGTCCCCCCTCTCTCTGTCCACCTCTCTCTCTGCCCACCTCTCTCTCTGCCCACCTCACTCTCTGCCTACCTCAATCTCTGCGCACCTCACTCTCTGCCCACCTCACTCTCTGCCCACCTCACTCTCTGTCCACCTCACTCTCTGGCCCCCCTCTCACTGCCCACCTCTCTCTCTGCCCACCTCTCTCTCTGCCCACCTCTCTCTCTGCCCACCTCACTCTCTGTCCACCTCACTCTCTGTCCCCCCTCTCTCTGCCCGCATCTCTCTCTGTCCACCTCACTCTCTGTCCACCTCAGTCTCTGTCCACCTCACTCTCTGTCCCCCCTCTCTCTGCCCACCTCACTCTCTGTCCACCTCATTCTCTGTCCCCCTCTCTCTGCCCAACTCTCTCTCTGCCCACCTCTCTCTCTGCCCACCTCTCTCTCTGCCCACCTCACTCTCTGCCCAACTCACTCTCTGTCCACCTCACTCTCTGTCCACCCTCTCTCTGCCCCCCTCTCACTGCCCACCTCACTCTCTGCCCACCTCACTCTCTGCCCACCTCACTCTCTGTCCCCTCTCTCTCTCTGTCCCCACTCTCTCTGCCCACCTCTCTCTCTGTCCACCTCACTCTCTGTCCACCTCACACACTGACCCCTCACTCTCTGTCCACCTCACTGTCTGTCCACCTCACTCTCTGTCACCCCTCTCTCTGTCCCCACTCTCTCTGTCCACCTCACTCTCTGTCCACCGCACTCTCTGTCCCCCCTCTCTCTGCACACGTCACTCTCTCTGTCCCCACTCTCTCTGCCCACCTCTCTCTCTGTCCACCTCACTCTCTGTCCACCTCACTCTCTGTCCACCTCACTCACTGTCCCCCTCACTCTCTGTCCACCTCACTCTCTGTCCACCTCACTCTCTGTCCCCCCTCTCTCTGTCCCCACTCTCTCTGTCCACCTCACTCTCTGTCCACCGCACTCTCTGTCCCCCCTCTCTCTGCCCACGTCACTCTCTGCCCACCTCACTCTCTGTCCACCTCACTCTCTGTCCACCTCACTCTCTGTCCCCCCTCTCTCTGCCCTCCTCTCTCTCTGTCCACCTCAGTCTCTGTCCACCTCACTCTCTGTCCACCTCACTCTCTGTCCACCTCACTCTCTGTCCCCCTCTCTCTGTCCCCCCTCTCTCTGCGCACCTCTCTCTCTGTCCACCTCTCTCTCTGTCCATCTCAATCTCTGTCCACCTCACTCTCTGTCCACCTCACTCTCTGCCCACCTCACTCTCTGTCCCCCCTCTCTCTGCCCACTTCTCTCTCTGTCCACCTCACTCTCTGTCCACCTCACTCTCTGTCACCCCTCTCTCTGTCCACCCCTCTCTCTGTCCACCTCACTCTCTGTCCACATCACTCTCTTCCCACATCTCTCTCTGTCCACCTCTCTCTCTGTCCACCTCACTCTCTGTCCACCTCACTCTCTGTCCACCTCTCTCTCTGTCCTCCTCTCTCTCTGTCCACCTCACTCTCTGTCCACCTCACTCTCTGTCCACCTCTCTCTCTGTCCACCTCTCTCTCTGTCCCCCTCACTCTCTGTCCACCTCACTCTCTTCCCACTTCTCTCTCTTCCCACTTCTCTCTCTGCCCACCTCACTCTCTGCCCACCTCACTCTCTGTCCACCTCACTCTCTCTCCACCTCTCTCTCTCTCCACCTCTCTCTCTGTCCACCTCACTCTCTGTCCACCTCTCTCTGTGTCCACCTCACTCTCTGTCCAACTCACTCTCTGTCCACCTCTCTCTCTGTCCACCTCTCTCTCTGTCCACCTCACTCTCTGCCCACCTCACTCTCTGTCCACCTCACTCTCTGTCCCCCCTCTCTCTGCCCACCTCACTCTCTGTTCACCTCACTCTCTGTCCACCTCACTCTCTGTCCCCTCTCTCTCTGCCCACCTCACTCTCTTTCCACCTCACTCTCTGTCCGCCTCTCTCTGTCCACCTCACTCTCTGTCCCCCTCTCTCTGTCCACCTCACTCTCTGTCCACCTCACTCTCTGTCCACCTCACTCTCGGTCCACCTCACTCTCTGTCCACCTCTCTCTGCCCACCTCACTCTCTGTCCACCTCACTCTCTGTCCACCTCACTCTCTGTCCCCCCTCTCTCTGCCCACCTCACTCTCTGTCCACCTCACTCTCTGTCCCCTTCTCTCTCTGTCCACCTCACTCTCTGTCCCCCTCTCTCTGCCCACCTCACTCTCTGTCCACCTCACTCTCTGTCCACCTCACTCTCTGTCCACCTCACTCTCTGCCCACCTCTCTCTCTGACCACCTCACTCTCTGTCCCCCCTCTCTCTGTCCACCTCACTCTCTGTCCCCCCTCTCTCTGCCCACCTCACTCTCTGTCCACCTCACTCTCTGTCCCCCTCTCACTGCCCAACTCTCTCTCTGCCCACCTCTCTCTCTGCCCACCTCTCTCTCTGCCCACCTCACTCTCTGCCCACCTCACTCTCTGTCCACCTCACTCTCTGTCCCCCCTCTCTCTGTCCACCTCACTCTCTGTCCCCTCTCTCTCTGCCCACGTTACTCTCTGTCCACCTCACTCTCTGTCCCCCCTCTCTCTGTCCACCTCTCTCTCTGCCCACCTCTCTCTCTGCCCATCTCACTCTCTGCCTACCTCAATCTCTGCGCACCTCACTCTCTGCCCACCTCACTCTCTGCCCACCTCACTCTCTGTCCACCTCACTCTCTGTCCCCCCTCTCTCTGCCCACCTCTCTCTCTGCCCACCTCTCTCTCTGCCCACCTCTCTCTCTGCCCACCTCACTCTCTGTCCACCTCACTCTCTGTCCCCCCTCTCTCTGCCCGCCTCTCTCTCTGTCCACCTCACTCTCTGTCCACCTCAGTCTCTGTCCACCTCAGTCTCTGTCCCCCTCTCTGTGTCCCCACTCTCTCTGCCCGCCTCTCTCTCTGTCCACCTCACTCTCTGTCCACCTCAGTCTCTGTCCCCCTCTCTCTGTCCCCACTCTCTCTGCCCACCTCTCTCTCTGCCCACCTCACTCTCTGTCCACCTCACTCTCTGTCCCCCCTCTCTCTGTCCCCCCTCTCTCTGCCCGCCTCTCTCTCTGTCCACCTCACTCTCTGTCCACCTCAGTCTCTGTCCCCCTCTCTCTGTCCCCACTCTCTCTGTCCACCTCACTCTCTGTCCACCTCACTCTCTGTCCCCCCTCTCTCTGCCCACGTCACTCTCTGCCCACCTCACTCTCTGTCCACCACACTCTCTGTCCACCTCACTCTCTGTCCCCCCTCTCTCTGCGCACCTATCTCTGTCCACATCTCTCTCTGTCCATCTCACTCTCTGTCCACCTCACTCTCTGTCCACCTCACTCTCTGTCCCCCCTCTCTCTGCCCACTTCTCTCTCTGTCCACCTCTCTCTCTGTCCACCTCATCCTCTGCCCACCTCACTCTCTGTCCATCTCACTCTCTGTCCCCCCTCTCTCTTTCCACCTCTCTCTCTGTCCACCTCACTCTCTGTCCACCTCACTCTCTGTCCCCCCTCTCTCTGTCCACTTCACTCTCTGTCCCCCTCTCTCTGTCCCCACTCTCTCTGTCCACCTCACTCTCTGTCCACCTCACTCTCTGTCCCCCCTCTCTCTGCCCACGTCACTCTCTGCCCACCTCACTCTCTGTCCACCTCACTCTCTGTCCACCTCACTCTCTGTCCCCCCTCTCTCTGCGCACCTCTCTCTCTGTCCACCTCTCTCTCTGTCCATCTCACTCTCTGTCCACCTCACTCTCTGTCCACCTCACTCTCTGTCCACCTCACTCTCTGTCAACCCTCTCTCTGCCCACTTCTCTCTCTGTCCACCTCTCTCTCTGTCCACCTCACTCTCTGCCCACCTCACTCTCTGTCCATCTCACTCTCTGTCCCCCCTCTCTCTTTCCACCTCTCTCTCTGTCCACCTCACTCTCTGTCCCCCCTCTCTCTGTCCACCGCACTCTCTGCCCACCTCACTCTCTGTCCACCTCACTCTCTGTCCCCCCTCTCTCTGTCCACCTCACTCTCTGTCCCCCCTCTCTCTGCCCACCTCACTCTCTGTCCACCTCACTCTCTGTCCTCCTCACTCTCTGTCCCCCCTCTCTCTGCCCACCTCACTCTCTGTCTACCTCACTCTCTGTCCCCCCTCTCTCTGTCCACCTCACTCTCTGTCCCCCTCTCTCTGCCCACCTCACTCTCTGTACACCTCACTCTCTGTCCACCTCACTCTCTGTCCAGCTCACTCTCTGCCCACCTCTCTCTCTGTCCACCTCACTGTCTGTCTCCCCTCTCTCTGTCCACCTCACTCTCTGTCCCCCCTCTCTCTGCCCCCCTCTCTCTGTCCACCTCACCCTCTGCCCACCTCTCTCTCTGTCCACCTCTCTCTCTGTCCACCTCACGCTCTGTCCACCTCACTCTCTGCCCACCTCCCTCTCTGTCCACCTCCCTCTCTGTCCCCTCTCTCTCTGTCCACCTCACTCTCTGTCCACCCTCTCTCTGCCCCCCTCTCACTGCCCACCTCACTCTCTGCCCACCTCACTCTCTGCCCACCTCACTCTCTGTCCACTCTCTCTCTCTGTCCCCACTCTCTCTGCCCACCTCTCTCTCTGTCCACCTCACTCTCTGTCCACCTCACACACTGACCCCTCACTCTCTGTCCACCTCACTGTCTGTCCACCTCACTCTCTGTCACCCCTCTCTCTGTCCCCACTCTCTCTGTCCACCTCACTCTCTGTCCACCGCACTCTCTGTCCCCCCTCTCTCTGCACACGTCACTCTCTCTGTCCCCACTCTCTCTGCCCACCTCTCTCTCTGTCCACCGCACTCTCTGTCCACCTCACTCACTGTCCCCCTCACTCTCTGTCCACCTCACTCTCTGTCCACCTCACTCTCTGTCCCCCCTCTCTCTGTCCCCACTCTCTCTGTCCACCTCACTCTCTGTCCACCGCACTCTCTGTCCCCCCTCTCTCTGCCCACGTCACTCTCTGCCCACCTCACTCTCTGTCCACCTCACTCTCTGTCCACCTCACTCTCTGTCCCCCCTCTCTCTGCCCTCCTCTCTCTCTGTCCACCTCAGTCTCTGTCCACCTCACTCTCTATCCACCTCACTCTCTGTCCACCTCACTCTCTGTCCCCCTCTCTCTGTCCCCCCTCTCTCTGCGCACCTCTCTCTCTGTCCACCTCTCTCTCTGTCCATCTCAATCTCTGTCCACCTCACTCTCTGTCCACCTCACTCTCTGCCCACCTCACTCTCTGTCCCCCCTCTCTCTGCCCACTTCTCTCTCTGTCCACCTCACTCTCTGTCCACCTCACTCTCTGTCACCCCTCTCTCTGTCCACCCCTCTCTCTGTCCACCTCACTCTCTGTCCACATCACTCTCTTCCCACATCTCTCTCTGTCCACCTCTCTCTCTGTCCACCTCACTCTCTGTCCACCTCACTCTCTGTCCACCTCTCTCTCTGTCCACCTCTCTCTCTGTCCTCCTCTCTCTCTGTCCACCTCACTCTCTGTCCACCTCACTCTCTGTCCACCTCTCTCTCTGTCCCCCTCACTCTCTGTCCACCTCACTCTCTTCCCACTTCTCTCTCTGCCCACCTCACTCTCTGCCCACCTCACTCTCTGTCCACCTCACTCTCTGTCCACCTCTCTCTCTGTCCAACTCATTCTCTGTCCACCTCACTCTCTGTCCACCTCTCTCTGTGTCCACCTCACTCTCTGTCCAACTCACTCTCTGTCCACCTCTCTCTCTGTCCACCTCTCTCTCTGTCCACCTCACTCTCTGCCCACCTCACTCTCTGTCCACCTCACTCTCTGTCCCCCCTCTCTCTGCCCACCTCACTCTCTGTTCACCTCACTCTCTGTCCACCTCACTCTCTGTCCCCTCTCTCTCTGCCCACCTCACTCTCTTTCCACCTCACTCTCTGTCCCCCTCTCTCTGTCCACCTCACTCTCTGTCCCCCTCTCTCTGTCCACCTCACTCTCTGTCCACCTCACTCTCTGTCCACCTCACTCTCGGTCCACCTCACTCTCTGTCCCCCTCTCTCTGCCCACCTCACTCTCTGTCCACCTCACTCTCTGTCCACCTCACTCTCTGTCCCCCCTCTCTCTGCCCACCTCACTCTCTGTCCACCTCACTCTCTGTCCCCTTCTCTCTCTGTCCACCTCACTCTCTGTCCCCCTCTCTCTGCCCACCTCACTCTCTGTCCACCTCACTCTCTGTCCACCTCACTCTCTGTCCACCTCACTCTCTGCCCACCTCTCTCTCTGACCACCTCACTCTCTGTCCTCTCTCTCTGTCCACCTCACTCTCTGTCCCCCCTCTCTCTGCCCACCTCACTCTCTGTCCACCTCACTCTCTGTCCCCCTCTCTCTGCCCAACTCTCTCTCTGCCCACCTCTCTCTCTGCCCACCTCTCTCTCTGCCCACCTCACTCTCTGTCCACCTCACTCTCTGTCCACCTCACTCTCTGTCCACCTCACTCTCTGTCCCCCCTCTCTCTGTCCACCTCTCTCTCTGCCCACCTCTCTCTCTGCCCACCTCACTCTCTGCCTACCTCAATCTCTGCGCACCTCACTCTCTGCCCACCTCACTCTCTGCCCACCTCACTCTCTGCCCACCTCACTCTCTGTCCCCCCTCTCTCTGCCCACCTCTCTCTCTGCCCACCTCTCTTTCTGCCCACCTCTCTCTCTGCCCACCTCTCTCTCTGCCCACCTCACTCTCTGTCCCCCCTCTCTCTGCCCGCCTCTCTCTCTGTCCACCTCACTCTCTGTCCACCTCAGTCTCTGTCCCCTTCTCTCTGTCCCCACTCTCTCTGTCCACCTCACTCTCTGTCCACCTCACTCTCTGTCCCCCCTCTCTCTGCCGACGTCACTCTCTGCCCACCTCACTCTCTGTCCACCACACTCTCTGTCCACCTCACTCTCTGTCCCCCCTCTCTCTGCGCACCTCTCTCTGTCCACTTCTCTCTCTGTCCATCTCACTCTCTGTCCACCTCACTCTCTGTCCACCTCACTCTCTGTCCACCTCACTCTCTGTCCCACCTCTCTCTGCCCACTTCTCTCTCTGTCCACCTCTCTCTCTGTCCACCTCATCCTCTGCCCACCTCACTCTCTGTCCATCTCACTCTCTGTCCCCCCTCTCTCTTTCCACCTCTCTCTCTGTCCACCTCACTCTCTGTCCACCTCACTCTCTGTCCCCCCTCTCTCTGTCCACCTCACTCTCTGTCCCCCTCTCTCTGTCCCCACTCTCTCTGTCCACCTCACTCTCTGTCCACCTCACTCTCTGTCCCCCCTCTCTCTGCCCACGTCACTCTCTGCCCACCTCACTCTCTGTCCACCTCACTCTCTGTCCACCTCACTCTCTGTCCCCCCTCTCTCTGCGCACCTCTCTCTCTGTCCACCTCTCTCTCTGTCCATCTCACTCTCTGTCCACCTCACTCTCTGTCCACCTCACTCTCTGTCCCCCCTCTCTCTGTCCACCTCACTCTCTGTCCCCCCTCTCTCTGCCCACCTCACTCTCTGTCCACGTCACTCTCTGTCCTCCTCACTCTCTGTCCCCCCTCTCTCTGCCCACCTCACTCTCTGTCCACCTCACTCTCTGTCCAGCTCACTCTCTGCCCACCTCTCTCTCTGTCCACCTCACTGTCTGTCCCCCCTCTCTCTGTCCACCTCACTCTCTGTCCCCCCTCTCTCTGCCCCCCTCTCTCTGTCCACCTCACCCTCTGCCCACCTCTCTCTCTGTCCACCTCTCTCTCTGTCCACCTCACGCTCTGTCCACCTCACTCTCTGCCCACCTCCCTCTCTGTCCACCTCCCTCTCTGTCCCCTCTCTCTCTGTCCACCTCACTCTCTGTCCACCCTCTCTTTGCCCCCCTCTCACTGCCCACCTCACTCTCTGCCCACCTCACTCTCTGTCCCCTCTCTCTCTCTGTCCCCTCTCTCTCTCTGTCCCCACTCTCTCTGCCCACCTCTCTCTCTGTCCACCTCACTCTCTGTCCACCTCACACACTGACCCCTCACTCTCTGTCCACCTCACTGTCTGTCCACCTCACTCTCTGTCACCCCTCTCTCTGTCCCCACTCTCTCTGTCCACCTCACTCTCTGTCCACCGCACTCTCTGTCCCCCCTCTCTCTGCACACGTCACTCTCTCTGTCCCCACTCTCTCTGCCCACCTCTCTCTCTGTCCACCTCACTCTCTGTCCACCTCACTCACTGTCCCCCTCACTCTCTGTCCACCTCACTCTCTGTCCACCTCACTCTCTGTCCCCCCTCTCTCTGTCCCCACTCTCTCTGTCCACCTCACTCTCTGTCCACCGCACTCTCTGTCCCCCCTCTCTCTGCCCACGTCACTCTCTGCCCACCTCACTCTCTGTCCACCTCACTCTCTGTCCACCTCACTCTCTGTCCCCCCTCTCTCTGCCCTCCTCTCTCTCTGTCCACCTCAGTCTCTGTCCACCTCACTCTCTGTCCACCTCACTCTCTGTCCACCTCACTCTCTGTCCCCCTCTCTCTGTCCCCCCTCTCTCTGCGCACCTCTCTCTCTGTCCACCTCTCTCTCTGTCCATCTCAATCTCTGTCCACCTCACTCTCTGTCCACCTCACTCTCTGCCCACCTCACTCTCTGTCCCCCCTCTCTCTGCCCACTTCTCTCTCTGTCCACCTCACTCTCTGTCCACCTCACTCTCTGTCACCCCTCTCTCTGTCCACCTCTCTCTCTGTCCACCTCTCTCTCTGTCCACCTCACTCTCTGTCCACATCACTCTCTTCCCACATCTCTCTCTGTCCACCTCTCTCTCTGTCCACCTCACTCTCTGTCCACCTCACTCTCTGTCCACCTCTCTCTCTGTCCTCCTCTCTCTCTGTCCACCTCACTCTCTGTCCACCTCTCTCTCTGTCCACCTCTCTCTCTGTCCCCCTCACTCTCTGTCCACCTCACTCTCTTCCCACTTCTCTCTCTGCCCACCTCACTCTCTGCCCACCTCACTCGCTGTCCACCTCACTCTCTGTCCCCACTCTCTCTGTCCCCACTCTCTCTGTCCCCACTCTCTCTGTCCCCACTCTCTCTGTCCACCTCTCTCTCTGTCCACCTCACTCTCTCTCCACCTCTCTCTCTGTCCAACTCATTCTCTGTCCACCTCACTCTCTGTCCACCTCTCTCTGTGTCCACCTCACTCTCTGTCCAACTCACTCTCTGTCCACCTCTCTCTCTGTCCACCTCTCTCTCTGTCCACCTCACTCTCTGCCCACCTCACTCTCTGTCCACCTCACTCTCTGTCCCCCCTCTCTCTGCCCACCTCACTCTCTGTTCACCTCACTCTCTGTCCACCTCACTCTCTGTCCCCTCTCTCTCTGCCGACCTCACTCTCTGTCCACCTCACTCTCTGTCCCCCCACTCTCTGTTCCCACTCGCTCTGTCCACCTCACTCTCTGCCCACCTCACTCTCTGTCCACCTCACTCTCTGTCCCCACTCTCTCTGTCCACCTCACTCTCTGTCCCCACTCTCTCTGTCCACCACTCTCTCTGTCCCAACTCACTCTGTCCTCCTCACTCTCTGTCCCCCCTCTCTCTGTCCCCCCTCTCCCTGTCCACCTCACTCTCTGTCCACCTCACTCTCTGTCCACCTCACTCTCTGTCCCCTCTCTCTCTCTGTCCCCACTCTCTCTGCCCACCTCTCTCTCTGTCCACCTCACTCTCTGTCCACCTCACTCACTGTCCACCTCACTCTCTGTCCACCTCACTCTCTGCCCACCTCAATCTCTGTCCACCTCAATCTCTGTCCACCTCACTCTCTGTTCCCCTCTCTCTGTCCCCACTCTCTCTGTCCACCTCACTCTGTCCACCTCACTCTCTGTCCCCCTCTCTCTGCCCACGTCACTCTCTGTCCACCTCACTCTCTGTCCACCTCACTCTCTGTCCACCTCACTCTCTGTCCCCCCTCTCTCTGTCCACCTCTCTCTCTGTCCACCTCTCTCTCTGTCCACCTCACTCTCTGTCCACCTCACTCTCTTCCCACTTCTCTCTCTGTCCACCTCTCTCTCTGTCCACCTCACTCTCTGTCCACCTCTCTCTCTGTCCACCTCACTCTCTGTCCACCTCACTCTCTGTCCACCTCTCTCTCTGTCCACCTCTCTCTCTGTCCCCCTCACTCTCTGTCCACATCACTCTCTTCCCACTTCTCTCTCTGCCCACCTCACTCTCTGCCCACCTCACTCTCTGTCCACCTCACTCTCTGTCCCCACTCTCTCTGTCCCCACTCTCTCTGTCCCCACTCTCTCTGTCCCCACTCTCTCTGTCCACCTCTCTCTCTGTCCACCTCTCTCTCTGTCCACCTCACTCTCTGTCCACCTCTCTCTCTGTCCACCTCATTCTCTGTCCACCTCATTCTCTGTCCACCTCACTCTCTGTCCACCTCTCTCTCTGTCCACCTCACTCTCTGTCCACCTCACTCTCTGTCCACCTCTCTCTCTGTCCACCTCACTCTCTGCCCACCTCACTCTCTGTCCATCTCACTCTCTGTCCCCCCTCTCTCTTTCCACCTCTCTCTCTGTCCACCTCACTCTCTGTCCACCTCACTCTCTGTCCCCCCCTCTCTCTGTCGACCTCACTCTCTGTCCCCTCTCTCTCTCTGTCCCCACTCTCTCTGCCCACCTCTCTCTCTGTCCACCTCACTCTCTGTCCACCTCAATCACTGCCGCCTCACTCTCTGTCCACCTCACTCTCTGTCCACCTCACTCTCTGTCCCCCCTCTCTCTTCCCGCCTCTCTCTCTGTCCACCTCACTCTCTGTCCACCTCACTCTCTGTCCACCTCACTCTCTGTCCCCCTCTCTCTGTCCCCACTCTCTCTGTCCACCTCACTCTCTGTCCACCTCACTCTCTGTCCCCCCTCTCTCTGCCCACGTCACTCTCTGCCCACCTCACTCTCTATCCACCTCACTCTCTGTCCACCTCACTCTCTGTCCCCCCTCTCTCTGCGCACCTCTCTCTCTGTCCACCTCTCTCTCTGTCCATCTCACTCTCTGTCCACCTCACTCTCTGTCCACCTCACTCTCTGTCTCCCCTCTCTCTGCCCACTTCTGTCTCTGTCCACTTCTCTCTCTGTCCACCTCACTCTCTGCCCACCTCACTCTCTGTCCATCTCACTCTCTGTCCCCCCTCTCTCTTTCCACCTCTCTCTCTGTCCACCTCACTCTCTGTCCACCTCACTCTCTGTCCCCCCCTCTCTCTGTCCACCTCACTCTCTGCCCACCTCACTCTCTGTCCACCTCACTCTCTGTCCCCCCTCTCTCTGCCCACCTCACTCTCTGTCCACCTCACTCTCTGTCCTCCTCACTCTCTGTCCCCCCTCTCTCTGCCCACCTCACTCTCTGTCTACCTCACTCTCTGTCCCCTCTCTCTCTGTCCACCTCACTCTCTGTCCCCCTCTCTCTGCCCACCTCACTCTCTGTCCACCTCACTCTCTGTCCACCTCACTCTCTGTCCACCTCACTCTCTGCCCACCTCTCTCTCTGTCCACCTCACTGTCTGTCCCCCCTCTCTCTGTCCACCTCACTCTCTGTCCCCCCTCTCTCTGCACCCCTCTCTCTGTCCACCTCACTCTCTGCCCACCTCTCTCTCTGTCCACCTCTCTCTCTGTCCACCTCACGCTCTGTCCTCCTCACTCTCTTCCCACCTCTCTCTCTGTCCACCTCACTCTCTGTCCCCCCTCTCTCTGTCCACCTCACTCTCTGTCCCCCCTCTCTCTGCCCGCCTCTCACAGCCCACCTCACTCTCTGCCCACCTCACTCTCTGCCCACCTCACTCTCTGTCCCCTCTCTCTCTCTGTCCCACTCTCTCTGCCCACCTCTCTCTCTGTCCACCTCACTCTCTGTCCACCTCACTCACTGTCCCCCTCACTCTCTGTCCACCTCACTCTCTGTCCACCTCACTCTCTGTCCCCCCTCTCTCTGTCCCCACTCTCTCTGTCCACCTCACTCTCTGTCCACCGCACTCTCTGTCCCCCCTCTCTCTGCCCACGTCACTCTCTCTGTCCCCACTCTCTCTGCCCACCTCTCTCTCTGTCCACCTCACTCTCTGTCCCACCTCTCTCTGTCCCCACTCTCTCTGTCCCCACTCTCTCTGTCCATCTCTCTCTGTCCACCTCACTCTCTGTCCACCTCACTCTCTGTCCACCTCACTCTGTCCCCTCTCTCTCTCTGTCCCCACTCTCTCTGCCGACCTCACTCTCTGTCCACCTCACTCTCTGTCCCCCCACTCTCTGTCCCCACTCGCTCTGTCCACCTCACTCTCTGCCCACCTCACTCTCTGTCCACCTCACTCTCTGTCCCCACTCTCTCTGTCCACCTCACTCTCTGTCCCCACTCTCTCTGTCCACCTCACTCTCTGTCCACCTCACTCTCTGTCCCCCCTCTCTCTGCCCAGCTCTCTCTCTGTCCACCTCTCTCTCTGTCCACCTCACTCTCTGTCCCCACTCTCTCTGTCCACCACACTCTCTGTCCCCACTCTCTCTGTCCACCTCACTCTCTGTCCACCTCACTCTCTGTCAACATCACTCTCTGTCCACCTCACTCTCTGTCCCCTCTCTCTCTCTGTTCCCACTCTCTCTGCCCACCTCTCTCTCTGTCCACCTCACTCTCTGTCCACCTCACTCACTGTCCACCTCACTCTCTGTCCACCTCACTCTCTGTCCACCTCACTCTCTGTCCCCCCTCTCTCTGTCCCCACTCTCTCTGTCCACCTCACTCTCTGTCCACCTCACTCTCTGTCCCCCCTCTCTCTGCCCACGTCACTCTCTGCCCACCTCAATGTCTGTCCACCTCACTCTCTGTCCACCTCACTCTCTGTCCCCCCTCTCTCTGCACACCTCTCTCTCTGTCCACCTCTCTCTCTGTCCACCTCACTCTCTGTCCACCTCACTCTCTGTCCACCTCACTCTCTGTCCCCCCTCTCTCTGCCCACGTCACTCTCTGCCCACCTCAATGTCTGTCCACCTCACTCTCTGTCCACCTCACTCTCTGTCCCCCCTCTCTCTGCGCACCTCTCTCTCTGTCCACCTCTCTCTCTGTCCACCTCACTCTCTGTCCACCTCACTCTCTGTCCCCCCTCTCTCTGCCCACTTCTCTCTCTGTCCACCTCACTCTCTGTCCACCTCACTCTCTGTCCCCCCTCTCTCTGTCCACCTCTCTCTCTGTCCACCTCACTCTCTGTCCACCTCACTCTCTTCCCACTTCTCTCTCTGTCCACCTCTCTCTCTGTCCACCTCACTCTCTGTCCACCTCTCTCTCTGTCCACCTCACTCTCTGTCCACCTCACTCTCTGTCCACCTCTTTCTCTGTCCACCTCTCTCTCTGTCCCCCTCACTCTCTGTCCACATCACTCTCTTCCCACTTCTCTCTCTGCCCACCTCACTCTCTGCCCACCTCACTCTCTGTCCACCTCACTCTCTGTCCCCACTCTCTCTGTCCCCACTCTCTCTGTCCCCACTCTCTCTGTCCCCACTCTCTCTGTCCCCACTTTCTCTGTCCACCTCTCTCTCTGTCCACCTCTATCTCTGTCCACCTCACTCTCTGTCCACCTCTCTCTCTGTCCACCTCATTCTCTGTCCACCTCTCTCTCTGTCCACCTCTCTCTCTGTCCATCTCACTCTCTGTCCACCTCACTCTCTGTCCACCTCTCTCTCTGTCCACCTCACTCTCTGCCCACCTCACTCTCTGTCCATCTCACTCTCTGTCCCCCCTCTCTCTTTCCACCTCTCTCTCTGTCCACCTCACTCTCTGTCCACCTCAATCTCTGTCCCCCCCTCTCTCTGTCCCCCCCTCTCTCTGTCCACCTCGCTCTCTGTCCACATCACTCTCTGTCCACCTCACTCTCTGTCCCCTCTCTCTCTCTGTCCCCACTCTCTCTGCCCACCTCTCTCTCTGTCCACCTCACTCTCTGTCCACCTCAATCACTGCCGCCTCACTCTCTGTCCACCTCACTCTCTGTCCACCTCACTCTCTGTCCCCCCTCTCTCTGTCCCCACTCTCTCTGTCCACCTCACTCTCTGTCCACCGCACTCTCCGTCCCCCCTCTCTCTGCCCACGTCACTCTCTGCCCACCTCACTCTCTGTCCACCTCACTCTCTGTCCACCTCACTCTCTGTCCCCCCTCTCTCTTCCCGCCTCTCTCTCTGTCCACCTCACTCTCTGTCCACCTCACTCTCTGTCCACCTCACTCTCTGTCCCCCTCTCTCTGTCCCCACTCTCTCTGTCCACCTCACTCTCTGTCCACCTCACTCTCTGTCCCCCCTCTCTCTGCCCACGTCACTCTCTGCCCACCTCACTCTCTGTCCACCTCACTCTCTGTCCACCTCACTCTCTGTCCCCCCTCTCTCTGCGCACCTCTCTCTCTGTCCACCTCTCTCTCTGTCCATCTCACTCTCTGTCCATCTCACTCTCTGTCCACCTCACTATCTGTCCACCTCACTCTCTGTCTCCCCTCTCTCTGCCCACTTCTGTCTCTGTCCACTTCTCTCTCTGTCCACCTCACTCTCTGCCCACCTCACTCTCTGTCCATCTCACTCTCTGTCCCCCCTCTCTCTTTCCACCTCTCTCTCTGTCCACCTCACTCTCTGTCCACCTCACTCTCTGTCCCCCCTCTCTCTGTCCACCTCACTCTCTGCCCACCTCACTCTCTGTCCACCTCACTCTCTGTCCCCCCTCTCTCTGTCCACCTCACTCTCTGTCTCCCCTCTCTCTGCCCACCTCTCTCTCTGTCCACCTCACTCTCTGTCCTCCTCACTCTCTGTCCCCCCTCTCTCTGCCCACCTCACTCTCTGTCTACCTCACTCTCTGTCCCCTCTCTCTCTGTCCACCTCACTCTCTGTCCCCCTCTCTCTGCCCACCTCACTCTCTGTCCACCTCACTCTCTGTCCACCTCACTCTCTGCCCACCTCACTCTCTGCCCACCTCACTCTCTGTCCACCTCACTCTCTGTCCACCTCACTCTCTGCCCACCTCTCTCTCTGTCCACCTCACTGTCTGTCCCCCCTCTCTCTGTCCACCTCACTCTCTGTCCCCCCTCTCTCTGCACCCCTCTCTCTGTCCACCTCACTCTCTGCCCACCTCTCTCTCTGTCCACCTCTCTCTCTGTCCACCTCTCTCTCTGTCCACCTCACGCTCTGTCCTCCTCACTCTCTTCCCACCTCTCTCTCTGTCCACCTCACTCTCTGTCCCCCCTCTCTCTGTCCACCTCACTCTCTGTCCCCCCTCTCTCTGCCCGCCTCTCACAGCCCACCTCCTTCTCTGCCCACCTCACTCTCTGCCCACCTCACTCTCTGTCCCCTCTCTCTCTCTGTCCCACTCTCTCTGCCCACCTCTCTCTCTGTCCACCTCACTCTCTGTCCACCTCACTCACTGTCCCCCTCACTCTCTGTCCACCTCACTCTCTGTCCACCTCACTCTGTGTCCCCCCTCTCTCTGTCCCCACTCTCTCTGTCCACCTCACTCTCTGTCCACCTCACTCTCTGTCCCCCCTCTCTCTGCCCACGTCACTCTCTCTGTCCCCACTCTCTCTGCCCACCTCTCTCTCTGTCCACCTCACTCTCTGTCCACCTCACTCACTGTCCCCCTCACTCTCTGTCCACCTCACTCTCTGTCCACCTCACTCTCTGTCCCCCCTCTCTCTGTCCCCACTCTCTCTGTCCACCTCACTCTCTGTCCACCACACTCTCTGCCCACGTCACTCTCTGCCCACCTCACTCTCTGTCCACCTCACTCTCTGTCCACCTCACTCTCTGTCCCCCCCTCACTGCCCGCCTGTCTCTCTGTCCACCTCACTCTCTGTCCACCTCACTCTCTGTCCACCTCACTCTCTGTCCCCCCTCTCTCTGTCCCCACTCTCTCTGTCCACCTCACTCTCTGTCCACCTCACACTCTGTCCCACCTCTCTCTGCCCACGTCACTCTCTGCCCACCTCACTCTCTGTCCACCTCAGTGTCTGTCCACCTCACTCTCTGTCCCCCCTCTCTCTGCGCACCTCACTCTCTGTCCACCTCACTCTCTGTCCACCTCACTCTCTGTCCCCCCTCTCTCTGCCCACTTCTCTCTCTGTCAACCTCACTCTCTGTCCACCTCACTCTCTGTCACCCCTCTCTCTGTCCACCTCTCTCTCTGTCCACCTGACTCTCTGTCCACATCACCCTCTTCCCACTTCTCTCTCTGTCCACCTCTCTCTCTGTCCACCTCACTCTCTGTCCACCTCACTCTCTGTCCCCCCTCTCTCTCTGCCCACCTCACTCTCTGTCCACCTCACTCTCTGTCCACCTCACTCTCTGTCCCCTCTCTCTCTGCCCAACTCACTCTCTGTCCACCTCACTCTCTGTCCCCCCTCTCTCTGTCCACCTCACTCTCTGTCCCCCTCTCTATGTGCACCTCACTCTCTGTCCACCTCACTCTCTGTCCACCTCACTCTCTGTCCACCTCACTCTCTGTCCCCCTCTCTCTGCCCACCTCACTCTCTGTCTACCTCACTCTCTTTCCACCTCACTCTCTGTCCCCCCTCTCTCTGCCCACCTCACTCTCTGTCCACCTCACTCTCTGTCCCCCTCTCTCTGTCCACCTCACTCTCTGTCCCCCTCTCTCTGCCCACCTCACTCTCTGTCCACCTCACTCTCTGTCCACCTCACTCTCTGTCCACCTCACTCTCTGCCCACCTCTCTCTCTGTCCACCTCACTCTCTGTCCCCCTCTCTCTGTCCACCTCACTCTCTGTACCCCCTCTCTCTGCCCACCTCACTGTCTGTCCACCTCACTCTCTGTCCACCTCTCTCTTCCCACCTCTCTCTCTGCCCACCTCTCTCTCTGCCCACCTCTCTCTCTGCCCACCTCACTCTCTGCCCACCTCACTCTCTGTCCACCTCACTCTCTGTCCCCCCTCTCTCTGTCCACCTCACTCTCTGTTCCCCCTCTCTCTGCCCACCTGACTCTCTGTCCACCTCACTCTCTGTCCCCCCTCTCTCTGTCCACCTCTCTCTCTGCCCACCTCTCTCTCTGCCCACCTCACTCTCTGCCTACCTCAATCTCTGCGCACCTCACTCTCTGCGCACCTCACTCTCTGCCCACCTCACTCTCTGTCCACCTCACTCTCTGTCCCCCCTCTCTCTGCCCACCTCTCTCTCTGCCAACCTCTCTCTCTGCCCACCTCACTCTCTGTCCACCTCACTCTCTGTCCCCCCTCTCTCTGCCCGCCTCTCTCTCTGTCCACCTCACTCTCTGTCCACCTCACTCTCTGTCCACCTCACTCTCTGTCCCCCTCTCTCTGTCCCCACTCTCTCTGTCCACCTCACTCTCTGTCCACCTCACTCTCTGTCCCCCCTCTCTCTGCCCACGTCACTCTCTGCCCACCTCACTCTCTGTCCACCTCACTCTCTGTCCACCTCACTCTCTGTCCCCCCTCTCTCTGCGCACCTCTCTCTCTGTGCACCTCTCTCTCTGTCCATCTCACTCTCTGTCCACCTCACTCTCTGTCCACCTCACTCTCTGTCCACCTCACTCTCTGTCCCCCCTCTCTCTGCCCACTTCTCTCTCTGTCCAACCTCTCTCTCTGTCCACCTCACTCTCTGCCCACCACACTCTCTGTCCATCTCACTCTCTGTCCCCCCTCTCTCTTTCCACCTCTCTCTCTGTCCACCTCACTCTCTGTCCACCTCACTCTCTGTCCCCCCTCTCTCTGTCCACCTCGCTCTCTGCCCACCTCACTCTCTGTCCACCTCACTCTCTGACCCCCTCTCTCTGTCCACCTCACTCTCTGTCCCCCCTCTCTCTGCCCACCTCACACTCTGTCCACCTCACTCTCTGTCCTCCTCACTCTCTGTCCCCCCACTCTCTGCCCACCTCACTCTCTGTCTACCTCACTCTCTGTCCCCCCTCTCTCTGTCCACCTCACTCTCTGTCCCCCTCTCTCTGCCCACCTCACTCTCTGTCCACCTCACTCTCTGTCCACCTCACTCTCTGTCCACCTCACTCTCTGCCCACCTCTCTCTCTGTCCACCTAACTGTCTGTCCCCCCTCTCTCTGTCCACCTCACTCTCTGTCCCCCCTGTCTCTGCCCTCCTCTCTCTGTCCACCTCACTCTCTGCCCAACTCTCTCTCTGTCCACCTCTCTCTCTGTCCATCTCACTCTCTGTCCACCTCACTCTCTGTCCACCTCACGCTCTGTCCACCTCACTCTCTGCCCACCTCTCTCTCTGTCCACCTCACTCTCTGTCCCCCCTCTCTCTGCCCCCCTCTCACTTCCCACCTCACCCTCTGCCCACCTCACTCTCTGCCCACCTCTCTCTCTGTCCACCTCACTCTCTGTCCACCTCACTCTCTGTCCACCTCACTCTCTGTCCACATCACTCTCTGTCCACCTCACTCTCTGTCCCCTCTCTCTCTCTGTCCCCACTCTCTCTGCCCACCTCTCTCTCTGTCCACCTCACTCTCTGTCAATCTCACTCACTGTCCCCCTCACTCTCTGTCCACCTCACTCTCTGTCCACCTCACTCTCTGTCCCCCCTCTCTCTGTCCCCACTCTCTCTGTCCACCTCACTCTCTGTCCACCGCACTCCCTGTCCCCCCTCTCTCTGTGCACCTCACTCTCTGCCCACCTCACTCTCTGTCCACCTCACTCTCTGTCCACCTCACTCTCTGTCCCCCCTCTCTCTGTCCACCTCACTCTCTGTCCACCTCACTCTCTGTCCCCCCTCTCTCTGTCCATCTCTCTCTCTGTCCATCTCACTCTCTGTCCACCTCACTCTCTGTCCACCTCACTCTCTGTCCACCTCACTCTCTGTCCCCCCTCTCTCTGCCCACCTCACTCTCTGTCCACCTCACTCTCTGTCTCCCCTCTCTCTGTCCCCCCTCTCCCTGTCCACCTCACTCTCTGTCCACCTCACTCTCTGCCCACCTCTCTCTCTGTCCACCTCACTCTCTGTCCACCTCACTCTCTGTCCACCTCACTCTCTGTCCCCCCTCGCTCTGCCCACCTCACTCTCTGCCCACCTCTCTGTCTGTCCACCTCTCTCTCTGTCCACCTCACTCTCTGTCCTCCTCACTCTCTGCCCACCTCTCTCTCTGTCCACCTCACTCATGTCTCCCCTCTCTCTGTCCACCTCACTCTCTGTCCCCCCTCTCTCTGCCCCCCTCTCTCTGTCCACCTCACTCTCTGCCCACCTCTCTCTCTGTCCACCTCTCTCTCTGTCCACCTCACTCTCTGTCCACCTCACTCTCTGCCCACCTCTCTCTCTGTCCACCTCACTCTCTGTCCCCCCTCTCTCTGTCCACCTCACTCTCTGTCCCCCCTCTCTCTGCCCCACCTCTCTCTGCCCAACTCACTCTCTGCCCACCTCACTCTCTGCCCACCTCTCTCTCTGTCCACCTCACTCTCTGTCCACCTCACTCTCTGTCAACATCACTCTCTGTCCACCTCACTCTCTGTCCCCTCTCTCTCTCTGTCCCCACTCTCTCTGCCCACCTCTCTCTCTGTCCACCTCACTCTCTGTCCACCTCACTCACTGTCCACCTCACTCTCTGTCCACCTCACTCTCTGTCCACCTCACTCTCTGTCCCCCTCTCTCTGTCCCCACTCTCTCTGTCCACCTCACTCTCTGTCCACCTCACTCTCTGTCCCCCCTCTCTCTGCCCACGTCACTCTCTGCCCACCTCAATCTCTGTCCACCTCACTCTCTGTCCACCTCACTCTCTGTCCCCCCTCTCTCTGCACACCTCTCTCTCTGTCCCCACTCTCTCTGTCCACCTCACTCTCTGTCCACCTCACTCTCTGTCCCCCTCTCTCTGCCCACGCCACTCTCTGCCCACCTCACTCTCTGTCCACCTCACTCTCTGTCCACCTCACTCTCTGTCCCCCCTCTCTCTGCGCACCTCTCTCTCTGTCCACCTCTCTCTCTGTCCACCTCACTCTCTGTCCACCTCACTCTCTGTCCCCCCTCTCTCTGCCCACTTCTCTCTCTGTCCACCTCACTCTCTGTCCACCTCACTCTCTGTCCCCCCTCTCTCTGTCCACCTCTCTCTCTGTCCACCTCACTCTCTGTCCACCTCACTCTCTTCCCACTTCTCTCTCTGTCCACCTCTCTCTCTGTCCACCTCACTCTCTGTCCACCTCTCTCTCTGTCCACCTCACTCTCTGTCCACCTCACTCTCTGTCCACCTCTCTCTCTGTCCACCTCTCTCTCTGTCCCCCTCACTCTCTGTCCACATCACTCTCTTCCCACTTCTCTCTCTGCCCACCTCACTCTCTGCCCACCTCACTCTCTGTCCACCACACTCTCTGTCCCCACTCTCTCTGTCCCCACTCTCTCTGTCCCCACTCTCTCTTTCCACCTCTCTCTCTGTCCACCTCTCTCTCTGTCCACCTCACTCTCTGTCCACCTCTCTCTCTGTCCACCTCATTCTCTGTCCACCTCACTCTCTGTCCACCTCTCTCTCTGTCCACCTCACTCTCTGCCCACCTCACTCTCTGTCCATCTCACTCTCTGTCCCCCCTCTCTCTTTCCACCTCTCTCTCTGTCCACCTCACTCTCTGTCCACCTCACTCTCTGTCCCCCCCTCTCTCTGTCCACCTCGCTCTCTGTCCACATCACTCTCTGTCCACCTCACTCTCTGTCCCCTCTCTCTCTCTGTCCCCACTCTCTCTGCCCACCTCTCTCTCTGTCCACCTCACTCTCTGTCCACCTCAATCACTGCCGCCTCACTCTCTGTCCACCTCACTCTCTGTCCACCTCACTCTCTGTCCCCCCTCTCTCTGTCCCCACTCTCTCTGTCCACCTCACTCTCTGTCCACCGCACTCTCTGTCCCCCCTCTCTCTGCCCACGTCACTCTCTGCCCACCTCACTCTATGTCCACCTCACTCTCTGTCCACCTCACTCTCTGTCCCCCTTCTCTCTGCCCGCCTCTCTCTCTGTCCACCTCACTCTCTGTCCACCTCACTCTCTGTCCTGCCCGCTCTCTGTCCCCCTCTCTCTGTCCCCACTCTCTCTGTCCACCTCACTCTCTGTCCACCTCACTCTCTGTCCCCCCTCTCTCTGCCCACCTCACTCTCTGTCCACCTCACTCTCTGTCCCCCCTCTCTCTGCGCATCTCTCTCTCTGTCCACCTCTCTCTCTGTCCATCTCACTCTCTGTCCACCTCACTCTCTGTCCACCTCACTCTCTGTCTCCCCTCTCTCTGCCCACTTCTCTCTCTGTCCACTTCTCTCTCTGTCCACCTCACTCTCTGCCCACCTCACTCTCTGTCCATCTCACTCTCTGTCCCCCCTCTCTCTTTCCACCTCTCTCTCTGTCCACCTCACTCTCTGTCCACCTCACTCTCTGTCCCCCCTCTCTCTGTCCACCTCACTCTCTGCCCACCTCACTCTCTGTCCACCTCACTCTCTGTCCCCCCTCTCTCTGTCCACCTCACTCTCTGTCCCCCCTCTCTCTGCCCACCTCACTCTCTGTCCACCTCACTCTCTGTCCTCCTCACTCTCTGTCACCCCTCTCTCTGTCCCCCCTCTCTCTGTCCACCTCACTCTCTGTCCCCCTCTCTCTGCCCACCTCACTCTCTGTCCACCTCACTCTCTGTCCACCTCACTCTCTGTCCACCTCACTCTCTGCCCACCTCTCTCTCTGTCCACCTCACTCTCTGTCCCCCTCTCTCTGTCCACCTCACTCTCTGTACCCCCTCTCTCTGCCCACCTCACTGTCTGTCCACCTCACTCTCTGTCCACCTCTCTCTTCCCACCTCTCTCTCTGCCCACCTCTCTCTCTGCCCACCTCTCTCTCTGCCCACCTCACTCTCTGCCCACCTCACTCTCTGTCCACCTCACTCTCTGTCCCCCCTCTCTCTGTCCACCTCACTCTCTGTTCCCCCTCTCTCTGCCCACCTCACTCTCTGTCCACCTCACTCTCTGTCCCCCCTCTCTCTGTCCACCTCTCTCTCTGCCCACCTCTCTCTCTGCCCACCTCACTCTCTGCCTACCTCAATCTCTGCGCACCTCACTCTCTGCCCACCTCACTCTCTGCCCACCTCACTCTCTGTCCACCTCACTCTCTGTCCATCCTCTCTCTGCCCACCTCTCTCTCTGTCCACCTCACTCTCTGTCCACCTCACTCTCTGCCCACCTCACTCTCTGTCCACCTTACTCTCTGTCCACCTCACTCTCTGTCCCCCCTCTCTCTGTCCACCTCACTCTCTGTCCACCTCACTCTCTGTCCCCCCTCTCTCTGTCCATCTCTCTCTCTGTCCATCTCACTCTCTGTCCACCTCACTCTCTGTCCACCTCACTCTCTGTCCACCTCACTCTCTGTCCCCCCTCTCTCTGCCCACCTCACTCTCTGTCCACCTCACTCTCTGTCTCCCCTCTCTCTGTCCCCCCTCTCCCTGTCCACCTCACTCTCTGTTCACCTCACTCTCTGCCCACCTCTCTCTCTGTCCACCTCACTCTCTGTCCACCTCACTCTCTGTCCACCTCACTCTCTGTCCACCTCACTCTCTGTCCCCCCTCTCTCTGCGCACCTCTCTCTCTGTGCACCGCTCTCTCTGTCCATCTCACTCTCTGTCCACCTCACTCTCTGTCCACCTCACTCTCTGTCCACCTCACTCTCTGTCCCCCCTCTCTCTGCCCACTTCTCTCTCTGTCCAACCTCTCTCTCTGTCCACCTCACTCTCTGCCCACCACACTCTCTGTCCATCTCACTCTCTGTCCCCCCTCTCTCTTTCCACCTCTCTCTCTGTCCACCTCACTCTCTGTCCACCTCACTCTCTGTCCCCCCTCTCTCTGTCCACCTCGCTCTCTGCCCACCTCACTCTCTGTCCACCTCACTCTCTGTCCCCCCTCTCTCTGTCCACCTCACTCTCTGTCCCCCCTCTCTCTGCACACCTCACACTCTGTGCACCTCACTCTCTGTCCTCCTCACTCTCTGTCCCCCCACTCTCTGCCCACCTCACTCTCTGTCTACCTCACTCTCTGTCCCCCCTCACTCTGTCCACCTCACTCTCTGTCCCCCTCTCTCTGCCCACCTCACTCTCTGTCCACCTCACTCTCTGTCCACCTCACACTCTGTCCACCTCACTCTCTGCCCACCTCTCTCTCTGTCCACCTCACTGCCTGTCCCTCTCTCTCTGTCCACCTCACTCTCTGTCCCCCCTGTCTCTGCCCTCCTCTCTCTGTCCACCTCACTCTCTGCCCAACTCTCTCTCTGTCCACCTCTCTCTCTGTCCATCTCACTCTCTGTCCCCCCTCTCTCTGCCCACGCCACTCTCTGCCCACCTCACTCTCTGTCCACCTCACTCTCTGTCCACCTCACTCTCTGTCCCCCCTCTCTCTGCGCACCTCTCTCTCTGTCCACCTCTCTCTCTGTCCACCTCACTCTCTGTCCACCTCACTCTCTGTCCCCCCTCTCTCTGCCCACTTCTCTCTCTGTCCACCTCACTCTCTGTCCACCTCACTCTCTGTCCCCCCTCTCTCTGTCCACCTCTCTCTCTGTCCACCTCACTCTCTGTCCACCTCACTCTCTTCCCACTTCTCTCTCTGTCCACCTCTCTCTCTGTCCACCTCACTCTCTGTCCACCTCTCTCTCTGTCCACCTCACTCTCTGTCCACCTCACTCTCTGTCCACCTCTCTCTCTGTCCACCTCTCTCTCTGTCCCCCTCACTCTCTGTCCACATCACTCTCTTCCCACTTCTCTCTCTGCCCACCTCACTCTCTGCCCACCTCACTCTCTGTCCACCACACTCTCTGTCCCCACTCTCTCTGTCCCCACTCTCTCTGTCCCCACTCTCTCTTTCCACCTCTCTCTCTGTCCACCTCTCTCTCTGTCCACCTCACTCTCTGTCCACCTCTCTCTCTGTCCACCTCATTCTCTGTCCACCTCACTCTCTGTCCACCTCTCTCTCTGTCCACCTCACTCTCTGCCCACCTCACTCTCTGTCCATCTCACTCTCTGTCCCCCCTCTCTCTTTCCACCTCTCTCTCTGTCCACCTCACTCTCTGTCCACCTCACTCTCTGTCCCCCCCTCTCTCTGTCCACCTCGCTCTCTGTCCACATCACTCTCTGTCCACATCACTCTCTGTCCCCTCTCTCTCTCTGTCCCCACTCTCTCTGCCCACCTCTCTCTCTGTCCACCTCACTCTCTGTCCACCGCACTCTCTGTCCCCCCTCTCTCTGCCCACGTCACTCTCTGCCCACCTCACTCTATGTCCACCTCACTCTCTGTCCACCTCACTCTCTGTCCCCCTTCTCTCTGCCCGCCTCTCTCTCTGTCCACCTCACTCTCTGTCCACCTCACTCTCTGTCCTGCCCGCTCTCTGTCCCCCTCTCTCTGTCCCCACTCTCTCTGTCCACCTCACTCTCTGTCCACCTCACTCTCTGTCCCCCCTCTCTCTGTCCACCTCACTCTCTGTCCACCTCACTCTCTGTCCCCCCTCTCTCTGTCCCCACTCTCTCTGTCCACCTCACTCTCTGTCCACCGCACTCTCTGTCCCCCCTCTCTCTGCCCACGTCACTCTCTGCCCACCTCACTCTATGTCCACCTCACTCTCTGTCCACCTCACTCTCTGTCCCCCTTCTCTCTGCCCGCCTCTCTCTCTGTCCACCTCACTCTCTGTCCACCTCACTCTCTGTCCTGCCCGCTCTCTGTCCCCCTCTCTCTGTCCCCACTCTCTCTGTCCACCTCACTCTCTGTCCACCTCACTCTCTGTCCCCCCTCTCTCTGCCCACCTCACTCTCTGTCCACCTCACTCTCTGTCCCCCCTCTCTCTGCGCATCTCTCTCTCTGTCCACCTCTCTCTCTGTCCATCTCACTCTCTGTCCACCTCACTCTCTGTCCACCTCACTCTCTGTCTCCCCTCTCTCTGCCCACTTCTCTCTCTGTCCACTTCTCTCTCTGTCCACCTCACTCTCTGCCCACCTCACTCTCTGTCCATCTCACTCTCTGTCCCCCCTCTCTCTTTCCACCTCTCTCTCTGTCCACCTCACTCTCTGTCCACCTCACTCTCTGTCCCCCCTCTCTCTGTCCACCTCACTCTCTGCCCACCTCACTCTCTGTCCACCTCACTCTCTGTCCCCCCTCTCTCTGTCCACCTCACTCTCTGTCCCCCCTCTCTCTGCCCACCTAACTCTCTGTCCACCTCACTCTCTGTCCTCCTCACTCTCTGTCACCCCTCTCTCTGTCCCCCCTCTCTCTGTCCACCTCACTCTCTGTCCCCCTCTCTCTGCCCACCTCACTCTCTGTCCACCTCACTCTCTGTCCACCTCACTCTCTGTCCACCTCACTCTCTGCCCACCTCTCTCTCTGTCCACCTCACTCTCTGTCCCCCTCTCTCTGTCCACCTCACTCTCTGTACCCCCTCTCTCTGCCCACCTCACTGTCTGTCCACCTCACTCTCTGTCCACCTCTCTCTTCCCACCTCTCTCTCTGCCCACCTCTCTCTCTGCCCACCTCTCTCTCTGCCCACCTCACTCTCTGCCCACCTCACTCTCTGTCCACCTCACTCTCTGTCCCCCCTCTCTCTGTCCACCTCACTCTCTGTTCCCCCTCTCTCTGCCCACCTCACTCTCTGTCCACCTCACTCTCTGTCCCCCCTCTCTCTGTCCACCTCTCTCTCTGCCCACCTCTCTCTCTGCCCACCTCACTCTCTGCCTACCTCAATCTCTGCGCACCTCACTCTCTGCCCACCTCACTCTCTGCCCACCTCACTCTCTGTCCACCTCACTCTCTGTCCCCCCTCTCTCTGCCCACCTCTCTCTCTGTCCACCTCACTCTCTGTCCACCTCACTCTCTGCCCACCTCACTCTCTGTCCACCTTACTCTCTGTCCACCTCACTCTCTGTCCCCCCTCTCTCTGTCCACCTCACTCTCTGTCCACCTCACTCTCTGTCCCCCCTCTCTCTGTCCATCTCTCTCTGTCCATCTCACTCTCTGTCCACCTCACTCTCTGTCCACCTCACTCTCTGTCCACCTCACTCTCTGTCCCCCCTCTCTCTGCCCACCTCACTCTCTGTCCACCTCACTCTCTGTCTCCCCTCTCTCTGTCCCCCCTCTCCCTGTCCACCTCACTCTCTGTCCACCTCACTCTCTGCCCACCTCTCTCTCTGTCCACCTCACTCTCTGTCCACCTCACTCTCTGTCCACCTCACTCTCTGTCCACCTCACTCTCTGTCCACCTCACTCTCTGTCCCCCCTCTCTCTGCGCACCTCTCTCTCTGTGCACCGCTCTCTCTGTCCATCTCACTCTCTGTCCACCTCACTCTCTGTCCACCTCACTATCTGTCCACCTCACTCTCTGTCCCCCCTCTCTCTGCCCACTTCTCTCTCTGTCCAACCTCTCTCTCTGTCCACCTCACTCTCTGCCCACCACACACTCTGTCCATCTCACTCTCTGTCCCCCCTCTCTCTTTCCACCTCTCTCTCTGTCCACCTCACTCTCTGTCCACCTCACTCTCTGTCCCCCCTCTCTCTGTCCACCTCGCTCTCAGCCCACCTCACTCTCTGTCCACCTCACTCTCTGTCCCCCCTCTCTCTGTCCACCTCACTCTCTGTCCCCCCTCTCTCTGCACACCTCACACTCTGTGCACCTCACTCTCTGTCCTCCTCACTCTCTGTCCCCCCACTCTCTGCCCACCTCACTCTCTGTCTACCTCACTCTCTGTCCCCCCTCACTCTGTCCACCTCACTCTCTGTCCCCCTCTCTCTGCCCACCTCACTCTCTGTCCACCTCACTCTCTGTCCACCTCACTCTCTGTCCACCTCACTCTCTGCCCACCTCTCTCTCTGTCCACCTCACTGCCTGTCCCCCTCTCTCTGTCCACCTCACTCTCTGTCCCCCCTGTCTCTGCCCTCCTCTCTCTGTCCACCTCACTCTCTGCCCAACTCTCTCTCTGTCCACCTCTCTCTCTGTCCATCTCACTCTCTGTCCACCTCACTCTCTGTCCACCTCACGCTCTGTCCACCTCACTCTCTGCCCACCTCTCTCTCTGTCCACCTCACTCTCTGTCCCCCCTCTCTCTGCCCCCCTCTCACTTCCCACCTCACTCTCTGCCCACCTCACTCTCTGCCCACCTCTCTCTCTGTCCACCTCACTCTCTGTCCACCTCACTCTCTGTCCACATCACTCTCTGTCCACCTCACTCTCTGTCCCCTCTCTCTCTCTGTCCCCACTCTCTCTGCCCACCTCTCTCTCTGTCCACCTCACTCTCTGTCCACCTCACTCACTGTCCCCCTCACTCTCTGTCCACCTCAGTCTCTGTCCACCTCACTCTCTGTTCCCCCCTCTCTCTGTCCCCACTCTCTCTGTCCACCTCACTCTCTGTCCACCGCACTCCCTGTCCCCCCTCTCTCTGCCCACGTCACTCTCTGCCCACCTCACTCTCTGTCCACCTTACTCTCTGTCCACCTCACTCTCTGTCCCCCCTCTCTCTGTCCACCTCACTCTCTGTCCACCTCACTCTCTGTCCATCTCTCTCTCTGTCCATCTCTCTCTCTGTCCATCTCACTCTCTGTCCACCTCACTCTCTGTCCACCTCACTCTCTGTCCACCTCACTCTCTGTCCCCCCTCTCTCTGCCCACCTCACTCTCTGTCCACCTCACTCTCTGTCTCCCCTCTCTCTGTCCCCCCTCTCCCTGTCCACCTCACTCTCTGTCCACCTCACTCTCTGCCCACCTCTCTCTCTGTCCACCTCACTCTCTGTCCACCTCACTCTCTGTCCACCTCACTCTCTGTCCCCCCTCGCTCTGCCCACCTCACTCTCTGTCCCCCCTCGCTCTGCCCACCTCACTCTCTGCCCACCTCTCTGTCTGTCCACCTCTCTCTCTGTCCACCTCACTCTCTGTCCACCTCACTCTCTGCCCACCTCTCTCTCTGTCCACCTCACTCTCTGTCTCCCCTCTCTCTGTCCACCTCACTCTCTGTCCCCCCTCTCTCTGCCCCCCTCTCTCTGTCCACCTCACTCTCTGCCCACCTCTCTCTCTGTCCACCTCTCTCTCTGTCCACCTCACTCTCTGTCCACCTCACTCTCTGCCCACCTCTCTCTCTGTCCACCTCACTCTCTGTCCCCCCTCTCTCTGTCCACCTCACTCTCTGTCCCCCCTCTCTCTGCCCCACCTCTCTCTGCCCAACTCACTCTCTGCCCACCTCACTCTCTGCCCACCTCTCTCTCTGTCCACCTCACTCTCTGTCCACCTCACTCTCTGTCAACATCACTCTCTGTCCACCTCACTCTCTGTCCCCTCTCTCTCTCTGTCCCCACTCTCTCTGCCCACCTCTCTCTCTGTCCACCTCACTCTCTGTCCACCTCACTCACTGTCCACCTCACTCTCTGTCCACCTCACTCTCTGTCCACCTCACTCTCTGTCCCCCTCTCTCTGTCCCCACTCTCTCTGTCCACCTCACTCTCTGTCCACCTCACTCTCTGTCCCCCCTCTCTCTGCCCACGTCACTCTCTGCCCACCTCAATCTCTGTCCACCTCACTCTCTGTCCACCTCACTCTCTGTCCCCCCTCTCTCTGCACACCTCTCTCTCTGTCCCCACTCTCTCTGTCCACCTCACTCTCTGTCCACCTCACTCTCTGTCCCCCTCTCTCTGCCCACGCCACTCTCTGCCCACCTCACTCTCTGTCCACCTCACTCTCTGTCCACCTCACTCTCTGTCCCCCCTCTCTCTGCGCACCTCTCTCTCTGTCCACCTCTCTCTCTGTCCACCTCACTCTCTGTCCACCTCACTCTCTGTCCCCCCTCTCTCTGCCCACTTCTCTCTCTGTCCACCTCACTCTCTGTCCACCTCACTCTCTGTCCCCCCTCTCTCTGTCCACCTCTCTCTCTGTCCACCTCACTCTCTGTCCACCTCACTCTCTTCCCACTTCTCTCTCTGTCCACCTCTCTCTCTGTCCACCTCACTCTCTGTCCACCTCTCTCTCTGTCCACCTCACTCTCTGTCCACCTCACTCTCTGTCCACCTCTCTCTCTGTCCACCTCTCTCTCTGTCCCCCTCACTCTCGGTCCACATCACTCTCTTCCCACTTCTCTCTCTGCCCACCTCACTCTCTGCCCACCTCACTCTCTGTCCACCACACTCTCTGTCCCCACTCTCTCTGTCCCCACTCTCTCTGTCCCCACTCTCTCTTTCCACCTCTCTCTCTGTCCACCTCTCTCTCTGTCCACCTCACTCTCTGTCCACCTCTCTCTCTGTCCACCTCATTCTCTGTCCACCTCACTCTCTGTCCACCTCTCTCTCTGTCCACCTCACTCTCTGTCCACCTCACTCTCTGTCCACCTCTCTCTCTGTCCACCTCACTCTCTGCCCACCTCACTCTCTGTCCATCTCACTCTCTGTCCCCCCTCTCTCTTTCCACCTCTCTCTCTGTCCACCTCACTCTCTGTCCACCTCACTCTCTGTCCCCCCCTCTCTCTGTCCACCTCGCTCTCTGTCCACATCACTCTCTGTCCACCTCACTCTGTGTCCCCTCTCTCTCTCTGTCCCCTCTCTCTCTCTGTCCCCACTCTCTCTGCCCACCTCTCTCTCTGTCCACCTCACTCTCTGTGCACCTCACTCTCTGTCCACCTCACTCTCTGTCCCCCCTCTCTCTGCCCACCTCACTCTCTGTCCACCTCACTCTCTGTCCCCCCTCTCTCTGCGCACCTCTCTCTCTGTCCACCTCTCTCTCTGTCCATCTCACTCTCTGTCCACCTCACTCTCTGTCCACCTCACTCTCTGTCTCCCCTCTCTCTGCCCACTTCTCTCTCTGTCCACTTCTCTCTCTGTCCACCTCACTCTCTGCCCACCTCACTCTCTGTCCATCTCACTCTCTGTCCCCCCTCTCTGTTTCCACCTCTCTCTCTGTCCACCTCACTCTCTGTCCACCTCACTCTCTGTCCCCCCTCTCTCTGTCCACCTCACTCTCTGCCCACCTCACTCTCTGTCCACCTCACTCTCTGTCCACCTCACTCTGTCCACCTCACTCTCTGTCCCCCTCTCTCTGCCCACCTCACTCTCTGTCCACCTCACTCTCTGTCCACCTCACTCTCTATCCACCTCACTCTCTGCCCACCTCTCTCTATGTCCACCTCACTGTCTGTCCCCCCTCTCTCTGTCCACCTCACTCTCTGTCCCCCCTCTCTCTGCACCCCTCTCTCTGTCCACCTCCCTCTCTGCCCACCTCTCTCTCTGTCCACCTCTCTCTCTGTCCACCTCACGCTCTGTCCTCCTCACTCTCTGCCCACCTCTCTCTCTGTCCACCTCACTCTCTGTCCCCCCTCTCTCTGTCCACCTCACTCTCTGTCCATCCTCTCTCTGCCCGCCTCTCACTGCCCACCTCACTCTCTGCCCACCTCACTCTCTGTCCCCTCTCTCTGCCCACCTCTCTCTCTGTCCACCTCACTCTCTGTCCACCTCACTCACTGTCCCCCTCACTCTCTGTCCACCTCACTCTCTGTCCACCTCACTCTCTGTCCCCTCTCTCTCTGTCCCCACTCTCTCTGTCCACCTCACTCTCTGTCCACCGCACTCTCTGTCCCCCCTCTCTCTGCCCACGTAACTCTCTCTGTCCCCACTCTCTCTGCCCACCTCTCTCTCTGTCCACCTCACTCTCTGTCCACCTCACTCACTGTCCCCCTCACTCTCTGTCCACCTCACTCTCTGTCCACCTCACTCTCTGTCCCCCCTCTCTCTGTCCCCACTCTCTCTGTCCACCTCACTCTCTGTCCACCTCACTCTCTGCCCACCTCACTCTCTGTCCACCTCACTCTCTGTCCACCTCACTCTGTCCACCTCACTCTCTGTCCCCCTCTCTCTGCCCACCTCACTCTCTGTCCACCTCACTCTCTGTCCACCTCACTCTCTATCCACCTCACTCTCTGCCCACCTCTCTCTATGTCCACCTCACTGTCTGTCCCCCCTCTCTCTGTCCACCTCACTCTCTGTCCCCCCTCTCTCTGCACCCCTCTCTCTGTCCACCTCACTCTCTGCCCACCTCTCTCTCTGTCCACCTCTCTCTCTGTCCACCTCACGCTCTGTCCTCCTCACTCTCTGCCCACCTCTCTCTCTGTCCACCTCACTCTCTGTCCCCCCTCTCTCTGTCCACCTCACTCTCTGTCCATCCTCTCTCTGTCCGCCTCTCACTGCCCACCTCACTCTCTGCCCACCTCACTCTCTGTCCCCTCTCTCTGCCCACCTCTCTCTCTGTCCACCTCACTCTCTGTCCACCTCACTCACTGTCCCCCTCACTCTCTGTCCACCTCACTCTCTGTCCACCTCACTCTCTGTCCCCTCTCTCTCTGTCCCCACTCTCTCTGTCCACCTCACTCTCTGTCCACCGCACTCTCTGTCCCCCCTCTCTCTGCCCACGTCACTCTCTCTGTCCCCACTCTCTCTGCCCACCTCTCTCTCTGTCCACCTCACTCTCTGTCCACCTCACTCACTGTCCCCCTCACTCTCTGTCCACCTCACTCTCTGTCCACCTCACTCTCTGTCCCCCCTCTCTCTGTCCCCACTCTCTCTGTCCACCTCACTCTCTGTCCACCTCACTCTCTGTCCACCGCACTCTCTGTCCCACGTCACTCTCTGCCCACCTCACTCTCTGTCCACCTCACTCTCTGTCCACCTCACTCTCTGTCCCCCCTCTCTCTGCCCGCCTCTCTCTAGTCCACCTCACTCTCTGTCCACCTCACTCTCTGTCCACCTCACTCTCTGTCCCCCTCTCTCTGTCCCCACTCTCTCTGTCCACCTCACTCTCTGTCCACCTCACTCTCTGTCCCCCCTCTCTCTGCCCACGTCACTCTCTGCCCACCTCACTCTCTGTCCACCTCACTGTCTGTCCACCTCACTCTCTGTCCCCCCTCTCTCTGTGCACCTCTCTCTCTGTCCACCTCTCTCTCTGTCCACCTCACTCTCTGTCCACCTCACTCTCTGTCCATCTCCTCTCTGTCCACCTCACTCTCTGTCCACCTCACTCTCTGTCAACCTCACTCTCTGTCCACCTCACTCTCTGTCACCCCTCTCTCTGTCCACCTCTCTCTCTGTCCACCTCACTCTCTGTCCACATCACTCTCTTCCCACTTCTCTCTCTGTCCACCTCTCTCTCTGTCCACCTCACTCTCTGTCCACCTCACTCTCTGTCCACCTCTCTCTCTGTCCTCCTCTCTCTCTGTCCTCCTCTCTCTCTGTCCACCTCACTCTCGGTCCACCTCACTCTCTGTCCACCTCTCTCTCTGTCCACCTCTCTCTCTGTCCCCCTCACTCTCTGTCCACCTCACTCTCTTCCCACTTCTCTCTCTGCCCACCTCACTCTCTGCCCACCTCACTCTCTGCCCACCTCACTCTCTGTCCACCTCACTCTCTGTCCCCACTCTCTCTGTCCCCACTCTCTCTGCCCACCTCACTCTCTGTCCACCTCACTCTCTGTTCCCCCTCTCTCTGCGCACCTCTCTCTCTGTCCACCTCTCTCTCTGTCCATCTCACTCTCTGTCCACCTCACTCTCTGTCCACCTCACTCTCTGTCCCCCCTCTCTCTGCCCACTTCTCTCTCTGTCCAACCTCTCTCTCTGTCCACCTCACTCTCTGCCCACCACACACTCTGTCCATCTCACTCTCTGTCCCCCCTCTCTCTTTCCACCTCTCTCTCTGTCCACCTCACTCTCTGTCCACCTCACTCTCTGTCCCCCCTCTCTCTGTCCACCTCGCTCTCAGCCCACCTCACTCTCTGTCCACCTCACTCTCTGTCCCCCCTCTCTCTGTCCACCTCACTCTCTGTCCCCCCTCTCTCTGCACACCTCACACTCTGTGCACCTCACTCTCTGTCCTCCTCACTCTCTGTCCCCCCACTCTCTGCCCACCTCACTCTCTGTCTACCTCACTCTCTGTCCCCCCTCACTCTGTCCACCTCACTCTCTGTCCCCCTCTCTCTGCCCACCTCACTCTCTGTCCACCTCACTCTCTGTCCACCTCACTCTCTGTCCACCTCACTCTCTGCCCACCTCTCTCTCTGTCCACCTCACTGCCTGTCCCCCTCTCTCTGTCCACCTCACTCTCTGTCCCCCCTGTCTCTGCCCTCCTCTCTCTGTCCACCTCACTCTCTGCCCAACTCTCTCTCTGTCCACCTCTCTCTCTGTCCATCTCACTCTCTGTCCACCTCACTCTCTGTCCACCTCACGCTCTGTCCACCTCACTCTCTGCCCACCTCTCTCTCTGTCCACCTCACTCTCTGTCCCCCCTCTCTCTGCCCCCCTCTCACTTCCCACCTCACTCTCTGCCCACCTCACTCTCTGCCCACCTCTCTCTCTGTCCACCTCACTCTCTGTCCACCTCACTCTCTGTCCACATCACTCTCTGTCCACCTCACTCTCTGTCCCCTCTCTCTCTCTGTCCCCACTCTCTCTGCCCACCTCTCTCTCTGTCCACCTCACTCTCTGTCCACCTCACTCACTGTCCCCCTCACTCTCTGTCCACCTCAGTCTCTGTCCACCTCACTCTCTGTTCCCCCCTCTCTCTGTCCCCACTCTCTCTGTCCACCTCACTCTCTGTCCACCGCACTCCCTGTCCCCCCTCTCTCTGCCCACGTCACTCTCTGCCCACCTCACTCTCTGTCCACCTTACTCTCTGTCCACCTCACTCTCTGTCCCCCCTCTCTCTGTCCACCTCACTCTCTGTCCACCTCACTCTCTGTCCATCTCTCTCTCTGTCCATCTCTCTCTCTGTCCATCTCACTCTCTGTCCACCTCACTCTCTGTCCACCTCACTCTCTGTCCACCTCACTCTCTGTCCCCCCTCTCTCTGCCCACCTCACTCTCTGTCCACCTCACTCTCTGTCTCCCCTCTCTCTGTCCCCCCTCTCCCTGTCCACCTCACTCTCTGTCCACCTCACTCTCTGCCCACCTCTCTCTCTGTCCACCTCACTCTCTGTCCACCTCACTCTCTGTCCACCTCACTCTCTGTCCCCCCTCGCTCTGCCCACCTCACTCTCTGCCCACCTCTCTGTCTGTCCACCTCTCTCTCTGTCCACCTCACTCTCTGTCCACCTCACTCTCTGCCCACCTCTCTCTCTGTCCACCTCACTCTCTGTCTCCCCTCTCTCTGTCCACCTCACTCTCTGTCCCCCCTCTCTCTGCCCCCCTCTCTCTGTCCACCTCACTCTCTGCCCACCTCTCTCTCTGTCCACCTCTCTCTCTGTCCACCTCACTCTCTGTCCACCTCACTCTCTGCCCACCTCTCTCTCTGTCCACCTCACTCTCTGTCCCCCCTCTCTCTGTCCACCTCACTCTCTGTCCCCCCTCTCTCTGCCCCACCTCTCTCTGCCCAACTCACTCTCTGCCCACCTCACTCTCTGCCCACCTCTCTCTCTGTCCACCTCACTCTCTGTCCACCTCACTCTCTGTCAACATCACTCTCTGTCCACCTCACTCTCTGTCCCCTCTCTCTCTCTGTCCCCACTCTCTCTGCCCACCTCTCTCTCTGTCCACCTCACTCTCTGTCCACCTCACTCACTGTCCACCTCACTCTCTGTCCACCTCACTCTCTGTCCACCTCACTCTCTGTCCCCCTCTCTCTGTCCCCACTCTCTCTGTCCACCTCACTCTCTGTCCACCTCACTCTCTGTCCCCCCTCTCTCTGCCCACGTCACTCTCTGCCCACCTCAATCTCTGTCCACCTCACTCTCTGTCCACCTCACTCTCTGTCCCCCCTCTCTCTGCACACCTCTCTCTCTGTCCCCACTCTCTCTGTCCACCTCACTCTCTGTCCACCTCACTCTCTGTCCCCCTCTCTCTGCCCACGCCACTCTCTGCCCACCTCACTCTCTGTCCACCTCACTCTCTGTCCACCTCACTCTCTGTCCCCCCTCTCTCTGCGCACCTCTCTCTCTGTCCACCTCTCTCTCTGTCCACCTCACTCTCTGTCCACCTCACTCTCTGTCCCCCCTCTCTCTGCCCACTTCTCTCTCTGTCCACCTCACTCTCTGTCCACCTCACTCTCTGTCCCCCCTCTCTCTGTCCACCTCTCTCTCTGTCCACCTCACTCTCTGTCCACCTCACTCTCTTCCCACTCCTCTCTCTGTCCACCTCTCTCTCTGTCCACCTCACTCTCTGTCCACCTCTCTCTCTGTCCACCTCACTCTCTGTCCACCTCACTCTCTGTCCACCTCTCTCTCTGTCCACCTCTCTCTCTGTCCCCCTCACTCTCGGTCCACATCACTCTCTTCCCACTTCTCTCTCTGCCCACCTCACTCTCTGCCCACCTCACTCTCTGTCCACCACACTCTCTGTCCCCACTCTCTCTGTCCCCACTCTCTCTTTCCACCTCTCTCTCTGTCCACCTCTCTCTCTGTCCACCTCACTCTCTGTCCACCTCTCTCTCTGTCCACCTCATTCTCTGTCCACCTCACTCTCTGTCCACCTCTCTCTCTGTCCACCTCACTCTCTGTCCACCTCACTCTCTGTCCACCTCTCTCTCTGTCCACCTCACTCTCTGCCCACCTCACTCTCTGTCCATCTCACTCTCTGTCCCCCCTCTCTCTTTCCACCTCTCTCTCTGTCCACCTCACTCTCTGTCCACCTCACTCTCTGTCCCCCCCTCTCTCTGTCCACCTCGCTCTCTGTCCACATCACTCTCTGTCCACCTCACTCTGTGTCCCCTCTCTCTCTCTGTCCCCTCTCTCTCTCTGTCCCCACTCTCTCTGCCCACCTCTCTCTCTGTCCACCTCACTCTCTGTGCACCTCACTCTCTGTCCACCTCACTCTCTGTCCCCCCTCTCTCTGCCCACCTCACTCTCTGTCCACCTCACTCTCTGTCCCCCCTCTCTCTGCGCACCTCTCTCTCTGTCCACCTCTCTCTCTGTCCATCTCACTCTCTGTCCACCTCACTCTCTGTCCACCTCACTCTCTGTCTCCCCTCTCTCTGCCCACTTCTCTCTCTGTCCACTTCTCTCTCTGTCCACCTCACTCTCTGCCCACCTCACTCTCTGTCCATCTCACTCTCTGTCCCCCCTCTCTGTTTCCACCTCTCTCTCTGTCCACCTCACTCTCTGTCCACCTCACTCTCTGTCCCCCCTCTCTCTGTCCACCTCACTCTCTGCCCACCTCACTCTCTGTCCACCTCACTCTCTGTCCACCTCACTCTGTCCACCTCACTCTCTGTCCCCCTCTCTCTGCCCACCTCACTCTCTGTCCACCTCACTCTCTGTCCACCTCACTCTCTATCCACCTCACTCTCTGCCCACCTCTCTCTATGTCCACCTCACTGTCTGTCCCCCCTCTCTCTGTCCACCTCACTCTCTGTCCCCCCTCTCTCTGCACCCCTCTCTCTGTCCACCTCACTCTCTGCCCACCTCTCTCTCTGTCCACCTCTCTCTCTGTCCACCTCACGCTCTGTCCTCCTCACTCTCTGCCCACCTCTCTCTCTGTCCACCTCACTCTCTGTCCCCCCTCTCTCTGTCCACCTCACTCTCTGTCCATCCTCTCTCTGCCCGCCTCTCACTGCCCACCTCACTCTCTGCCCACCTCACTCTCTGTCCCCTCTCTCTGCCCACCTCTCTCTCTGTCCACCTCACTCTCTGTCCACCTCACTCACTGTCCCCCTCACTCTCTGTCCACCTCACTCTCTGTCCACCTCACTCTCTGTCCCCTCTCTCTCTGTCCCCACTCTCTCTGTCCACCTCACTCTCTGTCCACCGCACTCTCTGTCCCCCCTCTCTCTGCCCACGTCACTCTCTCTGTCCCCACTCTCTCTGCCCACCTCTCTCTCTGTCCACCTCACTCTCTGTCCACCTCACTCACTGTCCCCCTCACTCTCTGTCCACCTCACTCTCTGTCCACCTCACTCTCTGTCCCCCCTCTCTCTGTCCCCACTCTCTCTGTCCACCTCACTCTCTGTCCACCTCACTCTCTGCCCACCTCACTCTCTGTCCACCTCACTCTCTGTCCACCTCACTCTGTCCACCTCACTCTCTGTCCCCCTCTCTCTGCCCACCTCACTCTCTGTCCACCTCACTCTCTGTCCACCTCACTCTCTATCCACCTCACTCTCTGCCCACCTCTCTCTATGTCCACCTCACTGTCTGTCCCCCCTCTCTCTGTCCACCTCACTCTCTGTCCCCCCTCTCTCTGCACCCCTCTCTCTGTCCACCTCACTCTCTGCCCACCTCTCTCTCTGTCCACCTCTCTCTCTGTCCACCTCACGCTCTGTCCTCCTCACTCTCTGCCCACCTCTCTCTCTGTCCACCTCACTCTCTGTCCCCCCTCTCTCTGTCCACCTCACTCTCTGTCCATCCTCTCTCTGCCCGCCTCTCACTGCCCACCTCACTCTCTGCCCACCTCACTCTCTGTCCCCTCTCTCTGCCCACCTCTCTCTCTGTCCACCTCACTCTCTGTCCACCTCACTCACTGTCCCCCTCACTCTCTGTCCACCTCACTCTCTGTCCACCTCACTCTCTGTCCCCTCTCTCTCTGTCCCCACTCTCTCTGTCCACCTCACTCTCTGTCCACCGCACTCTCTGTCCCCCCTCTCTCTGCCCACGTCACTCTCTCTGTCCCCACTCTCTCTGCCCACCTCTCTCTCTGTCCACCTCACTCTCTGTCCACCTCACTCACTGTCCCCCTCACTCTCTGTCCACCTCACTCTCTGTCCACCTCACTCTCTGTCCCCCCTCTCTCTGTCCCCACTCTCTCTGTCCACCTCACTCTCTGTCCACCTCACTCTCTGTCCACCGCACTCTCTGTCCCACGTCACTCTCTGCCCACCTCACTCTCTGTCCACCTCACTCTCTGTCCACCTCACTCTCTGTCCCCCCTCTCTCTGCCCGCCTCTCTCTAGTCCACCTCACTCTCTGTCCACCTCACTCTCTGTCCACCTCACTCTCTGTCCCCCTCTCTCTGTCCCCACTCTCTCTGTCCACCTCACTCTCTGTCCACCTCACTCTCTGTCCCCCCTCTCTCTGCCCACGTCACTCTCTGCCCACCTCACTCTCTGTCCACCTCACTGTCTGTCCACCTCACTCTCTGTCCCCCCTCTCTCTGTGCACCTCTCTCTCTGTCCACCTCTCTCTCTGTCCACCTCACTCTCTGTCCACCTCACTCTCTGTCCATCTCCTCTCTGTCCACCTCACTCTCTGTCCACCTCACTCTCTGTCAACCTCACTCTCTGTCCACCTCACTCTCTGTCACCCCTCTCTCTGTCCACCTCTCTCTCTGTCCACCTCACTCTCTGTCCACATCACTCTCTTCCCACTTCTCTCTCTGTCCACCTCTCTCTCTGTCCACCTCACTCTCTGTCCACCTCACTCTCTGTCCACCTCTCTCTCTGTCCTCCTCTCTCTCTGTCCTCCTCTCTCTCTGTCCACCTCACTCTCGGTCCACCTCACTCTCTGTCCACCTCTCTCTCTGTCCACCTCTCTCTCTGTCCCCCTCACTCTCTGTCCACCTCACTCTCTTCCCACTTCTCTCTCTGCCCACCTCACTCTCTGCCCACCTCACTCTCTGCCCACCTCACTCTCTGTCCACCTCACTCTCTGTCCCCACTCTCTCTGTCCCCACTCTCTCTGCCCACCTCACTCTCTGTCCACCTCACTCTCTGTCCCCCCTCTCTCTGCGCACCTCTCTCTCTGTCCACCTCTCTCTCTGTCCATCTCACTCTCTGTCCACCTCACTCTCTGTCCACCTCACTCTCTGTCTCCCCTCTCTCTGCCCACTTCTCTCTCTGTCCACTTCTCTCTCTGTCCACCTCACTCTCTGCCCACCTCACTCTCTGTCCATCTCACTCTCTGTCCCCCCTCTCTCTTTCCACCTCTCTCTCTGTCCACCTCACTCTCTGTCCACCTCACTCTCTGTCCCCCCTCTCTCTGTCCACCTCACTCTCTGCCCACCTCACTCTCTGTCCACCTCACTCTCTGTCCCCCCTCTCTCTGTCCACCTCACTCTCTGTCCCCCCTCTCTCTGCCCACCTCACTCTCTGTCCACCTCACTCTCTGTCCTCCTCACTCTCTGTCACCCCTCTCTCTGCCCACCTCACTCTCTGTCCACCTCACTCTCTATCCACCTCACTCTCTGCCCACCTCTCTCTCTGTCCACCTCACTGTCTGTCCCCCCTCTCTCTGTCCACCTCACTCTCTGTCCCCCCTCTCTCTGCACCCCTCTCTCTGTCCACCTCACTCTCTGCCCACCTCTCTCTCTGTCCACCTCTCTCTCTGTCCACCTCACGCTCTGTCCTCCTCACTCTCTGCCCACCTCTCTCTCTGTCCACCTCACTCTCTGTCCCCCCTCTCTCTGTCCACCTCACTCTCTGTCCCTCCTCTCTCTGCCCGCCTCTCACTGCCCACCTCACTCTCTGCCCACCTCACTCTCTGTCCCCTCTCTCTGCCCACCTCTCTCTCTGTCCACCTCACTCTCTGTCCACCTCACTCACTGTCCCCCTCACTCTCTGTCCACCTCACTCTCTGTCCACCTCACTCTCTGTCCCCTCTCTCTCTGTCCCCACTCTCTCTGTCCACCTCACTCTCTGTCCACCGCACTCTCTGTCCCCCCTCTCTCTGCCCACGTCACTATCTCTGTCCCCACTCTCTCTGCCCACCTCTCTCTCTGTCCACCTCACTCTCTGTCCACCTCACTCACTGTCCCCCTCACTCTCTGTCCACCTCACTCTCTGTCCACCTCACTCTCTGTCCCCCCTCTCTCTGTCCCCACTCTCTCTGTCCACCTCACTCTCTGTCCACCGCACTCTCTGTCCCACTCTCTCTGCCCACGTCACTCTCTGCCCACCTCACTCTCTGTCCACCTCACTCTCTGTCCACCTCACTCTCTGTCCCCCCTCTCTCTGCCCGCCTCTCTATAGTCCACCTCACTCTCTGTCCACCTCACTCTCTGTCCACCTCACTCTCTGTCCACCTCTCTCTGTCCCCACTCTCTCTGTCCACCTCACTCTCTGTCCACCTCACTCTCTGTCCCCCCTCTCTCTGCCCACGTCACTCTCTGCCCACCTCACTCTCTGTCCACCTCACTGTCTGTCCACCTCACTCTCTGTCCCCCCTCTCTCTGTCCACCTCTCTCTCTGTCCACCTCTCTCTCTGTCCACCTCTCTCTCTGTCCACCTCACTCTCTGTCCACCTCACTCTCTGTCCACCTCACTCTCTGTCACCCCTCTCTCTGTCCACCTCTCTCTCTGTCCACCTCACTCTCTGTCCACATCACTCTCTTCCCACTTCTCTCTCTGTCCACCTCTCTCTCTGTCCACCTCACTCTCTGTCCACCTCACTCTCTGTCCACCTCTCTCTCTGTCCTCCTCTCTCTCTGTCCTCCTCTCTCTCTGTCCACCTCACTCTCGGTCCACCTCACTCTCTGTCCACCTCTCTCTCTGTCCACCTCTCTCTCTGTCCCCCTCACTCTCTGTCCACCTCACTCTCTTCCCACTTCTCTCTCTGCCCACCTCACTCTCTGCCCACCTCACTCTCTGCCCACCTCACTCTCTGTCCACCTCACTCTCTGTCCCCACTCTCTCTGTCCCCACTCTCTCTGTCCCCACTCTCTCTGTCCACCTCTCTCTCTGTCCACCTCTCTCTCTGTCCACCTCACTCTCTCTCCACCTCTCTCTCTGTCCACCTCATTCTCTGTCCACCTCACTCTCTGTCCACCTCTCTCTCTGTCCACCTCACTCACTGTCCACCTCACTCTCTGTCCACCTCTCTCTCTGTCCACCTCACTCTCTGCCCACCTCACTCTCTGTCCACCTCACTCTCTGTCCCCCCTCTCTCTGCCCACCTCACTCTCTGTCCACCTCACTCTCGGTCCACCACACTCTCTGTCCCCTCTCTCTCTGCCCAACTCACTCTCTGTCCACCTCACTCTCTGTCCCCCCTCTCTCCGTCCACCTCACTCTCTGTCCCCCTCTCTCTGATCACCTCACTCTCTGTCCACCTCACTCTCTGTCCACCTCACTCTCTGTCCACCTCACTCTCTGTCCCTCTCTCTCTGCCCACCTCACTCTCTGTCTACCTCACTCTCTGTCCACCTCACTCTCTGTCCCCCCTCTCTCTGCCCACCTCACTCTCTGTCCACCTCACTCTCTGTCCCCCCTCTCTCTGTCCATCTCACTCACTGTCCCCCTCTCTCTGCCCACCTCACTCTCTGTCCACCTCACTCTCTGTCCACCTCACTCTCTGTCCACCTCACTCTCTGCCCACCTCTCTCTCTGTCCACCTCACTCTCTGTCCCCCCTCTCTCTGTCCACCTCACTCTCTGTCCCCCCTCTCTCTGCCCACCTCACTCTGTCCACCTCACTCTCTGTCCCCCTCTCTCTGCCCACCTCTCTCTCTGCCCACCTCTCTCTCTGCCCTCCTCTCTCTCTGCCCACCTCACTCTCTGCCCACCTCACTCTCTGTCCACCTCACTCTCTGTCCCCCGTCTCTCTGTCCACCTCACTCTCTGTTCCCCCTCTCTCTGCCCACCTCACTCTCTGTCCACCTCACTCTCTGTCCCCCTCTCTCTGTCCACCTCTCTCTCTGTCCACCTCTCTCTCTGCCCACCTCTCTCTCTGCCCACCTCACTCTCTGCCTACCTCAATCTCTGCGCACCTCACTCTCTGCCCACCTCACTCTCTGCCCACCTCACTCTCTGCCCACCTCACTCTCTGTCCACCTCACTCTCTGTCCCCCCTCTCTCTGCCCACCTCTCTCTCTGCCCACCTCTCTCTCTGCCCACCTCACTCTCTGTCCACCTCACTCTCTGTCCCCCGTCTCTCTGCCCGCCTCTCTCTCTGTCCACCTCACTCTCTGTCCACCTCACTCTCTGTCACCCTCACTCTCTGTACCCCTCTCTCTGTCCCCACTCTCTCTGTCCACCTCACTCTCTGTCCACCTCACTCTCTGTCCCCCCTCTTTCTGCCCACGTCACTCTCTGCCCACCTCACTCTCTGTCCACCTCACTCTCTGTCCACCTCACTCTCTGTCCCCCCTCTCTCTGCGCACATCTCTCTCTGTGCACCTCTCTCTCTGTCCATCTCACTCTCTGTCCACCTCACTCTCTGTCCACCTCACTCTCTGTCCACCGCACTCTCTGTCCCCCTCTCTCTGCCCACGTCTCTCTCTCTGTCCACCTCTCTCTCTGTCCACCTCACTCTCTGCCCACCACACTCTCTGTCCATCTCACTCTCTGTCCCCCCTCTCTCTTTCCACCTCTCTCTCTGTCCACCTCACTCTCTGTCCACCTCACTCTCTGTCCCCCCTCTCTCTGTCCACCTCGCTCTCTGCCCACCTCACTCTCTGTCCACCTCACTCTCTCTTCCCCCTCTCTCTGTCCACCTCACTCTCTGTCCCCCCTCTCTCTGCCCACCTCACACTCTGTCCACCTCACTCTCTGTCCTCCTCACTCTCTGTCCCCCCTCTCTCTGCCCACCTCACTCTCTGTCTACCTCACTCTCTGTCCTCCCTCTCTCTGTCCACCTCACTCTCTGTCCCTGTCTCTCTGCCCACCTCACTCTCTGTCCACCTCACTCTCTGTCCACCTCACTCTCTGTCCACCTCACTATCTGCCCACCTCTCTCTCTGTCCACCTCACTGTCTGTCCCCCCTCTCTCTGTCCACCTCACTCTCTGTCCCCCCTCTCTCTTCCCCCCTCTCTCTGTCCACCTCACTCTCTGTCCACCTCACGCTCTGTCCACCTCACTCTCTGCCCACCTCTCTCACTGTCCACCTCACTCTCTGCCCCCCTCTCTCTGCCCCCCTCTCACTTCCCACCTCACTCTCTGCCCACCTCACTCTCTGCCCACCTCTCTCTCTGTCCACCTCACTCTCTGTCCACCTCACTCTCTGTCCACATCACTCACTGTCCCCCTCACTCTCTGTCCACCTCACTCTCTGTCCACCTCACTCTCTGTCCCCCCTCTCTCTGTCCCCACTCTCTCTGTCCACCTCACTCTCTGTCCACCGCACTCCCTGTCCCCCCTCTCTCTGCCCACGTCACTCTCTGCCCACCTCACTCTCTGTCCACCTCACTCTCTGTCCACCTCACTCTCTGTCCCCCCTCTCTCTGTCCATCTCTCTCTCTGTTCATCTCACTCTCTGTCCACCTCACTCTCTGTCCACCTCACTCTCTGTCCACGTCTTTCTCTGTCCCCCCTCTCTCTGCCCACTTCTCTCTCTGTCCACCTCACTCTCTGTCCACCTCACTCTCTGTCCCCCCTCTCTCTGTCCACCTCTCTCTCTGTCCACCTCTCTCTCTGTCCACCTCTCTCTCTGTCCACCTCACTCTCTGTCCACCTCTCTCTCTGTCCACCTCACTCTCTGTCCACCTCACTCTCTGTCCACCTCTCTCTCTGTCCCCCTCACTCTCTGTCCACCTCACTCTCGGTCCCCACTCTCTCTGTCCCCACTCTCTCTGTCCCCACTCTCTCTGTCCCCACTCTCTCTGTCCACCTCTCTCTCTGTCCACCTCACTCTCTGTCCACCTCTCTCTCTGTCCACGTCATTCTCTGTCCACCTCACTCTCTGTCCACCTCTCTCTGTCCACCTCACTCTCTGTCCACCTCACTCTCTGTCCACCTCTCTCTCTGTCCACCTCTCTCTCTGTCCACCTCACTCTCTGCCCACCTCACTCTTTGTCCACCTCACTCTCTGTCCCCCTCTCTCTTTCCACCTCTCTCTCTGTCCACCTCACTCTCTGTCCACCTCACTCTCTGCCCACCTCACTCTCTGTCCACCTCACTCTCTGTCCCCCCTCTCTCTGTCCACCTCACTCTCTGTCCCCCCTCTCTCTGCCCACCTCACTCTCTGTCCACCTCACACTCTGTCCACCTCACTCTCTGTCCCCCCTCTCTCTGCCCACCTCACTCTCTGTCCACCTCACTCTCTGTCCCCCCTCTCTCTGTCCACCTCACTCTCTGTCCCCACTCTCTCTGCCCACCTCACTCTCTGTCCACCTCACTCTCTGTCCCCCCTCTCTCTGCCCACCTCACTCTCTGTCCACCTCACTCTCTGTCCCCCCTCTCTCTGTCCACCTCACTCTCTGTCCCCTCTCTCTCTGCCCACCTCACTCTCTGTCTACCTCACTCTCTGTCCCCCCTCTCTCTTTCCACCTCTCTCTCTGTCCACCTCACTCTCTGTCCACCGCACTCTCTGTCCCCCCTCTCTCTGCCCACGTCACTCTCTCTGTCCCCACTCTCTCTGCCCACCTCTCTCTCTGTCCACCTCACTCTCTGTCCACCTCACTCACTGTCCCCCTCACTCTCTGTCCACCTCACTCTCTGTCCACCTCACTCTCTGTCCCCCCTCTCTCTGTCCCCACTCTCTCTGTCCACCTCACTCTCTGTCCACCGCACTCTCTGTCCCACTCTCTCTGCCCACGTCACTCTCTGCCTACCTCACTCTCTGTCCACCTCACTCTCTGTCCCCCCTCTCTCTGTGCACCTCTCTCTCTGTCCACCTCTCTCTCTGTCCATCTCACTCTCTGTCCACCTCACTCTCTGTCCATCTCACTCTCTGTCCACCTCACTCTCTGTCAACCTCACTCTCTGTCCACCTCACTCTCTGTCACCCCTCTCTCTGTCCACCTCTCTCTCTGTCCACCTCACTCTCTGTCCACATCACTCTCTTCCCACTTCTCTCTCTGTCCACCTCTCTCTCTGTCCACCTCACTCTCTGTCCACCTCACTCTCTGTCCACCTCTCTCTCTGTCCTCCTCTCTCTCTGTCCTCCTCTCTCTCTGTCCACCTCACTCTCGGTCCACCTCACTCTCTGTCCACCTCTCTCTCTGTCCACCTCTCTCTCTGTCCCCCTCACTCTCTGTCCACCTAACTCACTTCCCACTTCTCTCTCTGCCCACCTCACTCTCTGCCCACCTCACTCTCTGCCCACCTCACTCTCTGCCCACCTCACTCTCTGTCCACCTCACTCTCTGTCCCCACTCTCTCTGTCCCCACTCTCTCTGTCCCCACTCTCTCTGTCCACCTCTCTCTCTGTCCACCTCTCTCTCTGTCCACCTCACTCTCTCTCCACCTCTCTATCTGTCCACCTCATTCTCTGTCCACCTCACTCTCTGTCCACCTCTCTCTCTGTCCACCTCACTCACTGTCCACCTCACTCTCTGTCCACCTCTCTCTCTGTCCACCTCACTCTCTGCCCACCTCACTCTCTGTCCACCTCACTCTCTGTCCCCCCTCTCTCTTTCCACCTCTCTCTCTGTCCACCTCTCTCTCTGTCCACCTCACTCTCTGTCCCCATCTCTCTCTGTCCACCTCACTCTCTGCCCACCTCACTCACTGTCCACCTCACTCTCTGTTCCCCCTCTCTCTGTCCACCTCACTCTCTGTCCCCCCTCTCTCTGCCCACCTCACTCTCTGTCCACCTCACTCTCTGTCCACCACACTCTCTGTCCCCTCTCTCTCTGCCCAACTCACTCTCTGTCCACCTCACTCTCTGTCCCCCCTCTCTCTGTCCACCTCACTCTCTGTCCCCCTCTCTCTGATCACCTCACTCTCTGTCCACCTCACTCTTTGTCCACCTCACTCTCTGTCCACCTCACTCTCTGTCCCTCTCTCTCTGCCCACCTCACTCTCTGTCTACCTCACTCTCTGTCCACCTCACTCTCTGTCCCCCCTCTCTCTGCCCACCTCACTCTCTGTCCACCTCACTCTCTGTCCCCCCTCTCTCTGTCCATCTCACTCACTGTCCCCCTCTCTCTGCCCACCTCACTCTCTGTCCACCTCACTCTCTGTCCACCTCACTCTCTGTCCACCTCACTCTCTGCCCACCTCTCTCTCTGTCCACCTCACTCTCTGTCCCCCCTCTCTCTGTCCACCTCACTCTCTGTCCCCCCTCTCTCTGCCCACCTCACTCTCTGTCCACCTCACTCTCTGTCCCCCTCTCTCTGCCCACCTCACTCTCTGCCCACCTCTCTCTCTGCCCTCCTCTCTCTCTACCCACCTCACTCTCTGCCCACCTCACTCTCTGTCCACCTCACTCTCTGTCCCCCGTCTCTCTGTCCACCTCACTCTCTGTTCCCCCTCTCTCTGCCCACCTCACTCTCTGTCCACCTCACTCTCTGTCCCCCTCTCTCTGTCCACCTCTCTCTCTGCCCACCTCTCTCTCTGCCCACCTCACTCTCTGCCTACCTCAATCTCTGCGCACCTCACTCTCTGCCCACCTCACTCTCTGCCCACCTCACTCTCTGTCCACCTCACTCTCTGTCCCCCCTCTCTCTGCCCACCTCTCTCTCTGCCCACCTCTCTCTCTGCCCACCTCACTCTCTGTCCACCTCACTCTCTGTCCCCCGTCTCTCTGCCCGCCTCTCTCTCTGTCCACCTCACTCTCTGTCCACCTCACTCTCTGTCCACCTCACTCTCTGTACGCCTCTCTCTGTCCCCACTCTCTCTGTCCACCTCACTCTCTGTCCACCTCACTCTCTGTCCCCCCCTCTCTGCCCACGTCACTCTCTGCCCACCTCACTCTCTGTCCACCTCACTCTCTGTCCACCTCACTCTCTGTCCCCCCTCTCTCTGCGCACATCTCTCTCTGTGCACCTCTCTCTCTGTCCATCTCACTCTCTGTCCACCTCACTCTCTGTCCACCTCACGCTCTGTCCACCTCACTCTCTGTCCCCCTCTCTCTGCCCACTTCTCTCTCTGTCCACCTCTCTCTCTGTCCACCTCACTCTCTGCCCACCACACTCTCTGTCCATCTCACTCTCTGTCCCCCCTCTCTCTGTCCATCTCTCTCTCTGTTCATCTCACTCTCTGTCCACCTCACACTCTGTCCACCTCACTCTCTGTCCTCCTCACTCTCTGTCCCCCCTCTCTCTGCCCACCTCACTCTCTGTCTACCTCACTCTCTGTCCCCCCTCTCTCTGTCCACCTCACTCTCTGTCCCTGTCTCTCTGCCCACCTCACTCTCTGTCCACCTCACTCTCTGTCCACCTCACTCTCTGTCCACCTCACTCTCTGCCCACCTCTCTCTCTGTCCACCTCACTGTCTGTCCCCCCTCTCTCTGTCCACCTCACTCTCTGTCCCCCCTCTCTCTTCCCCCCTCTCTCTGTCCACCTCACTCTCTGTCCACCTCACGCTCTGTCCACCTCACTCTCTGCCCACCTCTCTCTCTGTCCACCTCACTCTCTGCCCCCCTCTCTCTGCCCCCCTCTCACTTCCCACCTCACTCTCTGCCCACCTCACTCTCTGCCCACCTCTCTCTCTGTCCACCTCACTCTCTGTCCACCTCACTCTCTGTCCACATCACTCACTGTCCCCCTCACTCTCTGTCCACCTCACTCTCTGTCCACCTCACTCTCTGTCCCCCCTCTCTCTGTCCCCACTCTCTCTGTCCACCTCACTCTCTGTCCACCGCACTCCCTGTCCCCCCTCTCTCTGCCCACGTCACTCTCTGCCCACCTCACTCTCTGTCCACCTCACTCTCTGTCCACCTCACTCTCTGTCCCCCCTCTCTCTGTCCATCTCTCTCTCTGTTCATCTCACTCTCTGTCCACCTCACTCTCTGTCCACCTCACTCTCTGTCCACGTCACTCTCTGTCCCCCCCTCTCTGCCCACTTCTCTCTCTGTCCACCTCACTCTCTGTCCACCTCACTCTCTGTCCCCCCTCTCTCTGTCCACCTCTCTCTCTGTCCACCTCACTCTCTGTCCACCTCACTCTCTGTCCACATCACTCACTGTCCCCCTCACTCTCTGTCCACCTCACTCTCTGTCCACCTCACTCTCTGTCCCCCCTCTCTCTGTCCCCACTCTCTCTGTCCACCTCACTCTCTGTCCACCGCACTCCCTGTCCCCCCTCTCTCTGCCCACGTCACTCTCTGCCCACCTCACTCTCTGTCCACCTCACTCTCTGTCCACCTCACTCTCTGTCCCCCCTCTCTCTGTCCATCTCTCTCTCTGTTCATCTCACTCTCTGTCCACCTCACTCTCTGTCCACCTCACTCTCTGTCCACGTCACTCTCTGTCCCCCCTCTCTCTGCCCACTTCTCTCTCTGTCAACCTCACTCTCTGTCCACCTCACTCTCTGTCCCCCCTCTCTCTGTCCACCTCTCTCTCTGTCCACCTCTCTCTCTGTCCACCTCTCTCTCTGTCCACCTCACTCTCTGTCCACCTCTCTCTCTGTCCACCTCACTCTCTGTCCACCTCTCTCTCTGTCCCCCTCTCTCTCTGTCCCCCTCACTCTCTGTCCACCTCACTCTCGGTCCCCACTCTCTCTGTCCCCACTCTCTCTGTCCCCACTCTCTCTGTCCCCACTCTCTCTGTCCACCTCTCTCTCTGTCCACCTCACTCTCTGTCCACCTCTCTCTCTGTCCACCTCATTCTCTGTCCACCTCACTCTCTGTCCATCTCTCTCTGTCCACCTCACTCTCTGTCCACCTCACTCTCTGTCCACCTCTCTCTCTGTCCACCTCTCTCTCTGTCCACCTCACTCTCTGCCCACCTCACTCTTTGTCCACCTCACTCTCTGTCCCCCTCTCTCTTTCCACCTCTCTCTCTGTCCACCTCACTCTCTGCCCACCTCACTCTCTGCCCACCTCACTCTCTGTCCACCTCACTCTCTGTCCCCCCTCTCTCTGTCCACCTCACTCTCTGTCCCCCCTCTCTCTGCCCACCTCACTCTCTGTCCACCTCACTCTCTGTCCACCTCACTCTCTGTCCCCCCTCTCTCTGCCCACCTCACTCTCTGTCCACCTCACTCTCTGTCCCCCCTCTCTCTGTCCACCTCACTCTCTGTCCCCACTCTCTCTGTCCACCTCACTCTCTGTCCACCTCACTCTCTGTCCCCCCTCTCTCTGCCCACCTCACTCTCTGTCCACCTCACTCTCTGTCCCCCCTCTCTCTGTCCACCTCACTCTCTGTCCCCTCTCTCTCTGCCCACCTCACTCTCTGTCTACCTCACTCTCTGTCCCCCCTCTCTCTTTCCACCTCTCTCTCTGTCCACCTCACTCTCTGTCCACCTCATTCTCTGTCCCCATCTCTCTCTGTCCACCTCACTCTCTGCCCACCTCACTCTCTACCCACCTCACTCTCTGTCCACCTCACTCTCTGTCCCCCCTCTCTCTGTCCACCTCACTCTCTGTCCTCCCTCTCTCTGCCCACCTCACTCTCTGTCCACCTCACTCTCTGTCCACCTCACTCTCTGTACCCCCTCTCTCTGTCCACCTCACTCTCTGTCCACCTCACTCTCTGTCCACCTCACTCTCTGTCCACCTCTCTCTCTGTCCACCTCACTCTCTGTCCACCTCACTCTCTGTCCACCTCACTCTCTGTCCCCCCTCTCTCTGCCCACCTCACTCTCTGTCCACCTCACTCTCTGTCCACCTCACTCTCTGTCCACCTCACTCTCTGTCCCCCTCTCTCTGCCCACCTCACTCTCTGTCCACCTCACTCTCTGTCCACCTCACTCTCTGTCCCCCCTCTCTCTGCCCACCTCACTCTCTGTCCACCTCACTCTCTGTCCCCTTCTCTCTCTGTCCACCTCACTCTCTGTCCCCCTCTCTCTGCCCACCTCACTCTCTGTCCACCTCACTCTCTGTCCACCTCACTCTCTGTCCACCTCACTCTCTGCCCACCTCTCTCTCTGTCCACCTCACTCTCTGTCCCCCCTCTCTCTGTCCACCTCACTCTCTGTCCCCCCTCTCTCTGCCCACCTCACTCTCTTTCCACCTCACTCTCTGTCCCCCTCTCTCTGCCCACCTCTCTCTCTGCCCACCTCTCTCTCTGCCGACCTCACTCTCTGCCCACCTCACTCTCTGACCCCCTCTCTCTGTCCACCTCACTCTCTGTCCCCCCTCTCTCTGCCCACCTCACTCTCTGTCCACCTCACTCTCTGTCCCCCCTCTCTCTGTCCACCTCTCTCTCTGCCCACCTCTCTCTCTCTGCCCACCTCACTCTCTGCCTACCTCACTCTCTGCCCACCTCACTCTCTGCCCACCTCCCTCTCTGCCCACCTCACTCTCTGTCCACCTCACTCTCTGTCCCCCCTCTCTCTGCCCACCTCTCTCTCTGCCCACCTCTCTCTCTGCCCACCTCACTCTCTGCCCACCTCACTCTCTGCCCACCTCACTCTCTGTCCACCTCACTCTCTGTCCCCCCTCTCTCTGTCCACCTCACTCTCTGTCCTCCCTCTCTCTGCCCACCTCACTCTCTGTCCACCTCACTCTCTGTCCACCTCACTCTCTGTCCCCCCTCTCTCTGTCCACCTCACTCTCTGTCCACCTCACTCTCTGTCCACCTCACTCTCTGTCCACCTCTCTCTCTGTCCACCTCACTCTCTGTCCACCTCACTCTCTGTCCACCTCACTCTCTGTCCCCCCTCTCTCTGCCCACCTCACTCTCTGTCCACCTCACTCTCTGTCCACCTCACTCTCTGTCCACCTCACTCTCTGTCCCCCTCTCTCTGCCCACCTCACTCTCTGTCCACCTCACTCTCTGTCCACCTCACTCTCTGTCCCCCCTCTCTCTGCCCACCTCACTCTCTGTCCACCTCACTCTCTGTCCCCTTCTCTCTCTGTCCACCTCACTCTCTGTCCCCCTCTCTCTGCCCACCTCACTCTCTGTCCACCTCACTCTCTGTCCACCTCACTCTCTGTCCACCTCACTCTCTGCCCACCTCTCTCTCTGTCCACCTCACTCTCTGTCCCCCCTCTCTCTGTCCACCTCACTCTCTGTCCCCCCTCTCTCTGCCCACCTCACTCTCTTTCCACCTCACTCTCTGTCCCCCTCTCTCTGCCCACCTCTCTCTCTGCCCACCTCTCTCTCTGCCGACCTCACTCTCTGCCCACCTCACTCTCTGACCCCCTCTCTCTGTCCACCTCACTCTCTGTCCCCCCTCTCTCTGCCCACCTCACTCTCTGTCCACCTCACTCTCTGTCCCCCCTCTCTCTGTCCACCTCTCTCTCTGCCCACCTCTCTCTCTCTGCCCACCTCACTCTCTGCCTACCTCACTCTCTGCCCACCTCACTCTCTGCCCACCTCACTCTCTGCCCACCTCACTCTCTGTCCACCTCACTCTCTGTCCCCCCTCTCTCTGCCCACCTCTCTCTCTGCCCACCTCTCTCTCTGCCCACCTCTCTCTCTGCCCACCTCACTCTCTGCCCACCTCACTCTCTGCCAACCTCACTCTCTGTCCCCCCTCTCTCTGTCCACCCTACTCTCTGTCCCCCCTCTCTCTGTCCACCTCACTCTCTGTCCACCTCACTCTCTGTCCACCTCACTCTCTGTCCCCCCTCTCTCTGTCCACCTCACTCCCTGTCCACCTCACTCTCTGTCCACGTCACTCTCTGTCCACGTCACTCTCTGTTTCCCCTCTCTCTGTCCACCTCACTCTCTGTCCACCTCAATCTCTGTCCACCTCTCTCTCTGTCCACCTCACTCTCTGTCCCCACTCTCTCTGTCCCCCTCTCACTGTCCCTCTCTCTCTGTCCTTTCTCACTCTGTCCCCTCTCTCTCTGACCCCCCTCGGTCTGTCCACCTCTCACTGTCCCTCTCTCTCTGGTCTCTCTCTCTGTCCTTTCTCACTCTGTCCTCTCTCTCTCTTACCCCCCTCTCTCTGTCCACCTCTCACTGTCCCACTCTCTCTGTTTCCACTCTCTCTGCCCCCCTCTCTCTCTCCCTGTCTCAGTCTGTCCCCTCTCTCTCTGACCCCCCTCTCTCTGTCCACCTCTCACTCTGTTCACCTCTCTCTGCCCCCTCTCTCTGCCACCCCTCTCTCTGCCACCTCTCTCTCTGCCCGCCTCTCTCTGACCGCCTCTCTCTGCCCTCCCTCTCTCTGCCCCCTCTCTCTGCCCCCTCCCTGAAACCCTCTCTCTGCCCCCCTATGACCTCCTCTCTTTGTCACTCATCTCTCTGTTCCCCCCCTCTCTCTGTCCCCACTCTCTCTGTCCCCACTCTGTCTGTCCCCAATCTCTCTGTCCCCCCCTCTCTTTCCCCCCTCTCTGTCCCACCCGTCTCCCCCTCACTGTCCCCCCTCTCTGTCCCCCTCTCTCTGTTCCCCCCTCTCTGCCCCCCTCATTCTTTGTCCCTGTCTCCTTCTGCCCCCTCTCTCTGTCCCCACTCTCTCTGTCCACCTCTCTCTCTGACCCCCCTCTCTCTGTCAACCTCTCACTCTTTCCACCTCTCACTGTCCCCCTCTCTCTGCCACCCCTCTCTTTGTCCCCCTTCTCTCTGTTCCACCTCTCTCTATCCCCCCTCTCTCTGTCCCTCTCTCTCTGCCCCCTCTCTCTCTGCCCCCCGTCCGTCTCTCTCTGTCCCCCCATCACTCTGTCAGCCCTCTCTCTATCCCCCCTCTCTCTCTGTCCATCTCTCTCTGCCCCCCGTCCCTCTCTCTCTGTCCCCCCATCTCGCTTTCCAAAACTTTCTGTCCCCCAACTCTGTCCCCCACTCTCTTTTCCTCTCTCTCTGTCCCCTCTCTCTGTCCCCACTCTCTCTGTCCCCCTCTCACTGTCCCCCTCTCTCTGTCCCTTCTCTCTCTGTCCCCACTCTCTTGCCCCCCTCTCTCTGTCCCTGTCTCACTCTGTCCTCTCTCTCTCTGAACCCCCTCTCTCTGTCCACCTCTCACTTTTTCCACCTCTCTCTGCCCCCTCTCTCTGCCACCCCTCTCTCTGCCCCCCTTCTCTCTGTTCCACCTCCCTCTATCCCCCCTCTCTCTGTCCCTCTCTCTCTGCCCCCTCTCTCTCTGCCCCCCGTCCGTCTCTCTCTGTCCCCCCATCACTCTGTCAGCCCTCTCTCTATACCCCTCTCTCTCTGTCCATCTCTCTCTGCCCCCCGTCCCTCTCTCTCTGTCCCCCATCTCTCTTTCCAAAACTTTCTGTCCCCCAACTCTGTCCCCAACTCTCTGCACCCCCTCTCTCTGTCCCCCACTCTCTTTTCCTCTCTCTGTGTCCCTCTCTCTCTGCCCTCCTTTCTCTGTCCCCTTCTCTCTGTCCACCCCTCGCTCCGTCCCCCTCTCACGCCCCCCGCTATCTGTCACCTGTCTCTCTGTCCCCCACTCTCTGCCCCCCTCTCTATCGACCCTCTCTCTGTTCCCCACTATCTGTACCCTCTTTGTTCCCCTATCTCTATTCCTCCCTCTGTCCCCCCCATCCCGCCTCTCTCTGTACCCCATCTCTGTTTCCCGTCTCTGCTCCCCCCCTCTGTCTCCGCTCTCAATGTCTACCCTCTCTCTGTCCCCCCACTCTCTGTCCCCCCACTCTCTGTACACCTCTCTTCCCGCCTTTCTGTCCCTCTCTATGCCCCTTTCTCTGCCCCCTCTGACTGTCCCCCCTCGCTCTGTCCCCCCTCGCTCTGTCCCCCGTCCCTCTGTCGCCCCTCTCTCTTTCGTCCCTCTCTCTTTCGTCCCTCTCTCTGTCGCCCTCTCATTTTCCACCCTCTCCCTGCCCCCCCCTGCACCCCCTCTCTCTGTCCGCCCTCTGTCTGTTCCCACGCTCTCTGACCCCCCTCTCTCTGACCCCCCTCTCTCTGACCCCCCTCTCTCTGACCCCACTCTCTCTGCCCCCTCTCTGTCTCCCCTCTCTCTGTCCACCCCTCTCTGCCCCCCGTCCCCCTCTCTCTGTCCCTCTATCTCTGTCCCAACTCTCTGTACCCTCTTTCTCTGTCCCTCTCCTCTCTGTCCACCTCTCTCTGCCCCCCTTTTCTCTGTTCCCCCTCTCTCTATCCCCCCTCTCTCTGCCCCCCTCTCTTTCTGCCCCCCCGTCCGACTCTCTCTGTTCCCCCATCTCTCTGTCAGCCCTCTCTCTATCCCCCCTCTCTCTGTCCCCCAACTCTCTGCACACCCTCTCTCTCCACCCTCTCTCTGTTCCCGCGCTGTCTGTCCCCTTCTCTCTGCCCCCTCTGTCTGTCCACCCTCTCCCTGTTCACCCTCTCCCTGTTCATCCTCTCCCTGTCCACCCTCTCCCTGTTCACCCTCTCCCTGTTCACCCTCTCCCTGTTCACCCTCTCCCTGTTCACCCTCTCTCTGTCCCCCCTCTCTCTTTCCCCTTCTCTCTGTCCCCCTCTCTCTCTGTCTCCCTCTCTCTGTCCCCCCTCTCTCTGTCCCCCTCTCTCTGTGCCCCCGTCCCTCTCTTCTCTGTCTCCCTCTCTCTGTCCCCCCTCTCTCTGTCCCCCTCTCTCTGTGCCCCCCGTCCCTCTCTTCTCTGTCCCCCCTCTGTCCTCTCCCTCTCTGTCCCCATCTCTCTGTCCCCCCACTCTCTCTGTCCCCCTCGCTCTGTCCCCCTCGCTCTGTCCCCCCTCTCTCTGTCCCCCCTCTCTCTGCCCCCCCTCTCTGTACCCCTCTCTCTGTCCCCCCTCTCTCTGTCCCCCCTCTCTCTGTCCCCCTCTCTCTGTGCCCCCCGTCCCTCTCTTCTCTGTCTCCCTCTCTCTGTCCCCCCTCTCTCTGTCCCCCTCTCTCTGTGCCCCCCGTCCCTCTCTTCTCTGTCCCCCCTCTGTCCTCTCCCTCTCTGTCCCCCTCTCTCTGTCCCCCCTCTCTCTGTCCCCCCTCTCTCTGCCCCCCCTCTCTGTACCCCTCTCTCTGTCCCCCCTCTCTCTGTCCCTCTCTCTCTGTCCCATCTCTCTCTGTCCCCCCTCTCTGTACCCCACTCTCTGCCCCCCCGTCCCCCATCTCTCTGTCTCCCCTCTCTGTACACCCCTCTCTGTCCCCCTCTGTCCCCTCCCTATCCGTCTCCCCTCTCTGTCCCCCTTCTCTCTGTCCCCCCCGTCCCCCCTCTCTCTGTCCGCCCTCTGTCTGTTCCCGCGCTCTCTGCCCACTCTCTCTGCCCCCATCTCTCTGTCCTTCTCTCTCTGACCCCACTCTCTCTGCCCCCCCTTGCTCTGTCCCCCCTCTCTCTGCCCCCCTCTCTCTGTCCCCCAGTTTCTGACCATTCCTCCCTCTGTCCGCCCGTCCACCCCCTCTCTGTCCATCCCTCACTCTGCCCCCTCTCGCTGTCCCCCTCTCGCTGTCCCCCTCTCGCTGTTCCCCTCTCTCTGACCCCCTCTCTCTGACCCCCTCACTCTGACACCCCACTCTCTCTCTCTGTCCACCCCTCACGCTGTCCCCCTCTCTATGTCCCGCTATCTCTGCTCCTCCTCTCTTTCTGTCCCCCTTTCACTATCCCCCTCTCTGTCCCCCCCTCTCGCTGTTTCCCCCACCGTCCACCTCTCTCTGCCCCCATCACTCTGCCCCATTCTCTCTGTCCCCCCTCTCGCTGCCCCCCTCTCTCTGCTCCCTCTCTCTGCCTCCCTCTCTCTGTCAGCCCTCTCTCTGTCAGCCCTCTCTCTGTCACCCTCCTCTCTGTCCCCTCCTCTCTATCCCCTCCTCTCTGTCCCCCACTCTCTGTCCCCCCTCTCTCTGTCCCCATCTCTCTGTCCCCCTATCTCTGCTCGTCCTCTCTCTCTGTCCCCCTTTCTCTTTCCCCCCCTCTCTGACCCCCTCTCGCTCTCCCACTCTCTCTGCCCCCCTCGCTCTGTTCCCCCCTCTCTGTCTCCCTATCTCTGCTCCTCCTCTCTCTCTGTCCCCCTTTCAATATTCCCCTCTCTCTGTTCCGCTCTCTCTGTCCCCCTCTCTCTGTCCCCTCTCTCTTTGTTCCCCTCTCTCTGACCGCCCTCTCACTGTCCCCCCTCTCTCTGTCGGCCTTTCTCTGTCCCCCCTCTCTCTGTCCCCAGTCTCTCTGTCCCCCCATCTGTCCCTTTCTCTCTGTCCCCCATCTCTGTCCCCCAACTCTCTGTACCCCCTCTCTCTCTCCGCCCTCTCTAAGTTCCCGCGCTCTCTGTCCCCCCTCTCTCTGTCCCCCTCTCTCTGTCCCTTCTATCTGTCCACCATCTCTCTGTCCCCCCTCTCTGTCTCCCTCTCTCTGTCTCCCTGAACACCTCTCTCTGCCCCCCATCCCCCTCTCTCTGTCCCCACTCTGTGTCCCATGCTCACTGTTCCCTTCTCTCTTTCTGCCCCTTTCTCTCTGCCCCCTCTCTCTGCCCCCTCTCTCTGTCCCCCTCTCTCTCTGTCCCCCTCTCTCTGATCCTCTCTCTCTGCCCCCCTCCTCTCTGTCCCTCTCTCTCTGTCCACCCCTCGCTCCATCCCCCTCTCTCTGAACTCCCTTGCACTGACCCGCTCTCCATGAACCTCTCTCTCTGACCCCTATGACCCCCTCTCTCTCTGTGCCCCCTCTCTCTGCCCCCCTCTCTCTGTCCCCACTCTCTGTCCCACTCTCTGTCCCCCCACTTTCTATCCCACCTCCCTCTGTACCCCTCTCTCAGTCCCCCTACACGCTGTCCCCCCCTCTCCCTGTCCCCCACTCTTGCTGCCCCCCCTTTCTATGTCCCCCTCTCTCTGTCGCCCTTTCTCTGTCCCCCTCTCTCTGTCGCCCTCTCTCTGCCCCCTCTCTCTGTCCTCTCTCTTCTCTGTCCCCTGTTTTCTGTCCCCCTCTCGCTGCCCCCCTCTGCTCCCTGTACCCCCTCTCTCTGCCGACCCTCTCTCTGTCGCCCCTCTCTGTCGCCCTCTCACTGTTCCCCTCTCACTGTTCCCCTCTCTCTGTCCCCCTTCTCTCTGTCCCCTTCTCTCTGCCCCCCTCTCTCTGCCCCCCTCGCTCTGTCCCCCATCTTTCTGTCCCCCCTCTCTCTGCCCCCCCTCGCTCTGTCCCACCTTGCTCTCTGCCCCCTCCCTCTGCCCCCTCTCTCTCTGCCCCCCTTCTCTGTCTCCCTATCTCTGTCCCAACTCTCTGTCCCCCCGTCCCTCTCTCTCTGACCCCTTTTCTCTGTCCCACTCCTCTCTGTCCCCCTCTCTCTGTCCCCCTCTCTTCGCCCTCCCGTCCCTCCTCTCTCTGTCCCCCTCTCTCTGTCCATCTCTCTCTGTCCCCCTTCTCTCTGTTCCACCTCTCTCTATCCCCCTCTCTCTGCCCCCCCCTCTCTCTCTGCCCCCCGTCCGTCTCTTTCTGTCCCCCCATCTCTCTGTCAGCCCTCTCTCTATCCCCCCTCTCTCTCTCTGTCCCTCTCTCTCTGCCCCCCCGTCCCTCCCACTCTGTCCCCCCATCTCTCGTTCCCCCAACTTTCTGTCCCCCAACTCTGTCCCCAACTCTCTGCACCCCCTCTCTCTGTCCCCCACTCTCTTTTCCTCTCTCTGTGTCCCTCTCTCTCTGCCCTCCTTTCTCTGTCCCCTTCTCTCTGTCCACCCCTCGCTCCGTCCCCCTCTCACGCCCCCCGCTATCTGTCACCCGTCTCTCTGTCCCCCACTCTCTGCCCCCTCTCTCTATCGACCCTCTCTCTGTCGCCCACTCTCTGTACCCTCTTTGTTCCCCTATCTCTATTCCTCCCTCTGTCCCCCCCATCCCGCCTCTCTCTGTACCCCATCTCTGTTTCCCCTCTCTGTTCCCCCCTCTCTGTCCCCGCTCTCAATGTCTACCCTCTCTCTGTCCCCCCACTCTCTGTCCCCCCACTCTCTGTACACCTCTCTTCCCGCCTCTCTGCCCCCCTCTCTATACACCTTTCTCTGTCCCCCCTCTCACTGTCCCCCCTCTCTCTGCACCCCCGGCCCCTCTCATGTTACCCCCTCTCTCTGACGTCCCTCTCTCTTTCGTCCCTCACTCTGTCGTCCCTCTCTCTGTCGTCCCTCTCTCTGTCGCCCTCTCATTTTCCACCCTCTCTCTGCACCTCCCTCTCTGCACCCCCTCTTTCTGTCCGCCCTCTGTCTGTTCCCACGCTCTCTGCCCCCTCTCTCTGCCCCCCTCTCTCTGCCCCCTCTCTCTGACCCCACTCTCTCTGTCCCCCCTCTCTCTGTCCCCCCTCTCTCTATCCCCCCATGTCTCTGTACCCCCTGTCTCTGTCCCCCATCTCTGTCCTCCCTCGCTCTCTGCCCCCCCTCTCTCTCTCCCCCCTCTCTCTGCCCCCCCTCTCTGACCCCCTCTCTCTGCCCCCCTCTGTCCCCCTCTCTCTATCCCTCCAACTCTGTCCCAACTCTCTGTCCCCCTCTCTCTGTCCCTCTCTCTCTGCCCCCTTTTCTCTGTCCCTCTCCTCTCTGTCCCCCTCTCTCTGTCCACCCCTCGCTCCGTCTCCATCCCAAGCCCCCCGCGATCTGTCCCCGTCTCTCTGTGCCCCGTCTCTCTCTGCCCCCCCACTCTCTGCCCCCTCTCTCTGTACCCCCCTCTCAGTCCCCCTTTCTCTGTCACCCCTCTCTCTGTCCCCTCTCTCTGTACCCCCTCTTTGTTCCCCTCTCTCTGTCCCCCCTCTGTCCCCCACTGTCCCGCCTCTCACTGTCACCCCTCTCTATGTCCCTATCTCTCTGTACCCCATCTCTGTCCCCTCCTCTCTTTTCCCTTCCCTGTTCCTCCCCTCTGTCCCCCCTCTCAATGTCTCCCCTGTCTCTGTCCACAATTCTCTGTCCCCCCACTCTCTGTACACCTCTCTGTCCCGCCTATTTGTTCCCCCCCTCACTGTACCCCTTTCTCTGCCCCCCCTCACTGTCCCCCTCTCTCCGCCCCCCGGCCCCCTCTCTCTGTCCCCTCTCTCTGTCCCCTCTCTCTCTGTCGACCCTCTCTCTGTCCTTCTCTCTCTGACCCCTTCTCTCTGTTCCCCCTCTCTCTATCCTCCCTCTCTCTATCCCCCTCTCTCTGTCCCCCTCTCTCTCTGCCCCCCCGTCCGTCTCTCTCTGACCCCCCATCTCTCTGTCAGCCCTCTCTCTCTCTATCCCCCCTCTCTGTTCCTCTCACTCTGCGCCCCCGTCCCTCTCTGTCTGTCCCCCAACTCTATGTCCCCCTCTCTCTGCACCCCCTCTCTCTGTTCCCGCGCTGTCTGTCCCATAGAACATAGAACATAGAAAAATACAGCACAGTACAGGCCCTTCGGCCCTCGATGTTGCGCCGATCCAAGCTCACCTAACCTACACTAACCCACTTTCCTCCATATGCCTATCCAATGCCCGTTTAAATGCCCATAAAGAGGGAGAGTCCACCACTGATACTGGCAGGGCATTCCATGAACTCACAACTCGCTGAGTAAAGAATCTACTCCTAACATCTGTCCTATATCTACCCCCCCTTAATTTAAAGCTATGCCCCCTAGTAATAGCTGACACCATACGTGGAAAAAGGTTCTCATGGTCAACCCTATCTCAACCCCTAATCATCTTGTCCCCTTCTCTCTGCCACCTCTCTCTGTTCCCCTCTGCCTGTCCACCCTCTATCTGTCCACCCTCTCCCTGTCTACCCTCTCCCTGTCCACCCTCTCTCTGACCCCACTCTCTCTGACCCCACTCTCTCTGACCCCACTCTCTCTGTCCCCTGCTCTTTGACCCCCCGCTCTCTGACACCCCTCTCTCTGACCATCTCTCTCTGACCCCACTCTCTCTGTTCCCCCTCTCTCTGTCCCCCTCTCTCGGACCGCACTCTATCTGACCCCACTCTCTCTGACCCCACTCTCTCTGACCCCACTCTCTCTGTCCCCCCTCTGTCTGTCCCCAGCTCTCTGACCCCCTCTCTCTGACCCCCTCTCTCTAACCCCCCTCTCTCTGACCTCTCTCTCTGTCCCTACCTCTTTGTCCCCCACCTCTCTGTCCCCCCCTCTCTATACCCCCCTCTCTGTTCCCCCCTCTGTCCCCCTCTTCTCTGTACCCCTCTGTCCCCTCCCTCTCTGACCCCCCTCTCTGTCCGCCCCCCCGCTCTTCCCCCCCCCACTCTGTCCCCCTTCTCTCTGTCCCCCTTCTTTCTGTCTCCATCCCTCTCTGTCCACCCTCACTCTGTCCATCTCTCTCTGTCCCTCTCTCTCTGTCCCCCTCTCTCTGACCCCCTCTCTCTGACCCCCCTCTCTGTCCGGTCCCCCGCTCTTCCCCCCCCACTCTGTCCCCCCTCACTCTGTCCCCCTTCTCTCTCTCCCCCTTCTTTCTGTCTCCATCCCTCTCTCTGTTCCCCCCCTCTCTGTGCCCCTCTTTCTGTCCCACTTCTCTCTGTCCCCCCTTTCTCTGTCCCCCTCACTCGTTCTCCCCTCTCTCTCGCCCTCCTCCTCTCTCACACTCCCCTCTCTTACACTCCCGTCTTACACTTTCCCTCTCTCTCGCGCTCCCCTCCCTACCGCCCCTGTCTCATCCTCCTCTCTCTCAACCTCTCCCCTCTCTCTCTCTCACCCCTACCTCTCCACCTCTCTCGCCCTCCAAACCCTCCCTCACCTCTCACGCACTCTCCCTCCCTCTCGCCCTCCCCTCCTTCTCCCCTCTCTTGCCCTCCCCCTCTCTTGCCCTCCCCCTCACTCCTGCTCCCTCACCTTTCTCACCCTCTCCTTTCCACTCGCCCTCCCCTCCCTCTGTCCCCCTCTCACCCTCTCCCTTCCTCTCACCCTCCCTTCCCACCCTTCGCTCGCCCTCTCCTGCCTCCATCCCCCTCTCGCCATCCACCCTCTCCCTCCCCTCACTCGCCCTCGTCTCTCGCCCTCTCCCCTCCTCTTACCTTCGCTTCACTCCCCTCTCTCACCCTCTCCCTCACTCTCGCCTCCCCTCCCTCTTCCCCCTCTCTCGCCCTCCCCCTCTCTCGTCCTCCCCTCTCTCACTCTCACCCTTCTCTCGCCCTCCCCTCCCTCCCTACCCTCTCTTGCTCCCTCTCTCCCTCTCGCCCTCCCCTCCTTCCCTCATCTCTCACGCCCTCCCCGCTGTCTCACCCTCCCTTCTCTCGCCCTCTCCTTCCCTCTCTCGCCATCCCCCGTCTCTCACACTCCCCCTCTCACCCTCCCCCTTTCTTGCCCTCCCTCTTTCTCACCCTCCTCCTCTCTCACGCTCCCCTCTCTCGCCGTCCTCTCCTTCCCTTGCCTGTCTTGTCCTCCCCTCTCTCGCCCTCCCCACCCTCCCTCCCCTCTCTCGTCCTCTCCCTTCCATTCTCCCCTCTCTCGCCCTCCCCCCTCTCCCATCCCCTCTCTCGCCCTCTCCCTCCCTCCCTCTCTCTCCCTCCCCACCCTCTCTCCCCTCTCTCGTCCTCTCCCTCCCACTGTCCCCTCTCTCCCACTCCCCCTCTCTCCCATCCCCCCTGTCACCCTCTCCCTCCCTCTCTCTCTCCCTCCCCTCCCTCCCTCCCCTCTCTCCCATCCCCTCTCTCGCCCTCTCCCTCCCTCTCTCTCTCCCTCCCCTCCTTCCCTCCACTCCCTCCCTCTCTCTCTCCCTCCCGACCCTCTCTCCCCTCTTTTGTCCTGTCCCTCCCACTCTCCCCTCTCTCGCACTCCCCCTCTCTCCCATCCCTCTGTCACCCTCTCCCTCCATCTCTCTCTCCCTCCCCTCCCTCCCTCCCCTCTCTCGCCCTCCAGTATCTCACCCTATCTCTCCCTTGCCCCCTCTCTCTCCCCCCGCTCCTTCACTCTCGCTCCACCTTATCACTCTTGACCCCCTCAATCAGTGTTTCTCTCTGTCCCCACCTCTCTCTGTTTGTCTCTGACTGAATCTCTCTCCCTCCCTCCCTTTCTCTCAGTCACAATCTGTTTTCCTGGTCCTTCCCTCTCCCTCTGACCCAGAGACTGGGGCGTGGGGGTGATTGTTCGTGAGTCTGCCTGTGGTGGGGGGTGGGAGATGTGGGAGGTAGGAGAAGGGGATAATGGGGTATAGATGGAACTGCTGGAGGGAGGCAGAGACGGCAGGACAGAGAGAGTGAGGGTGAGGGGAAAGGGAAGAGTGGAGGCAGGTGGAGAAACCGGGGTTGGGTGTGTGTGAGAGAGAGGGGGAACGAGGGAGTGTGAAGAGGAGAGGTGGTGAGAAAGAGGGAGAGATTTGAGTAGAAAGTGGGGGAAAGATGAAATGGGGAGTGCAGGTTGGAGTGGGGGGACAGAGGGAGTTAAATCCAGCTCCTGAGCTCAGGGCTCGGTGCCCTCCCCTTCCCTGAGGACCAGGACTTGGGGCTGAGTCTGTCTCTCTCCAGCTCAGCTTCTCCAACACAAAGACACACAACAACATCGGTCACTCTGCTGCTCGGCACGGTTTAATCAACATTTTTATTGTTTACAAATGGAAGTGATGGATACAGTCAGTGGGATGGTGCCTTTTCTCACTGGCCCCTGAGTTGTGAGAAACATTGAAATGTTTCCCTGTAACCCCCCTGTGGGATAAGGATGGACAAACCAGCGCTACCCTCAGTCTGTTACCATAGCGACAGGCTGCTCCATCGCTGAAACACTGAACTGAAATGAGAAAATCCCGGGTGGATTGATTAATGAGGGAATTTGATGGATGGATGGATTTGGGTGAAGGGATATTTCAGCACATTCTTCAGCTGCTGCCTGAACTTAGTCTGGGTCACGGCATAAATCGCGGTGTTTGTGCAGCAACTGAGGAGCTGCAGCATGAAGCCCAATTCCAGCACAAACCAACGGACATACACAGACGTATACCCAATATTATACATCCGGTACCATATAGAAAACAGCATTAACATTGACCATAACAGGATGAAATTGGCCGAGATCATAAACAGTAAAATGATGGATTTTTTTCGGTTTTTCATTTCAGTGTCAGACTGAGCGTCCCCATTGGTGTGAGCGCGGAGTCTCCTGCGGGCTCTGCTGGTCAATAAAATGTGTCTGACGGTGAGAACATTGAGCAGCAGAATCAGGAGAAATGGGACACACGGGGTTAGAATGTGGTGGAGGAGCTCGATTGTGGCCCATACAATGGAGGATAGAACTGCGATTGTTACATTACAAAACCAGGGTTGGTTCTTCAGCCGATACCGAGCCTTGACCATAAAATACCAGGAAATGTTCTTTAAACAGCTCAGCACAGTCACTGCTCCCAGAACCACAGCCGCCGTTTTCTCACTGCAATATTTACTTTTCAGCTTCTGGCAACAAATGGCCACAAACCTTTCAAAGGTGAAAGTGACAGTGAACCAGACCGAGCAGTCAGTGGCTGCATGAAGCAGGACAGCGTGGATATTACACACGGGGACGGAGTGCCTCAGGAAATAAAACTGTTCATCATAAACAATGGGAATGTGTCTCAGGATCAGGTCGAGGATAATGACCAGGAGATCCGCCGCTGACATGGCCCCCAGGTAACGTCTGACACATGGAGACAATCCACAATCTTTATAAAGCAGGACGTAGATGGTCACTACGTTAACTGTGAGGAAGGAAAACAAACCCATTATCCATCAGCCTGGAGGCAAAGGGACCCGTTTGATTGGGGACCCAGTGAGATTTTCAAATGTGTCCCTGTATTCAGGGATTTATTAAAATAATTGGAGCTGGAACAACAAATGGGAAGGTTGGAATTACTGACAAAAATGTGACATAAACCACAAGAAACCCTCCCTCCCCAAACACACAGAGACACATCCATAAGGACAGATGGTTTCTAGAATATTCCCACACACTCGATCACTCGAGAGCAGACACAGGTCACTCCTTCCCAGTTCCTAATACAGAGGGTGGGAACGTTGCTGTCCTGAAGGATTCTCTCCCAGTTTCCTGAAGACAAACGGAGTTTGGGAATTCCTGTATTTTGGTCTAAATTGTGGTCGATCCTGTGTCGTGGAGAAATGTAAACGCAGGGAAAATATCTTCACCCCTTTAACTGCCCGAGGGTCCTTCGGAACAGTGTCTCCTTCTCCCTGGAACGGGATCTCTTCCCTCGGGATCTTATCGTTTGTTCAATTCACTGACGTCCGGCCGTTCACAAACAATGTCAGGGACAGAACGTTCCGGGGAATGTCAGTTATAGAATGTCAGGGACAGAATGTTCCGGGGAATGTCAGTTATAGAATGTCAGGGACAGAACGTTCCGGGGAATGTCAGTTCTATAATGTCAGGGACAGAACGTTCCGGGGAATGTCAGTTCTAGAATGTCAGGGACAGAACGTTCCGGGGAATGTCAGTTATAGAATGTTGGGGACAGAACGTTCCGGGAAATGTCAGTTATAGAATGTTGGGGACAGAACATTCCAGGGAACCCCTTGACCTGTTCATGACCTTTCCCCCCTACCCACCCCAATAACATGATGTACTGTACCTGGACACACTGTAACATTAATGGGGTGTGAGACGGAGGGTCCAATCACAGGAATGGGAACGAAAGGCATTGCCAGATCAGCTGAAATGGTTAGTTATACCACATTCTCAATCCACCTCATAGAACCAGCCCAGACACCATACACCCAGAGGAGATATCTGTTCACCGTGGAACACGGTGCAGACCAGGACAGTGTCCTGCTCAGTACAACCCAGCAATCTGTCCAGATTCATCCATTACACTGGTCAATACAATACAGCAATATGGCCAGAGTGGAAAACAGTGCAGACCACAGCAGTGCATTGATCTATAACCCCGGACTAGATATCTGTCCAGGAAGGGGAGCTGTGCAGACCACAGCAGTGGATTGATATATAAACCCAGACTAGATATCTGTCCAGCACAGGGAGCTGTGCAGACCACAGCAGTGCATTGATATATAAACCCAGACTAGATATCTGTCCAGCACGGGGAGCTGTGCAGACCACAGCAGTGCAATGATCGATAAATCCAGACTAGATATCTGTCCAGGACGGGGAGCAGTGCAGACCACAGCAGTGCATTGATATATAAACCCGGACTAGATATCTGTCCATGTCGGGGAGCTGTGCAGACCACAGCAGTGCATTGATCTATAACCCCTGACTAGATATCTGTCCAGCACCGAGAGCTGTGCAGACCACAGCAGTGCATTGATCTATAAACCCGGACTAGATTTCTGTCCATGTCGGGGAGCTGTGCAGACCACAGCAGTGCATTGATCTATAACCCCTGACTAGATATCTGTCCAGCACCGAGAGCTGTGCAGACCACAGCAGTGCATTGATCTATAAACCCGGACTAGATTTCTGTCCATGTCGGGGAGCTGTGCAGACCACAGCAGTGCATTGATCTATAACCCCTGACTAGATATCTGTCCAGCACCGAGAGCTGTGCAGACCACAGCAGTGCATTGATCTATAAACCCGGACTAGATTTCTGTCCATGTCGGGGAGGTGTGCAGACCACAGCAGTGCATTAATCTATAACCCCTGACTAGATATCTGTCCAGCACCGAGAGCTGTGCAGACCACAGCAGTGCATTGATCTATAAACCCGGACTAGATTTCTGTCCATGTCGGGGAGCTGTGCAGACCGCAGCAGTGCATTGATCCATAACCCCTGACTAGATATCTGTCCTGCACTGGGATCTGTGCAGACCACATCAGGGCCCTAATGTGTGATCCTGAAACAAATATCCATCCCGCGTGGGGAGCTGCACAGACCACATCATTGCAGAATCTATAAACCTCAACAAGATAGTCTGACAAGCACAGCGACCTGTGCATTGATCACCCGTGAATTAATTTGCAGACCTGGAGCAGTTACCCTCCCAGCATGTAGGACTGTGTACCCCACCCCAGTACATTGATCTGTGACCCAGGAGCAGTTACCCTCCCAGCATGTAGGACTGTGTACCCCACACCAGTGCATTGATCTGTAACCCAGGAGCAGTTACCCTCCCAGCATGTAGGACTGTGTACCCCACCCCAGTACATTGATCTGTAACCCAGGAGCAGTTACCCTCCCAGGATGTAGGACTGTGTACACCACCCCAGTACATTGATCTGTAAACCAAGAGCAGTTACCCTCCCAGCATGTAGGACTGTGTACACCACCCCAGTACATTGATCTGTAAACCAGGAGCAGTTACCCTCCCAGCATGTAGGACTGTGTACCCCACCCCAGTGCATTGATCTGTAACCCAGGAGCAGTTACCCTCCCAGCATGTAGGACTGTGTACCCTGCCCCAGTGCAATGCTCAGTAACACTGTGAGATCCCTGTCCAGTGTGGGAAAACTTGCAGCCCGTGCTGGAACTGACAGGATGTACAGCTCGCACCCATTTACAGCTCCATATCCCCATTGTGCCCTGACAAGGGGGTGTTGTGGGTGTGAACATCACTGACAGAGAGAGATGGCGGGGGAATCAGTTTAGATATCACCACATGGGAGGGGTTTGTGGTATAGACAGAGAGGGGGAGACTGAGAGATACTATCATGGAAGGATGTGTTCCCAGGTTTCAGAATACTGAAATGTAGACACTTCGATAACATCCTGTAACATGAGCCAGTCTTCCCAGGAAAGATGGGAAAAAGGGATATTTGTGTGAGGTCAGATGATGGAGAGTTTTGGATGAGCATTTGTTCTACAGCTTTGTAAATGGAGTACACACCATCACCCAGTTTACCCCGAACATGGCAGATAAGGGACAATTACACCACGGTTTGTCAACAGGGGCATGTAGGTCCTGGTGGATGGGCTAGTACAGAGAAGGGGGCCATTCTCTTCCCAGAGGGGGCGACACCACCAGACCCACCGAGCATGGTCTGAGCTCCCCACCCAGCTCAGTGCAGTATCTGGGGTCTGAAGAAATGCCCAGCAAAACAGGAGAAGCATCAATAAGCTTCCCCACTCTGTCAGGATAACAGTCACCGTATTCTCTCTGCTCCCTCAGTCTCACTGTATATCTGTTATAGCACCGACCCCGAACAAGGCGCATGGTCCACCACTCTCACTGTCACATGCAGTACATTCTCTCTCTCTCTCTCTGTCTTTCTGTCTCTCTCTCTCTCCCTCTCTCTCTCCCCCTCCCTCCACTTCACCCCCACACTAATAACACTGCATGGATACAACACTGTGGACTGACTCCCTCCGGACACCTCAGCATGACCCCCTCCCCATCTCCACACAACACTAACAGCAGGACCACCCACTCCCACCCTCACTCACTCCCTCCCTTTGTCCTATTTCAGGAGAAACAGCCTGGAATAGGACAGGGAGGGCCAAGCCATGTGGTGGAGTGCCCGGTATCCATTCCCTCACCCCCCTACCCACGCCATGTGGGGAGGACCCTGGTAGGAGCCGGAGAGGACAGGGACACCTCGTGTGGAGATTCTGAAACATCCACGTCCCACCGACCGAGTAAGGAGCAATGTTCAGTGAAGGGCAATTCTCACTTGAAACCCACTGGCAGCTCCGTTTCTCCCCGGCACAACTTAGAAGCTGTGGCCCTGATGCCGTCTCCCTTTTGTGTCGAGCTGGTACAAATGGGATCCCCACTGTCTCGGTGGGCAGGAGGGTGGGCTCACAACACATCGTCACCACCACCTCCCAGGAAGGGAGCACGGAGAGTCCCTCCTACACCTCCTCCTGTAAACAGCTCAGATACTGAAACTAATCTGTGAGATTTACTGCTCTCCTCACCTGCCGACATCTTCAACAAGCTGTGCTCATATACACCCAGCTCCCTCTGCTCCTGCAACCCCTTTATAACGGTACAGGCTGTTTTAAACTGTCTTTCATTGTCTTTCCTACCAAACTGTATCACCTCAAACTGCTCTGCACTGATCCCCATCTGCCTTACACCTGAACACTACATCAACGTGTGATTGTACTGTTAGAATTCCACACTCTCCTCCATAGACTTCAGAGTTCTTCCAGGTTCGGTGCCACCTACAAACATTGAGATTGTTATAGTGTCACAGTCCCCATGAAACAACTGAAATCCTGCCCCACATACACGAGTGTGAGCAAGTGAAATACTACCATATTCCCAATACTGCTATGTTTAATTTAAATTACCTATGAGCTTCACGCAGTGCCCTAACCATCCCCGTGTGTGTATCTGTGTGTCTGTGTGGGGCAGGTCTGCCAGTCTCTGTGGTGCTTGAAGTGATGCAATGCCACCCTCTGCTGGCCTCCACACGCCACTGCACAGACATTGGCAGAGGGTGAAAACCAACAGGGATTCACTCAGAGAGGGGGAGGGAGAGGGCAGCTGCTCACAGCACCATCCAAACTGATGTCTTATCCATGTACTGATCTAAACGTCCTTTAAACGTTGTAACTGTCCCTGCTTTCACCATTTCCTCTGGAAGTTCATTCCACACACAAGCCAGCTTCTGTCTAAAATAATTACTTCTCATGACTTTTCTAAATCGTTTTCCTCACACCTTAAAATATCCCTCAGTTTTGAATCCTCAACTCTAGGGAAAAGACATCAGCCCTTCAGCTTCTCTGTACCCCTCAATATTTTATAAACCTCTGTAAAGTTACCCCTTCATCTCATCCTCGCCAGTGAAAAAAGTCCCAGCATACCCAGCCTCTCCTTATAGCTCACTCTCTCCTTTCCCAACAACATCCAGGTTCATCTGTTCTCAACCCTCTCCAGCTTAATAATATCAAGGTCAATAATATCAAAGTGAATAGTCAAGGTGTTTTCTAAGGGTAGGGGAGACCAAAACTAGAGGGTATAGGTTTAAGGTGAGAGGGGAATTATTAAAGTGACCTAAGGGGCAGCTTTTTCACCCAGAGGGTGGTGTGCCTATGGAGTGAGTGGGCAGGATGACCAGACTGGACACAGTATTCCAGAAGAGGTCTCACCAATGTCCTCTACATCCTCAACATGCCGTCCCAGTTCCGATACTCAAAGGTCTGACCAATGAAGACACTTTCTGTATGAGATGCAAATTTTAAAGAATTATACCTGACAGCCTAGGTCTCTGTTCTACAACACTGACAAAGGCCCTGCTTTTAATTGTAAAGGTCCTGCTGTTGTTTGATTTACCAAATCCAATACCTCGCATTAATCCAAACTAAACTCCATCCGCCACCCCTCAGCCCAGTGAGTGATATTACTGTCACCTCACCCTCCCCCTTCAATTTTAAAATACCCACCCCCCTCTCCAGGAGGCCTGCACACTCCGGCCTTGATTTTCACAAAGACCCTGAGTTTGGGTAGCCTTGTGTGGTTTGGGGGAGGAGGGACAGATTGCTGACACAGTCAGTGGGGAGGAGAGGCTGGACAGTAATCAGCCGCCGCACGTGAGAGTTGGGTAAGAGTAATCAGTGTTTTGGTGTCAGAAATTAAGCTCTTCCTTCGACTCTGGTGTTCAGTAATAAATATCCATTTGAGACCCTTCTTTGGGCAGAGTGTGAGTGCAGGATTTCTTTCCCTAATATTGCAGGCTTCAGATAATAGTGATTAAAGATGTTCATAGTTTATTTGGATAGCACAGCACATACACTCAATATCCTACAGCTGAGACAAATATCTTGCATTTGTTTAATAATAAAAGTGTTTGTAATTCAATAATGGGAACCTGATTATAATAAATCCACACCGAGCTGAAAGTGGGCACTAAAATATGACCCAAAATCTGGGTATGGTAGTGTAGTGGGTAGTGTCCCTGCCTCTGAGCCAGAACTCAGGATTTGATTCCAATTCGTGAACATGTGTGGTAGTGTTCCTTGCTCTGGGCTAGAAGGCCTGTCTTGAAGTCCTGCCTGTTGCAGAGGTATGTCCCAGCATGTCAGCACAGTCTGATGAACAAACACACAGGAGAATACTGTTACAGCTTTATGGGTATTGTCGAGTGATGCTAGTGTCTCTACCTCTGGGCACAAAGGTCGAGGTGTAAAGCTCACAGAAGTGTCTCAGGATATATCTGAACAAACTGATTAAAATGGATTTAGAATTGTGACTTGATGGAGAAGGAAGAGGTGTCAGTATTGAATTTCAGAATTTAGGCCCAGGATGACTGAAAGTACAGCCATTTGTGTTGATTGGGGTCACATTTCGCCACAGTAGCGGCTTTTAAAAGCAGAATGGTCATGGATGGGGGAGTAGTCAGGGGTTTTTCCCCAGGTTAGGGGCGTCCAAAACCAGAGGGCATTGGTGGAAAGTGAGAGGGGAAATGTTTTGAGGAGGCCTAAAGGGCACCATTTCACACAGAGGGTGGTGTGCGTATGGAATGAGCTGCCAATCGAAGTGGTGGAGGCTGGTACAACTACAGCGTCTGGGTACTGAGAGACCTGGCGAGCTTTTCCAGCAATTTCTGTATTTCTTTTAAAAATGCATTCAGTTTAACACAGGTATTCTGAATAAATTAAACATTTTTATTTTCTAATGACGCAGGGACATATAAACATATCTTCAAATTGACCGAGACCATTTTCTGCTCAGGGTATGGCGCTGTGTATGACAGCAGCAATGATGCACCTACATGGAGCAGGGAATGTGATGGAGACATAGTTTGGACAATGTACAAGGAGACCTCACATGTTCCAGTTTGGGACAGGATGACATTATTGTGTGATTCAACTCAGAGAGGGAGAAAATGTCATCTGCCTGAGAAGGAATGGTCTATTGCACTCTCTCTCCTTCATTGTTCCTCATCACAGCAATGTATGTGAGCTAAAAAAAAAACCTCTACAGTCATCGTTGCCGTTCTTACTTTTATGAAATCCCTGCAGTGTGGAAACAGGCCCTTCGACCCAACAAGTCCATACCAACCTTCCCAACCCATTTCCCTATATTTACCCCTGACTATTGCACATAACCTAGAAATCCCTGAACACTACGGACAATTTAGCAAGACCAATCCAACGAACCTACACAGTTTGAGGTAGGAAACTGGATCACCCATTAGAAGCTCACACAGATAAGGGGAGAATGTGCAAACTGCACACAGTCACCCAAGGCTGGAATCGAACCCAAGTCCCTGGTGCTGTGAGGTAGCAGTGCTAACCACCGTGCTACCCTTTGGCTGATCCCTAACCAAAATTCACTGGAATCTACTCACTGCCTAAAGCAAAGGGAATTCAGCCAAATCCAAACTCTCCCAGGATGAAATCCCATTGCTAGCAGCTTGTGTGAGTACAATATCCTCAGAAGCAGAATAACGTTTTGGACAATCTCACAATTTATCCTTTGTCATGAGTTCCAATAATATTTGGACCAAGTTCTTTCAAGTTGAATTTGCAGAGTGTGTGTGTGTGTGTGTGTGTGTGTGTGTGTGTGTGTTTGTGTGTGTGTGTGTGTGTGTGTGTGTGTGTGTGTGTGTGTTTAGAAAGGGAAATATTGATTATATTATTGCAATACCCAAACAGTTTGCCATTCATCTTTCCACCATAGTTTGAGTAACATTGCTCTGGATCATAAACATGTTGTTTTAGCAGATTAAAGAAACTAGCCTGACTTGTTCCTAAAACTGACCCTGACCCAGTCTGAGACCGATATCATCTGCCATATCACCAACCTGGTTACATTTAACATTTGTTGTGAGCAGTGGAGGAGTGGGACTAGAAAAGGAAACAGTGACCCCAAAACCCATGAACTATAGACCGGTGAGCCTGATGTCAGTGGTGGGTAAGTTGTTGGAGGGGATTCTGAGGGACACGATTTACATACAGTTGGGAAGGCAAGGGCTGATTGGGGTAGACAACGTGGCTTTCTGCACGACCTCTCGTTATTGAATCCTTCACCCTGGGAAAAAGCTTGTCTCTATCCACCCTGTCTATGTTCTTCATGATTTTGCAAACCTTTATCAGGTCTGCCCCTCAATCTCCTTTTATCTAGTGAAAATAAACCTAACATACTCAGCCTATCTTCATAGCTAGTATTTCATTCTACTTGGTAGACAGATTCGTAAGTTTCAGTCACATAACATACAGAAGAAACTCGTCACAATTGGCTTGAAGGAAGAGGGATATTTTTCAGCCTGGAGGCTTGTGAGCAGCAGTGTGCTGTAAGAATCAGTGCTGAGTTCACTGCATTTCATCATTTATGTAAAGATTTAGATGTGAATATAGGGGCAATAGCTAGGAAGTATACAGATGACATCAGAAAGGTGGTGTAGTAGATTATCTCAGAGTACAACAAGACCGCAATTAGATGGGTCAAAGGGACAAGGAGTAACAGATGAAGTTTAATTTAGAGAAATATGAAGCTTTGCATTTTGGGAAGGCAAATCAGGGCAGACATTATATACTTCATGGTCAGGTCCTGGGGCGTGTTGTGAAACAAAGGGACATAGGACTGCAGGTACATTGTTCCTTGAAAGTGGAGTTGCAGGTAGACAGAGTGGTGCAGAACACATTTGGCACATTTGCCTTAATTAGTCAGAGCATTGAGTATAGGAGTTGTGGTGGCATATTACATCTTTACAGGATGTTGGTGCGGCCACTTTAAGAATAATGCGTACAACTCGGTTTTCTGCAAAATTATTTAGACACAGATGTTCCAGGACTGGAAGTTTGAGCTTTAGGAAGAGGTTGATTAGGTTGAGGCGTTTCCCCCTGGAGTGCCAGAGGCTGAAGGGTGACATTATAGAGGTTTATATAACCATCAGGGGCATGGATATTCTGAACAGCCACGTTCTGCTCCCCAGGGTAGGGGAGTCCAGAACAAGAGGGCATAGGTTGGAGGGGACAGGACGAATGATTTAGAAGGGACCTGAAGGTAAATGTTTCACACAGTGAGTGGTGTGTGTACAGAAGGTGCAGTCAGAGTAAGTGGTGAAGGCGGGTACAATCGCACATTTAAAAAGTATCTGAAAGAGGAGGGATATTTACCAAATACTGGCAAATGGGACTGGATCAGATTTGCTATCTGATCGGAGTGAACAGATTGGATTAATGGGTCTGTTCCCATTCTGCATGACTCTCTGATTCTATAAGAGGGATGATGAAAAATTCTGAAAGGACCTTTCAAGTGGGAATTCTCTTCACTGGAAGTTTATTGTGCCTCTATGTTCACATTGATTGAAAGCTGCATTACTAAATATTTGACAGAGAAGTGAGTCACGGATATTGGGATGCAGACAGGAAAGTGGGGCTGAGTCCACAACCTGATCAGCCACAATCTTACTTCCTGGTGGAGAAGGGTCAAAATATCTAATGACTCCTCAGTCCCATGTTTCTGTGTTCCATTCAGCCCCTCAAACCTGCTAGACATGAACAGTTGGAGGCCACTTAATCCTATGACCTGGTGCACAGAAACAGAGGGAACCATTCAGCCTCTCAAAACTGTCACACACGCTTTGAAATGATTTGGGAAATGTAATTGGAAAATCCAGGCTGGGTATGAAAGAGGCCCCTCATCTCTCTTCACAGAGCTTCCCCTCTCTGCAACTTGTGATTCAGTTGTTGGTCATGTCGTAGACCCAGATTCACTGTGAATACAGCCCATATACCTCACCCAGAGATGGCTCACAAAATCATCTGCTCTTCCTGACTGCAATATTCAAAAACATAACAGTCATTAAAATAACACCCACTAACTTTCCAATAACAGAATGTGAGAACATCAGAAACAGGGGCAGGTTGTTCACTCCCCAAGCCTGCCTTGCCCTTCATTAAGATCATGGCTGATCTGCTCTTGGTCTCAAATCCTCTTTCATACCCAATTCCTCATAGCCCACACCACTCTGACAGGTCAATATCCATCTACCTCCTCTTCAAATACTTTCAGAAATCTTGCTCCCCGAACACTCTTCGGAAGAGAAATCCTGACATTCAATCCCACCTCTTTGAAGAAAACACTTACTGCTCCTATATCATGGCTTATTGATATGAACAAAAGAGGTTGAGACAAGGGATCAGGTAAAAGTGACAGACCCTGATATCAAGGCAGTGGTTAACTTCTGTTGACATCAAGGAGCTGAACAAAACTGAACTTAATGGGAATCAGAGTAAACTCTCCAGTGTTTGGAGTCAAACATGGCACAAAGGAAGATATTCATCATCTCAGTCCTGGGTCACCTCTGTGGGAGGTCCTCAGGGTAGCTTCCTTTTCACAAACAGCTTCAGCTGCTTCATCAATGTCTCCCGTCCCCACCCTCATCAACATAAGATCAGAAGTGGGTATGGTCACCGAACATTCCACAATGTTCAGAACATTTTGTCCCCCGTCAGCTCCTGAACTGCTCTGTGTCCATGTGCAGCAAGACCCAGACTCCATTGAGACTTGTGCTGTTAAAGTGTCGGTAACATTCATCTACCAGCACTGTCTGACACTGCACATTGCCACAGTAAAACAAGAGTTCATTCAGCACCTCACGCTGGTTTTACAGGAATATGAGGAAGTCGTTCAGCCCATTGACACTATTGGAGAAGAACAGGGACAGCCCACTCAGTGCCTCCAGCCTATTACTCAGGACGAGAAGGAGTCTAGTGTGATGGGCCACACCAGAGCGCCTGGAAAATATTTGAAGGCGGTAACCTAGACTCTTTTATTTATTTTAATGGAAATATAAAGTGTCTGTTCTAGACGCAATGTGACTGGTCAAAGTACTTGCTGTGAAGCAAAACACCATTTATTGAAACACGAAAGATAAAATGAAACCAAAGAAAGAGGAATCTAGAATAACTTAATTCTACTGGACAAGTTAACAGAATAATAGACCTCGGAACTATTACTAATGAACTGTTCCAATATAGGAAAATCCCATAAACACAGCCCTTGGCAGAAAGGAATATTCAGACACAGCTTGTCACAAATAATTCTCTAAGCCAGGAATTAAAAACAGCACCAAGAGAAAACTCAGGGAAAGTAGCAGGAGACATTCACTGAAGCTTCCAACTCTATGGAGACCCCAATAGTTTCTGATGTTGCTGAGAAACCAAAACACAGAGATCCTAATCTGTGAGAGCTGGCCATACCCATTCAGGCTGCATTAAAATAAACACAAAGCCTCCCTCGTTGTTTAGTCGAGTGGTCTTAACTAGCTAGCTTGGTAATGGTTGTTCAATCTCTCTCTTAAAAGAAACCCGGACAAAATAACCTCTTAAAGCTGCAGCATCATCACACTTGTCAGTACATTGAGCTTTCAAAAAGAACCAGGGGTAACCCAATCCGGCCCTTGACCCTGTCCAATCGGACGAGGAAGAAGCCATTCAGATCCTTGGGTCACTTACACAGCAATGGGATGAGACCATTCAGCTCCTTGAGTCACTTTCACAGGAACAGAAGAGGCCATTCCCCCCTCAACGTACTTACACAGGGACAGAATGAGGTAATTGATGTTGATTCCTGATGAATGGCTTATGCCGAAACATCGATTCTCCATCTCCTCAGATGCTGCCTGACCTGCTGTGCTTTTCCAGTAACCGACTCTCTACTCTGATCTCCAGCATCGGTAGTCCTCACTGTCTCCTGAATGATGCTCCAACATGATGAGCAAGTGGAGCAGAGGCTGCACAGACAGACTGCTCCACGTTGTTCCTCCTGGCTCCGTTGCTCATGATACACACGTGGGACTTTAACGTGGTTTCCTAGTGGTGAGGAGGAAAGCCATATATCTTGTGTGAAGTCACATGAAGGCATCTTTCATCTCTGAGATGCCTTCTCTGTGTAGGGCGGAAACTGGTGGGAATGGCTACCTGTTTCCGATGGAAGGTATTGTGGCTGCTGTTGGGGATTGTGAACAACCTGATATTCAGTACAGGGTTCACTCGCCGACTGCACAATAACGTGGGGAGAGTTCGTAAAGGCATATAAACTATTAGGAAAGTCACGTTAAACTGAGGAATGGACTCTCTAAGTTCAAATAATGGTGATCTTGTTCATATTGATCTTGTCTAGTGCACGTCCTGTTCAGTGTATCCTGTATGCCTTACTCTGTCCAAGTCTATTTCCATCCTATGATCTGTCTGACCATGCTTACTATGATCTTCCTCCACTGCACATAAACAAAGTGTTTCCCTGTACTGAGGTACATGTGACAATAAATCAAACCAATTAATCCTGGGGAAAGTATAGAATTTCTCAACCTATCAATGTGTCTTTTGGAAATAAGTGATCGCTGCCACTCCTCGTGTTTCAGCATCACCATTTCTTCGTCTCTCACAGCTCTACAGATTAAACACTCAGCTTATTCACTCTATCCTCATGATACCATCACCCGTGTCTGTGGTTAGGGAATCATTCCTTACAAATGAGATCAAATTTGTGTAGTGTGCTCCTAATGCTCTCTCAGCAAGGCTCTACAACAGCAGGAAGATGCCTTTACTTATGTACGCGGATCATCTTACAATGAAGGACAGCATACCATTGACTGCACCCATTACTTACACAGGGTTTGATTCGGAGCAGTCAGCATAGACTTGTGAGTGGGAGATCATGCTTCCCAACTTTGTTAGAGTTCTTTGATGAAGTGACCAGGAAGTTTGACAAGGACAGGGTGGTAGACGTAGTCTCTATGGATTTCAGTAAGGCATTTGATAAGCTTCCATATGGTAGGCTGCTCAGGAAGGTTACATCGCGTGGAATGCTGGGGGAACTGACCAATTGGATACACAGTTGGCTTGATGGTAGGAAGCAAAGGGTTTAGTGGAAGGATGTCTGTCAGACTGGAGGCTGGGTCCATTGCTGTTTGTTATCTATGATTATCTATGATTATCTATGACTACATACACATAGACATGGGATAAAACTTTTCAAAGATCTCTGAATCGGCCAAGCAAGACACTCTATTGTATCAAACTGCTCCGAGGTCTTAAATGATAAACCCGAACAGAACACCCGGCCCCAGCCTCCGTATCGGAAAAAGGGAACGGGAAACACAGTCCTGTTGACACTGCAGGGACCTCCTTCCCAACATCTGAGAGCTTGTGACAACATTTACAGAGCTTTCCCACAGACTGCACAGAAACATCAGTAATGGAGTAGGCGATACAACACATTGAGTCTTCCTCATTGTCGTTGATGTTCAAACATCTCCACAATGCACTTATCCCACACAATTAATATATCCGTTAATGTGAATAACCTTGGAAAGCTATAAAATAGGAAGTGCAGTAGTCCCTTTGGTCCATCGAGTTTGCTCCCAATTCAATACAATGATACATCGCCCTTTATTTCCACACCGTACTCCTGCTCTCCCACCATCCCTTTCCTGTCTCTAAATCCGTATTTATATTCAGTGTCTTGGTTTCCATGTGCGAGCGCATTCCCCAGGTTCTCCAGTCTCTGAGGGCAGAGATTTATTGTCATCTCAGTGCAGAATAGCCTGTCTGTATCTAATACTGCGGCCACTTGTTTTAGACATCACAGCCTGGGGAATTATCATCCTTGCTTCCATTCTGTCTCACCCTGTCTGAGTTTTATATATCTCACTGAGATCTTCACACATTTTCCTAAACCCCATGGAATACGGGCCCAGTCGCCCCCAAACTCTGCTCCCACAGCAAGCCTGTCATCCTAGAAATCGGTCTGCTCATCTTTCGCTGCTCTCCCTCAATGTCAGGGTTGTACTTTGTTAGGAACAGTGACCAAACCTGCACACAATATTGCACAATGTTCGAGATGGGGTCTCAAAAAGGCCCTGCACAGCTGCAGTAAGACACCCTTATTCCTGGATTCAAATCCCCCTGAAATGAAGGTCAACACCCAATTTACCTTCCTAACTGCTTTCTGCTCCTGCAATATTGCTTTCAGTGACTGGTCTGCAGGGAGATCTAGATTCTTTGCAATGTTACAGCTCCCCACTTGGTGGGACTATGTACACTGGGCAGCGTGTGAATGCCATTCCCAGTATTGCCTTGTGGGTTCAGACCTCACTGCGCTGCAGGGACCTCGGAGGGCCGCGCAGAAGGAAACAACAAACAGGAGCATTCGTCCCTTTGTAGATCAACATGTTTCAAACAATCCCTTTTCAAACGATAGGCTGCCAGTCTATTGTTCCCAGCAAAGGGCACACCGCCACCTCTACCCACCTTGCTCTCCATCTGCCACGTATTTGCCCATTCACTCCACTTGTCTTAGTCACCTTGAAGCTTTTCACAATCTTCTTACCCACTCACAATCCAACATCCTTTAGTTCTATCAGCAGGTTGGGATATATTGTATTTGATTCCAGCAACCAAATGTTTAATGGGTATTGTGAACAAATGGGGCCTGAGCACCGATCTCTGTGATATCCCAGCAACCTTCCTCTGTTATTTTTTAAAAATAATATTTATTTCGTGAATCTGGTGTGACTGGCTGGGCCAGCATTTATTGCTTGTCCCTCGTTGCCCTTGAAAAGGTGGCGGTGAGCTGCCTTGTTGAACCTCTGCAGTCCACTGTGGATTCAGTGATGGTAACACCATCAAGGGGCAGGTTAGATTGTATTTTATTGGTGATGGTCACGGTCTGGAATTTGTGTGGCCTGAATATTACTTGCCATTTGTCAGCCTGGATACTGTCGAGATCTTGTCGCATTTGGACATGGCCTGCTTCCGTATCTGAAGAACCACGAATGTTGCTGAACATGGTGCAATCATTGGCGACCATTCCCACTTCTGACCTTAAAATGGAGGAAAGGTCATTGAGGAAGCAGCCCTGAAGATGTTTGGGTCTAGGCCACTGCCCGAGGGACTCCTACAGACTTGTCCTGGAGCTGAGTTGACTGACCTTTATCAACCATGACCACCCTCCTACGTGTCAGGTATGATTCTAACCAGCGGGGTGTTTGCCCCTGATACCCATTGATTCCAGTTTTGCTAAGGCCCCTTAATGCCACACTTGGGCGAAGGTAGCCTTGATTTCAAGGGCTATCACTCTCACCCCACCTCTGGAATTCAGCTCTTTTGTCCATGTTTGAATCAAAGTAATGAGATCAGGAGCTGAGTGGCCCTGGTGGAGCCCAAACTAGGCGTCATTGACCACGTTATTGCTGAGCAGGTGCTGCTTGAAAGCACTGAGACCTTCCACCACTTTACTGATGATCGAGAGGAGACTGATGGGGTGGTAATTGGCCGGATTGGATTTGGTCTGCTTTTTATGCATAGGAGATACTTGGGGTAATTTTTGACCTAAACAGGGAAATGTCATTGTTGTAACTGTATTGGAACAGCTTAGCGAGGGCATTGACAAGGCCTGGAGCACAACTTTTCAGTACTATTGCCAGAATGTTGTCAGGGTATGTACCCTCTGGAGTATCCAGTATCTCCAACTGAATCTGGATATCGCGTGGACTGAACCAAATTGGCTGATGACTGGTAACTGAATTGCTGAGGACGACTGGAGGAGGCTGAGGTGCATCATCCACTCAGCACTTCTGACTGAAGACTATTGCGAATGCATAAACATTATCTTTTGCACTGAAGTGCTGGTCTCTTCCATCATTCAGGATGGAGATACTTGTGGAATCTCCTCCTCCAATGACTTGTTTAATTGTCCATAACTATCCTCAACTAGAAGTGGAAGGACTGCAGAGACCTGAACCGTTGCTTGTGGAATCACTTAGCCTGCCTGTCACTTACGGCTTGTGCTGTTTGGTGCACAAGCAGTCGTGGTTGGTGGCTTCATCAGGCTGGCACCTCATTTTCAGGTATGCCCCGTGCTGCTCCAGCCCTCCTGCACACTCCATTGAATCAAGGTTGATCCTCTGTCTTGATGGTAATTGTTGTGAGGGGGATATGCCAGGCCATGAGGTTGTGCTGGAGTACAGTTCTGCTGCTATTGATGCCCCACAACACGTTATGGAAACCCAGATTTGAGCTGCTAGATTTGTTTGAAGTCTGTTCTATTTAGCACGGTGATAGTGCCACCCAGAATTATGGAGGTTATTCTCAATGTGAAGGCGTGACTTTATCTCCACAATGACTCTGCAGTGGTCACTCTTACCCGATACTGTCATGGACAGATACTTCTGCAGCTGGCAGATTAATAAGGCTGTGGTCAAATATGGCTTTTCCCTCTTGTGGGTTCCTTCACCACCTGCCATAGACCCAGTATATCAGTTATATCCTTTAGGACATGGCCAGCTCAATCCGTACTGCTGCAGCTGAGCTACTCTTGATGGTGGACATTGAAATCCCTCACCCAGAGTACGTTTTGTGCCCTTGCCACCCTCAGAGCTTCCTCCAAGTTTTGATCAGCATAGAGGAGTACTGACTCATCAGTTGGGAGAGGCTGGTACATGGTAATCAGCAGGAGGTTGCCTTTCCCACGTGTAAACTAATACTATGAGTCATCATGGGATACAGAGACACTGTCGAGGACTCCCAGAGCAATTCCCTTCCAACTGGATCCCACTGTGCCGCCATTTCTGTTGTGTCTGTCCTGTTGGTGAGACAGGAGATACCTTGGGAAGGTGATGGGGTGTCAGGGACATAGGCATACTCACAGATTTATACCTTAAATACAATGTCAGGCTGTTGCTTCATAAGTCTGTTTAGTTTTATTCACTGTTTCCTGCCAGCTGTCCCATTCTAGACACATGGCCATACATTAGCCCCAAACCACTAAGATTTGATTTTGTAAACTGGACTTGGAGCTTTACCAAAACATTTCTAAAAATCCACGTGTTTTACATCCATTGCTTCTCTTTCATTTGTCTCCCAGACTGTTTCTCAAACAGTCCCATTTCATAACTCTATGTTAGTGTTGTCTATGCCCATTATTTTCAGTCCCAATAATTTCTCCGAAGCCATTTACTTACTATGTTCGATGTTCCATGTACTATTCCATTTTCCATACCGGACTTGCTTTTCCTGGTATTGTCAGAAAGTTGTGTGAAGACAGAACTGAAGTAGTGGATTCATAGTTTTGCCATTTCCCTATTTCCCATTCTCCATTCTCTAGTTTCAAACTGGAAGGAACCTGCATTGTTTTTTCATACTTCTCACATTGACATAATTTGACAAGCTATAACAGTTCACTCTTATAACCTTTGTGAACATTATCTTCAGAAACCCATCAATCCCTGTCTTAAGCTGCTCAGCTCCACATCACACACGCACAGGAGCATAGTCTCTGTACCAGCAGAAATACAGCATGATCTATATTAGTCCCACTTTCCAACAGCACGCACATAGCCTGGAATGTTATGACACTTCCAAGTGCTCGACCAAGTACTTTTAACGGTTGAGAGGTTAGCCGTGGTAACTCCCCTCTCAGGAAGTACATTCCAGACCTCAACACACTCTGGGTGAAAAAAATGTAATCTTTAAATCCTCGCTGAACCTCAAACCCTTCACTTTAAAAGTGTGCTCCCTTGTTCTTGACCCTCTGTCTAAAGGGAACAGATGCTGTCTGTCCACCCTGTCCATGACCCTTGTTAACTTATCCTTCTGAATCACATCCCCCTCAGCCTCCTCTGCTCCAAAGTAAACAACCCGACCTTATCCAGCCTCTCTCCATCGCTGATATGCTCCATCCCAGGGAACATCCTGGTGAATCTCCTCTGCAACACCCTCCAGTACAATCACATCCTTCCTGCAATGGGGCTCCCGGAACGACATACAGTACTCCATCATGGACTAAACCAAGCCCTGTATAGCACTTATAATCTACTCCCTGATTATTAAACGCTCCACCCAAGGTTCAATTCTTAACTAGTCCATTACCCTGTTCAGTCACATTCAGGGATGTGTGGAGAAACACCCTGTGAGCTCCCTAGTGTGCTGCCAATCATTGTGTACACCCCATGTCTTGTTCCTCCTTCCAAAGTACATCACCTCATATTTATCAGGATCACATTCCATCTGCCATTGATCTGCCCATCTGATCATTCCACTTGTATTTTCGTGTAAAATCAGAACTTCCTCCTCACTACCAACCACCCGGCCAATCTTTGTGTCAAACACAAACTTACTTATCACAACTCCCACCTCTCCACCCACCACCCCCCGCCCTTCCCCCCGCCTCCAGATTCACATCTATACCATTTATGAATGCTACAAACAATAAGGGACACAACACTGATCTGTGGTACACCAGGGGACACTGGTCTCCAATCACGCAAACAGCCTTCTCCCACCACCCTCTGCCTCCTGACACTAAGACAATTTTCGCTGTAACGTTTCAAGTTATCCTTGATACTGTGAGAATTTACTTTTTTTTTCAGTTTCCCATGCGGAACTTTGTCAAAGGCATTGCATCAAAACTAAATAAGCGACCTCCTCAAACTAATTGAATCAACTCCATTAGTGTGACTTCACTCTGATAAAGTCATGATGATTATCCCTGATCAAACCTTGCCATTCTGATTGGAGTTCAATTTTCTCCTTCTCTATTTTCTCCAGTAGTTTCCCGAACAGTGATTTAATACTCGATCGTCTATAGTTTCCTGGTCTATCTCTACCACCCTTACTGTGAAGTGCAATCATAATAGCTGTTCTCCAGTCCTCTGGCACCTCCCCTATTGTCAGATTCTAATTAAAATTTCCAGTCAGCGTCTTTCCTCCCTTGACTCCAACAGTATCCAGACCTGCAGATTGGTCCAATTTTATACCAGACAAAGCCTCAAACCGCCGCTCATATTTTACATCAATCTTTTTTTTTTTCAGGAGCTTTCCAGTACATCTTCTCGAATTTTGTTCCTGCATCCTCCTTCTCCCAAGTAAAACAGCTGTGATGTTTACATGTAACAATCTATCAATGTTATCCGGGTTGACACACTGATTGCCCCTTTGGTTTCTAATGGACACTAACTGTTTGCTGATTATTCTGTTCTACTTGTCCGTGTAGAATATCATGGGATTCTCCCTCATCTCTCCTGCTTGCACTTCTTCATATCCCTCGGTTATTCTCTCCCCTCTATGTTTCTAAGTTTCACTAAAATCACCTCTCATCTTTTGAAACTCGAGATCACAGGCTGAGTTTCCACATCAGACAATCTTGCCATTTTAGGGATTAATCTGGAGAATACCTTTTGCAGTTCGTCTGTAGTATATTCTATCTTAGATTGGGACTCCAAACGGTACACAATATTCTCAGTTTAGTCTCAGCAACACTCCGTGCAGCTGGCGCATGGCATCTTCTATATTTCAGTTACATTCACATGAATGTAAACCTAATTTTTCGTTTCCTATTTGCTTGTGTTTAGATTACATTGCATTACAGTGCAGTAAACAGGCCCTTCGGCCCAACAAGTCCACGCCGACCCGCCGAAGCGCAACCCAACCATACCCCTACATTTACACCTTACCTAACACTACGGGCAATTTAGCATGGCCAATTCACCTGACCTGCACATCTTTGTACTGTGGGAGGAAACCGGAGCACCCGGAGGAAACCCACGCAGACACGGGGAGAATGTGCAAACTCCACACAGTCAGTCACCTGAGGCGGGATTTGAACCCGTGTCTCTGGCGCTGTAAGGTAGCAGTGCTAAGCACTGTGCCACCGTGCCGTCCAATTCTTCCCAATTCCTTTCACTTTAACTTTTCTTATGATGTTAGTGGGAGTGTTCTTAAAAAAAAGATCCTCTTGAATATCCAACTGTACGTTATCCATCAGCTCCTCATTGCCTACGTCCACAAGAATCATCTTCAAACCATTCCAAAAAATGTTTGTCACTTATGGTTTTCGTTTCATCGATGCATTATCATCCTCCCCAGTTTTCCCATTACCTTCTATATATCCAGTAACACGTTCTTTATAATCGAGCCCAACAGACACCCGACCGCGGATGGCAAGTTACTGATCTGTACTTCACCACTCTCAATCTTCATCCTTTCTTAAACCGTTGGATAATATTTATAAACTTTGCCTTATCCAGACTGGCTAAATATCTTTCGGGAATGTATTGGAAAACAACGTGATAATCTACGATGCAATCAATACGTCAATTGCTGCTTCCTCTGAAATTCTTGTATGAAGTACATCTGATCTGTCAGATTTATAAATACTCAATCCAGCTTTCTTTTAAAACATGACCTCAACACTGATAGGAATGATCTTAGACTTTACTTACACAAGTCCCATGGTCACTTGGTATTTCTGGGAGAATTTCTGGATATTCTGCCTTGAAGATAGACACAAAGAAACTGTTTCTTTTCCCTGTGATTTCTCTGTTGTCTTCAATAAATTATTCAGTCCGCACACCTACTGTTCCATATTTGACCTTGTTTTTACTTTTGTTTCATACACTGATGTACTTTTTTTTAGCAGTCTTTATATTTTTCTTTTGTGTGTATGCTTTTTCGCTGTTTGCTTTTCTTTTCTTTATCATCCGTTGCTGGGTCCTATATTTCTCCGAATCCACTGGCTTACTACGATATTTGACATTTTTCTAAGCTAATTCCAGTGATCTAATAGATAGTTGAAGGTGAGGCTGAAAGGGTGAGGTCGGAGAGGCGGGTGGACCAGATTGATCGGAAGGAAGATGAACACATAGGATCGTTCAAAAGGGGGGAGGATGCTGAGTTGGAAGATTGGACTGGGATAAGGTGGAGTTAGGGTAAATGGGGAAACGGGTGAAACCTACATTAATCTCCTGTGGTTGGAGGGTCCCAAGGTAGAAGAAGAACCTTTCTTCATCCATGCTTCGGGTGGTTAGGGCTTGGTGATGGAGCAGGCCCAGGACTCTCACGTCCTTGGCAGAGTGGAAAGGGGAGTTAAAGTGTTCAGCCACAAGGCGGTGGAGTTGGTCAATGTGGCTCTCCCAGATATGTTCTCTGAAATGATCCACCTGCCTTACCAATGTAGAGAAGACCACACTGGCTTTAATGTATGTAGTAGATGAGGCGTTCTGTCTCCCTTCATCACCTATCACTTACAACCCCACCTTCATCTACCTATCGCATTCCTAGCTACCTCCCTCCTGCCACACCGCCTTCTCATTTATCTCTCAGCCCCCTTCATCATAAGCCTCATTCCTGATGAAGGGCTTATGCCCAAAACGTTAATTCTCCTGCTCCTAGTACGCTGCCTGACTGTGCTTTTCCAGCACCACACTCTTCGACTCTGATCTTCCAGCACCACACTCGTCGAATCTGATCTTCCAGCATCTGCAGTCCCCAATTTCTCCTCACGCCTTCAGGGCTTGCATGATTCAGATTTATGACAGTTACTTCAAATAAAACAAAAACTACCGTGTACTCAAACAGCATAAAAGAAAACCAATGCATTGTGGTCACGGTTCCCAAAAGGTCCTTTACAGCAAAGTTTCCAATTCGTTCTTTTGATCATCCAACATCAATTTCTAAATAACCTGATCTGTAGCTCCGTGCTCGACAAAATGTTAATGCCAGCTGTCTAACACATGCTCATGAAATCCATTTTTATCAGCATTAGCATTCAGTTGGGTTAACACAGTTTAGATATAATGTAAACAGGACATTATTACTGCAGTACCCACAAATGTGTATATCTCATTTCCTGTTTTATAACATGTCCAGCATTTGTATTGCAGCTTTCACTTTGATATATAACTCCCATCAATGTTTCCTTCTCCTTGCTGTTTTTGCACTCCACCTTACTAGATTCTGGAGAATCTGAGCGATGTGGGATTTGGGGAGATTAATGGTAGAGATCATCTCGCCACATCATTTATGATCTTCTTAAGCATCATTGTGACATTTTCTCCAGATCTCCCGTTATGCTGATGGAGTAGAGAAGGACAATGATCGTTCATAAATGCTCTGTATTTCCCCCAGAGAGCTGAGACAGCTCTAACCTGGGTGGGAACCTTACAGCAGGGTGGTAAAGCATTACTGCTGCTGTACAGGATCTTAGTGAGATCACATCTGGAGTAGTGTGTACAGATTTAGTCTCTTCAATGAAGAAAGGATGTTGTTATATTGGAAGCAGCTCAGAGATGGATCCTTCAGCTGATTCCTGCAATGAAGATGACAGGAAGGAGTCAACAACTGAAGAGAATTACACAGATAGTGGGGGAATCCATTCCGTTCTCCAGCCTGTTACACAGGAACAACAGGAGGATATTCAGGCCTTCGAGCCTGTTACACCAGAAGAGGACGACACTGTTCAGCCCCTCGAGCCTGATATATATTCGAGGCCAATCAGCCCCTCGAATCTATAACACTGGCCCCAGAGTAGGCCATGCTGCACCAGTATCCTATTACACAGCAACAGGATCAGCCCATTCAGCCTCCTCAAGTCTGTAACATAGGAACTGGAAGTGTTCACACAGTGACTGGAGATTGTTACACTGGGATAACAGGAGGCCATTCAGACCCACCGAGTCTGTTGCAAGGGAAATGTGTTCAGATAAAAACTATCTGAGACTTTTTTCATGAGAAAGGAAGAGGTAATTCAGACACGTGTCTGTTGTATGGGAACAAGACAAGACCAATCGCTCCCTCGGTCCCATCTCTGGGATACATGAGGAGACCGTTAAGTATCTTCACCTATTATGGAGAAATATGAGAAGACCCATCAGCCCCTCAAAATGTTACACAGCAACGGGAACATTCCATAATCCCCCACGCCTCTAACGCATTAAGAGGAGGTGGTCATTCTGGCCTTGGAGATGACAACATGGGAACCCCAGAAAGACTTCATCCCATCGAGTTTGTACACCAGCAGGATGATGAGTCCAGTCAGCCACACATACCGCTTATGCAGCAATTGGAGCACATCTATTAAAACCTTTTGTCCATCAAACAGGAATTCAAAGAAAATGTAAAGGTTTTAGAAAGGGAAAAACTTATAATAACTGAATACATTAGGGAGTAAAATGTAACAATAAAGTATTGTAATTTTAAGGCAAATTATTAGAATCCATTGTTGAGGACATTTGCAAACGATAACCACAATCCATCGGACTCAACATGGTTTTACAAAAGATAAACCATGATTGAAGTGTTTTCCTGAGTTATTTAAAGGTGTGACAAACAAGGTGGATAGTGGGAATCCTGGAGATGGAATATATCTGGTCTTCGTGAAGGAGTCAGATACGTCCCTTCTCCAAAGAGTGAGTGGTAAGATCAGACAGCATCGGTTTAGGAGTAATTTATTGGCTTGGATGGAGGATTGGTTAACGAACAAAATGCGGTCAAATGAATTAAATGTAACATTTTCTATTGGAAAATGCAATTTGTTGGGTGCCATAGATTTCAGTTCTCATGCCTCAACCATTTGGGATCGATATTATTACTTGGTTGACGGGATAGAAAATACAATAGCTACATTTTCAGATGACACTAACATTGGTGGGAAATTACTTTGGAATGATGATGCAAAAGATTTAAAAACTATATGAATAGTTTGGGTGAATGGGCAAGCATTTGGCAATGAAAATTAAAGTGGATAAATATGGTGTTATTCAAGTTGGCCAGCCTAATAAAAAGGCAAATTATTATCGAAATGGAGAGAAACTTCAAAGAGCTTAAGTGCAGAGGGATCTGGGTGCCTGCTTGCATATCACAGAAAACTTGCTTGCGGGTACTTCAAATACTGAGAAATGCAAGTATAACTTCATCGTTTATTTGTAAAAGGATAGAGTAGAAAGTTAGGGAGTGTTGCTGTAGCTATGCAAGGCATTAGTGAGGCTGCAACTGGAGTACAGTTTGGGTGTCCTGCAGAATGAGGTATTTCCATTGGAGGCAATTCAGAAGAGCATCATTAGATTGATTCCATATTTGAAGTGTTTGTCGTATGAAGAGAAATTGAGCAGTTCAGGCCTATACTCTCGATTTTATAAGGACGATAGGAGAGCTCATTGAGGTCTGTAAGATGCAAAATATAATTGAAAGTGTAGATGTGGAGTGGATATTCTTTTCATCAGCCCCAATCTCCAACAAGAGACTAGAGTTTGACGATCAAGAGATAGCAGGGATGTGGAACAGAGGCCGCGATGACATCAGCCATGATTGTATTCCATGGCGGAGCAGATTCGAGGGGTTGGATTCCTGACTGATTCTCCTCATTTATATTCAGTTTTTCCACTGTGTTACACAGTAATGGGAGAGGACTGTGTATCAAACAGGAAGCAGGCGCTCCGGATAAATAAGTCTTAATCAGTTTGACAGAACGTCACCAGTGGAGTCACACAGTGACCAGTGCTGGGTCCTCAACAATTTACAATCTATATCAATGATCAGGAGGATGGAACAGATATAGAGATACTGAGTTTGGTCATGTTGCTGTGATAAGCAATAGATTAAATTATCAAGAGAGGTAAAGGCAATGGATAATAATTTGGCAGCTGCAATATAACATGATATAACCTGTCATTTCATTTACAGGAATAATGGAAGGCAGTATGTTACTGAAATGGAGAGGGATTACAGGGATTAATGATACTGTGTACTGGGGGGTTCACTCAGCCCCGTCAGACATGGGAGGTTTTGCTCCATCCCTGATCGTCTGCTCCTTGATGCTCCAAGTGACCCCATTGCTCTCCGTACACATGGAATGTTTTGAAGTGTTTGGTTGGTGATGGGGATGCTGTTTTCAAACATGTATTAAGGGGATGGCCGTTATCCAAGATAAATTCATTCCTTTCTACATGGAGACCCGAAGACGATGGGATTGCTGTCCGCTTCTGAATGAAGGAACTGTGGCTGCTGTCAGGACAGAGGTATTCACCAACATAGTGTACTGTGCATGGACACACGGTAACATTAACAGTGAGAGAGCTCCTTCAGTTCCTCTATCTCTCCCCATTGACATGTGTACTCTGCAGATGCCATGTCCACCATCGGGAATCCCACTATACTGGATACACCCGGCAGCTCCCTGCTGTGGGGGAAACGATGTATTTACCTCATCCACCATATATATCCTCCATCACCGAATGGTTACATTGATGGCAACATACTGGGAGATGATGGCTATGTCACCCAGGACTGTTTGGAAAGTTCCAGAACATAGAAGCTGAATGAAACTATGACCCGAACAGCCACTGGCAGCACCGTCCTTTCCCCGGGGGGGAAGCTGCAGGACGCGTTAAAGGAGGTGACACCGCTCTGTGACCAGCTCCTTGTTCAATCAGTGTCCCCTCACACTCTGCTCCTGGATTAAGTGTAGCTTGCGAGGCTGTTAATGGAAAACTCGGGTGGGTCCAACAGATCCCTTTCCACACATACACTAACTCTGTGTTTTCAGAGTTTCCCCACTCTGTAACCTTTGCTCCATTTGTTGCTCATGTTACTGACCCAGATGCTGTAACTACAGTCCCCAGTTTCCACCCAAAGATGGGTCAACAAATCCTCATGTCTCCCTGAATGTCTCAGGCAGCTCACAGCACAACCTCCAGCAAACCATCCCCAACCCCTCCACTAAATTTTCAATAAGAGTCAGTCAGAAACTCCTCATCTATAAGTGTTGTGGACCAGACCAGATCCCTGAAAAATATTTTAAGAAGGTCGCTTAGACCCAAACCTTTCCTTATTTTAAAAATACATGTGAAGTGTGCGTTCCAGATATGTTGTGACTGGTCAAACCACTTGACATTAAGCAAAATATAATCTATTCAAATGCTTTAGTTAAAATACAATCAAAGAAAAGAACATTTTGGGATAGCTTATATGTTTGAACACTTACACAAACAATAGATACCGTACCTTCTTGGTATACACTGCTTGGCACAAAGATATATTCAAATACAGATCCTTACATGCAGTTTTCCGATCGAAGAGATATCAATATCAACAGAGATCTCAGAGAGAAAAGCAGCTGGGGATCATGTATTGAAACTTCCAACCCTTTCCGGGATCCCCAACAGCTTCTGAATGCTGCAGCTAAAAGCAAACCGAGAAAACCTGGTCTGGGAGAGCTGGCCGCTGCCCTTCCATTGTTACCAATGTTTTAATAAAACCTAAAGGTTTTCTCAATTATTTACTTAAACTGTTTTCAGACAGCAGTTCTGCACCTCTGTCTTTATAACCTCTCTTCAAAAAAAATCCCAATAGAAAATCACCTTTTTATAGTGATAGTATACTCACAACTCCACCTTCAATAAAATGATCCATCAATATACAAAAAGGGATTCATTTTAGACCTCCTAATCTTCCTCTATGAGTAGACTGGCGGGTATGGCGGATTACCTTACACTGAAAGACTGAAGTGACTGGGCTTGTATACCCTTGAGTTTAGAAGACTAAGAGGGGATTTGATTGAGACATATAAGATTATGAAAGGATTGGACACTCTGGCAGAAGGAAACATGTTTCTGCTGATGGGTGAGTGCCGAAATCAGAGGACACAGCTTAAAAATACGGGGTAGACCATTTAGGACAGAGATGAGGAGAAACTTCTTCACCCAGAGAGTGGTGGCTGTGTGGAATGCTCTGCCCCAGCGGGCAGTGGAGGCCCAGTCTCTGGATTCATTTAAGAAAGAGTTGGATAGAGCTCACAAAGATAGTGGAATCAAGGGTTATGGAGATAAGGCAGGAAGAGGATACTGATTAGGAATGATCAGCCATGATCATATTGAATGGTGGTGCAGGCTCAAAGGGCAGAATGGCCTACTCCTGCACCTATTGTCTATAGTCTATTGACTGCAATGCATATATATTACATTGACTCTGAGCATACAAATGTTCACAACGAGATTCGATTTTAGTCATTTTACTCCTGCCACAGAATGCCTTTGTCTTTCTTCACTCAAGTTTCCACAACGTGTCAAAACTTAGGTTTTCTAACCCTGTCACATGCATAATTTCATATTGAATGGCGGAAATAATAAGCTCAGTCGACACAGACTGGTATTTTTCTCCCAAAACTTCTCCAAAAACTTTAAGGGGTCACGATCAGTGAAAACAATTTGTCTCAGATACGTTATTCACAATGTAAATCTGAAATGTTGTAACGCCAACACCAAGCTCAAGGCCTCCTTCCCCATTGTGGAATAAATCTGTTGATGTTTCCACTGGACACTCCAACCACACGTTACATAATGGAGCACTTCTCATCTCTCCAATAGTCCCTCTGAATGACATAGCTCCTCATGTCTCAGCACAAAAAAAATTACATCCTTCTTTACCACTTAATGCTGTAACCTCTTTACCTGCTCCTCCTGGCCTTTGCCAGTAAACCTTACTCTCACAGGGATATGTTCTAAGAAAATCTCACACAATCTTCTCAATCCCTCACAGATACCTAACTTTTATTTCTGAACTCAATCATCATCATCAGCCATTTCAGCTTCTAACCTTCCCATTGTTACTCTCTGCTCTTCCACATGAGGTTTTCATGGCTGCAGGAAGTAAATTGTTGAACTTCTTGAAAATAAGAATCTCTCTCAGGGTCATAGGTTTGCTCTGTTTTAATACCCTTCCCCACCTTTTAAAATTTGTTTGATCCTTTCAAACACAACGTGCGTTTAACCAGGCATGCTATTTTAGATTCCTGAAACACTGTCTGTCAGCATCTGGCACAAGATCATATGCACGTCAAATGGCTTTGTTTACCTCCTCATACTCAGCAGATACCTCCTCTGATAGGGATACAAATGCCTATCAGCTTTGTTTGATTCAACTAAATCCACATGTTCTCTGGCAACTGCATTTGTTTAGCCACTTTCTGAAATGATATTAAAAAGGCTCCCTCCATCATTCTCATTAAATTTAGATAATACCTGGATGTATTTCAACAGATCCCCATCAGACCTTTGGCTATACAGGGTTGCTCATTCTCACTATCCTCCTTATCCAGCCGACTGTCTGCCTTCATCTCCACCTTCTATGTCAACTTTCCTCTCTAATTACTAACTTTTAAAGTTGAAACTCTCTGCTTTTCTTCTCTCTTTTTCTCTCTTTGGTCTTCATTTCCTTTTCTTTTATTTCTACTTCCCATCATAATTCAAACTGTTTCAATTCCTTCTCATGTTCAAGGTGCCTCATTTGAAATTGAATTCTAGCCATTTCCAAATACTCTGATGGCGGTTCCACCAAATGCAATTCCCGAGCTATAGCTGTAATTATCTCTCATTTTCGCACAGACAAACACAATTCCAACTTCAGCTTGTCTGCCAATTCCTACAGCTTCCCTTCATTACCTTTTGTAAAACCCCTAACTTTACTTCTTCTACACCCAGAGAACTCTTCGTGACTGAAATTGTCTTTATACTCAACACACTGTTTAAACCAACCGAATTCAACATCCAGAACCAAAGACACTAACAACTACCGTACGGGACCTTTGAACCCAATAGCCTCCCGGTGCACACTCTCCAGTGTTTGCATGAGCTTATTCTGGATTCTCTAGTTTCCTCCCACAATCCAAAAGTGTGCATGTCAGCTGAATTGGCCATGCTAAATTGTTTGTAGTTTTCAGGGATGTGTGGGTTAGGAGCCTTGGTCGGGGTAAATGTGTAACAATAGGGTAGAGGAATGGGTCTGGGTAGGTTACTCCTCGGAGGGTCGGTGTGGACTTGTTGGGTCGAATGGCCTGTTTTCATACTGTAGGGATTGTAATTCTAAACCCAATTTGGTATCATCGATTTAGAACCAGAGTCCCCAGTTTGTTATAGACCAACCAGACTGACTCAAACTAGTTTAAGGAGGTGGTTTGGATGCGAGCCTTTTCTTATTTTAAAGGTAGATGTGAAGTGGGTGTTCCAGATGTGATGGTACTCGTCAAACAACTCACCATTAAGCAAAACACAATGTATTTAAAAACTCGAATGAAAATCCATACACAATGAAGAGGAATTTAGAATAACTTAACTATTGGAAACCTTAACCGAATAATGGATACAGTACCTTCTACAAATGAACTGTTCCAATATACTAACATCACCTAAACACACCCCTTGGCAAAAAGGAACATTCAAAATGCATTCTTGCATACAGTTCTCCAATCCAGGAGGAAAGAGCATCAAGTGAGTTTCCAGAGTGAATAGGAGCTCGGGATAATTTACTAAAACGTACACCCGTTCTGGGACCCCAAGCACCTGGTGATTGTTATTGCTACAATGAAAAGAAACCTAGAAAGCCTGGTCTATGCGAGCTGGCCATTGTTACTACTATTTATTTAAAACCCTAAAATCCCCGGAAATTATTTACTTGAGCCGTTTTCAGTAGGAAGTTTGGCCTTTAAGACCTCTTACTAAAAATAAGGAGAAAATAACCTTTTATTAAAAAAGTGACAGCATTGTCAGGCAATTTAGATGCCTGGTCCTTTACTCAGTGGTCTTCCTCGTGTTACTGATCGCAAGGTCAGCTGAGAGGGACAGCCAAAGGTACACACCAAGGTACAAAGATGTGTCTCATAACTTCTGAAACACCCCTGTCCATGAACCATCACATGGGACACACCGGGAAGTGAATAACAGCCTGACACACACCATGTCATTATTTCTGAGCTACACAATGCCAGTAATCGATACACCAGGGAGACAAAACCCAAGGCCAGGGAAAGATACAAAGGGACAGAGAGATTCACATTAAAGACAGAAACAGGCAGTTAATTGACTGAAAAGATGTTGTGGAAATATGGGGAAAAAGACAGGGCAGTGGGACTAACTGCAGAAGTGAGATCTTCGTGAGTAAAATTACAAGAATGAGAACATTGAATACAGGCATTATCAGATCAGCTGGAATGGTTTGTTACATCAAATTCTGAATCTGCTTCACAGAACACCACAACAAACATAAAATGGGACAAGATGACAGCCCAGCGTGGAGAGCTGTGCAAACCATGCTTGTGTGTTGCTCAGTGAACTGCACTATCTGGAGAGTATTGCAAACTTTACTAACATATGCTAACTATACTCGCATCAGATTCCTGCCTAGAATGGGAAGGTTTGCTCTCTCTGTGTGTTCATCAGAGACTGAGAGAGTGTGCGCGATAGGTGTGGTTGAATGCGAAACTCATTGTTTGAAAAGGAACGCACATGGAGAAAACAATTTTAAATAAGAACAACTGGCAGGCTTTTTGTTTATCAATAGAGAGAACAAGGGAAGTTTCATGGACAGATGAGGTAAAGTGTTTGAGAATGTTAAAATAAAGGCATTGCCAGAAAAACAGCAATATACATCCGCATGCACATGAATGACAGATCCATGGGAGTTTGGTGTGAGTTCGAATCAGATTTGCTTCAGCAGGTTTGAAGCCAGGAGCGTCAGCAGCAGATTATTGGCTTCATTAAACCTGTACTTCATAGCTCAAGGTTCAAACAGCCGATGGAATAAACCAGTGAGATATATTCTGGAGTAGTGAGTATTTCAAGTTAGAAATGTCAGGGAATGGTGTCAAGAATCAGCTCATTGTCAAAGGGATCTCAAAGTTGTGACTTGTCTGCTTCAGCTGCAGATATTGGCCAGCGATGGGATGGAAACAGTGGAAGGAAGTGGAGTTTGTAACCAGAACAGTAGAGAGTGACCTCCATGCTCTTAACAGCAAAGGCAATGATACGATGCATTATGATTCTCTCCTGAAACTGAATAGTTCAACATAGAGATCCGTGAGTAACACTGCCAGAGCAGAGAGCGAGACAGTAATTGAACACCTTCATTGATGCAGTTAGCAGTGGTCTGTAGAGTGAATATCTAGATTGAGAGATTGGATTGGATTGGAACAATAATAGTGGCAGGAAGTGTAGACGATATGAAATAACAATAATACAGTCATAACTGGTTTATAGAAAACAAAATCTGGATAGTGACACTCACCAGGAACACCAACAATAGCCAGGAAGGGATAATAAAAGTATTGAATAATGAGAAGAGCGAAATAGATCCGCAATGATAATGACAACCAATCAAATGCAGAAAGATACCAAACATAATCGGCTAAGCTCCTGTCTATTGTTGGAATATTCCAGTCTAATGTTCTCAGATTCTGATCCATTGTTGGAACATTCCAGTCTCATGTTCTCAGATTCTGATCTCTCCTCCCCTTCTCTCTGGATCTGCTGATCCCTGTCAGTGCTGTCGGTGATGCTCTGCTCATGTTATGGGATAACACATTGAACGGAGCCCATTTATCATTAAAAGATGGAAACCCTCCACTGGGATAATTAGAATCCATGGAGATTGGCATTAATCGCAGTCACTGAACAAATAGGCTCAGTTAACCTGTTCAATAAATCACTTTTCATATACTGGATGCAATGGATGAGGGTTGCTGAGGGATGGACCATAAATCTTTCAATATTTTATATCTTTTTTTCCTTGTATATGAGAGTATTAACAGAACACTGCAGGGGTCTATGTATGTTCCATTCTGTTTATGAAAGGAGGCAGTTATAAAATAACTGATCGGCTGCATAAAAAAGGGGAGGGGGGTGGTGGGCAGGTTTCTCGATACCTGAACACAAAGTACGGTGCTGATTGACCAGTGTGGGGCGACTCCTGGTTTTAATGCCCTGTTGTCAAATCCTTTCATAACCTTGAGACAGAGCATTGGGACTGCTGCTCAGGAACAGGCTGAAGCAATTCTGTCCCAATGGGCCTCTTACAGAGGGAGAAGAGAAGACCAATCAGCCCATATTAGCCTGTTGCTACTTGAAAAGGTGGAAAGCTGGCATATTGGCACATTTTGTCAGCAGAATCATTCAGAACAAAGAGATGTGTTGCTGCAGCTGCATAAAGTGTAACTGAGAGGGCACCTGGAGTACATCGTGTTATCTGTGTTTCTGTATCTTAGAAGGGATGGACCTCCATTAGATACAGTCTAACGGCTGCTCGTAATCCACGGGTTGTTGTGTCTCGGATCTGTTACACAAGGACAGGAGGAGGCCATGCAGCCTCTCGAGTGTGATTAGAAGAACTGGAGGAGGCCTTTAAGCCTCTTGAGTCTATTACAGAGGGACAGGAGGAGCCTAGTCAGACTTTTGAGCCCGTTATAGAGGGGCAGGAAGTGTTGATTTAACTTTCAAGTCTGTTTCGCATAAATATTAGTTTTAAATTAGTTTTGGAATAGGAAAGACCTGATGTAAACATTAAAGTTCTAACTTTGAACAAGGCCAATTTTGAAAGTGTTAGGCGAGCCCTGTGAAAGGCTGATTGGAATACCCTATTCACAGGTAAAGGGTTGGTTGGTAAATGCAAGGCCATCAAAACGTGGTTTCAGAGAGTCCAGAGCCAACGTGTTCCTATTAGTGAGAGGGGCGAGGCTGGTGGGTGCAGGGAGTTCTGGATGGCTAGATATATTGATGCTCTGGTCAAGGTAAGGAAGGAGGCATATGTCAGGTAAACAGAGCTGAGATGAAGTGAATCCCGAGGTGTATAAGGGCAATAAGTGTATAGTCAATGGGGAATTCGGGCCAGAAAAATGTGGACACGAGATGGCTTTAGAAATAGGGTTAACGAGGCATTGAAGAAATTCTACAAATCCTTTAATGGTAAAGGATTAACAAGGGAGAGAACTGGGCCCCTTAATGATCAGTAAGGCTACCGATGTGTGGAACCACCCGAGATTGGAGGGATATGAAACAAAAATTTCTCCTCAGTATTTAATGAGGAGGAGGTTCCAAGAGCGAGAGAATGAATAAATATACAGTGATACATTGAAAGGTGTCTATATTACAACGAGGGGTTTGACATTTTAAAACACATAAAGGTGAACAAATCCCTGGGACCTGATCAGTTGTATCCCAAATATTTGTGAGAAGCTAGGGAAGAAATTGGTCAGCATTTTTCTGATATATTTGTATCATTGATTTCCATAGGTGAGGTGTCAAAAGACTGGAGGGCAGCTAACATAGTGACATTATTTAAAAAGTAAGGAAAAAAAAAACAGGTAACTATAGATCGCTGAGCCTGACGTCAATGGTGACTAAATTGTTGGAGGGGATTTTGTTGGAAAGGATGTAAATGCATTTGAAAAGACAAGGACTGAAGAAGGCTTTGGACATTGGAGATCACGTCTCACTGATTCGGTGTAATCTTTTGAGGAAGTGATGAAGATGATTGATGAAGGCAGGACAGTGGATGTTGTCTTTATGGAATTCAGTAAGATTACCAAAATGTTCTACATGGTAGACTGGTTAGCAAGGTTAGACTTCCTCAGAACCAGGGAGAACTCGCCATTTGGATCCGAAATTTTCTTGAATATTGGAGACAGGGCGTGACAGTGGACATTTGTTCATTAAACTTGGAGACCTGTGACCAGTGGCGTGCCGCAAAGATCAATAGTGGGTCCACTGCCTTTTTTTCACTGATACAAATCATTTACATTTGAGTATATGAAGTATGATCAGAAAGTTTGAAGATAATTCTAAATTTCGTGGTGTAGTCGACAGTGAAGAATGATCTCTCAGACTATAAGGGGACCTTTTTAGGTGAACCGAGGAGTGGCAGATAGAGTATATTTTAGTTACATGTGAGGTGTTGCATTTTGGCAAGACAAATCAAGGTAAGACTTACAGGTAGTGCCCTGTCGAAAGCTGGCAGTGAAGGAGAACTCCATAGAAATTATCGAAATCTAGAGTTAGGAAACAGGCGTTTCGGCCCATCGAGGCCACACCGAACCTCTAAACAGTATCCCACTGGACAAACCCCTGCCCTATCCCTCTGAGCCTGCATTTCCCATGGCTAATCCACCTACCCTACACATCCCTGGGTATGGTGCTCAATTCAGCATGGCCAATCTACCCTTATCTGTATATTCTTATACTGTCGGAGTAAAACATAACACCCAGAGGAAACTCACACAGACACGGGGAGAATGTACAAACTCCACACAGCCAGTCATTCCAGGATGGAATTAAACCCAGGTCGCTGCCCTGTGAGGCAGCAAAGCTAGACTAGTGGTGCAGGTTCTCCGTTCCTTGACAGTGCTGTCAAAGGTAGACAGCGCAGTGATGAAGGCATTTGGTGATCTTCCCTTTGTTGGTGTGTGTTTTGAGTCGAAGCGTTTGCATGACATGTTAAATCTGTACAGGACATTGGTTTGGCCACTTTTGTAATATTGCCTTTAATTCTGGTCTCTCTACTGTCGGAAAGATGTTGTCAAACTTGAAAGGGTACAGAAGAGATGTAAAAGAATGTTGCAGGTGTCGGATGGTCAGAGTGACAGGGAGAGTTTGAATAGGCTGGGGCTATTTTCAAGTGTTGAGACTGAGGGGGGACCTTAAAGGGTTTTTTAATCATGAGGGGCATAGATAAGGTAAACAGTCAATGTCTTTTCCCAGGATAGACGAGTCTAAAATTAGAAGACAAAGGTTTATAAGGTTGAGGGGAAAAATTTAAAAAGGGACATGAGGGGCAACATTTTCACACAGAGACCGCTGTGTGTATGGATTGAACAGACAAAAGAGGTGGTGGGGGCGGGTACAGTTACACCATTTAAAAGGCATTTGGATGGATACATGCATGGGAAGGGTTTAGAGGGAGATGGGCCAAGTGCTGGCAAGGGGGACGAGATTAAGTTAGGATATTTGGCGGTATGGATGACCAGACCGAACGATTTTTTTCCATGCTGTACATCGCTGAGAGTCTATTGACTCTTCAGGTATAACACGGGAACAGGAGGAGGCCATTCAGCTTCTGAATTTTGCCAGTCGGCTTGTTTGCTCAATTACTGACAGTCAAATACAAAAATACATCATTCAGATTTTGATGGTGTTTTACAGAAACAGGGGAAAGGCCTTTAGTCAAGAAAAAAGCTGTAAAGATGTGAAGAGGCCATTCAGTCCTTCACCTCCATTCCACAGGAGCAGCAAGTGAGCACAGAGCTATTGGAGCCTGTGACTCAGGAGCAGGAAAAGGACATGTATTTTCACAAACTTGGGATCAGGAGGCAGTCATTCAACTGCTTGAAACTGGGGCACAGGGAACTCTGGAGGCTAGTGAGGCCCAAGGATCCTGTTACGCAGGAACAGGAGGAGGTGACTCAGTCCCCACCAGAATGGGACACTGGGAGAGAAGGGGAATTTTCCTGGAACAAACAGAAATATATGATACATTGCATCAATGGTCCTTTCAATCCTGCCCCACCATTCACGAAGACCACGGTCTGATGGTGATTCCCTCATTCCATTTTACAGCGTTGCCCCTCTCTGCAGGCTCTGCTCCATTTGTTGGTCATGTTGCAGACTCAGATGCTGTAACAACAGTTACCATGACTCATCCAGAGGGTCGGGTCTACCTGGATGAGTCAGGATTTGAAGAGTCCAATCAAAAGAATTAAAACACAAAATAAAGACATAGCCAGATGTTTAGTTCTCTCACATTCGCAATCCAACTCACATAACCAGCCCGTCCATTACATATTCAGGATGGAGCACTGTGTAGATCCGGTTAGTGTACAGCTGAATGCAACCCAGCTATGTCCAGAGGGAAACTACATGCAGCCCAATGCTGGATCGATAATCCTGGGCTAAATGTCCAGCATGGGTAGCTGTGCAGTCCGCACTGGTTCATTCATATATAAACCAAGGCTGTTGCATTGTTCGGTAACACTGTGTTAGATCGCAGCCCAGTGTGGGGAAACTTGCAGCCAATTTTGGAACTGACAGGATGTGCAGCTCCCATCCATTTACAGCTCCATATCTCCCCTGTGCCTTGACAAGGGGTGCTGCAAATGTGAAAATCACTGCGAAGAAGAGATGTAAATGGAAACAATTTAAATACCATTAGTTCTGATTAAGGCGCGTATCACTCTAGTATTTGAAGATGAAATAACTGAGATAATATCCAATGCGTTTTGACAATGCTCCATAAATGTTGTCATTTTATCTAAGAATAACAGACTAATAAGGGTTCACTTTGTCTGAGAGGGCTCAATGTCTAGCCGTATTGATGCCGAGTCCTCAGCGGTCCAGGCACTAACATAGGATGATAAAAGAGCTTAATGTATAGCTTTTAATCGGGGAGATCTACCCCCCACAATCTGTGGGGCAGTTGCAATTTTGTTAGCTTGATAAAGAATTGCTTATGGTACCAAATAAAAGAGCTAAACTCGCCATTATGTTTCCTTAATATCTGTGTGGGAAACATCAAAGAAAGCATTCGCACGGGGTCTAGGAAATGCGGAAGAACATTCATTTTAATAAGAGCTATCCGACTTAGCCAGGATAGTGGAAATGCCTCCCGTCTTGAAGGTCTTGTTTAATTTTGTCAAACAAATGGACACAGTTCACGTTAAATAAATGATCAAAGACAGATTTAATGAATATACTGAAATAGGGAAACCACCCCCGTGACCATTTAAAAGGAAACCAGGATTTGGCCTCAGTATCAGGTATTTCCCTCAGACCTCCCATAGGCATGGCCTCCAACTCTGTAAAATTAATCTTATAACCCGGAAAGGCAACAAGCGAATCAATGCATTGCATCACATGAACAACCGAAATTGTGGGATTTGACAAAAAACATAAGACCCTAATCTGCATACAATGTAATCTTTCGTGACTTCTATCCCACTTCTGGGGCTGATATGTTGGCATCCCTACGGATGGCCTCCGTCGGTGGCTCAATCCCCAACGTAAACAACAATGGTGAAAGGTGTCAACCTTGTCGGCTGACTGGAGAAATATTCATATTACTAATTGGCCACACCATTAGTGAGAACTGCAGCCAGAGGATCACGGTAAAGGACCCTCACCCACTTGTTAAATCTTTGCTTAGACCAAACCGTTCTAATGTACAGAAGAGATCCGGCCACTCAACCCAATCAAATGCCTTCTCTCATCTAAAGAGATCAATAATCCCTGGACAGATTGGTGTTGAGACTCTTGGATCATATTGAATAACCTCTTCACATTGTAGAAAGATTTGTGGCCCTTTATAAAGGCTGTTTGGTCCTCTTTGGCAATGAAAGGCAGCAAAGTTTCCAGCCTAAATCACGAGTCTCAGACAGGATTTTGAAACCAACATTTAAAAGTGAGATTGGCGTGTAAGAAGCACAATCCTCCAGGGTCTTCCTTTCTTCATCATCAGAGAGATATGAGCCTCTCTTAAGGATGGAGGGAGGGGTTCGTGACTGTATGAGTGACGGAACATGTTAAACATCAGCCCTGACAATAGGTTTATAAATTATTTATAAAATTCACTAGGAAATCTGTCAGGAACGTGCGCCTTTACATTCTGAAGCTGCTTCACACCCTCCTGCGCTGACAATGGTGCATTAAGGCACAACACCGATTCAGGGGTTACTCCTGGAAGACCCAGGTTCTTGAAAAATGACTCCATCTTAATCCATCTATCCTCAAAATGTTCAGTCTGAAATAATTCGGTGAAAAATCTCGGACAGGAGACATTAATCTTTTTGGAATTGAAGGTAAGGATCCTAATACCTTCCCGAATTGAGGTAATGGCTTAAGAGGGGCGCTCGTTTTCCTGCCAAGAGAGAATAAATACCTGCCTGGCTTATCACCATGTTCAAACAGCCTTTGTTTTACAAAAGTAAGTTCCTTCTTGGCTGTCTGTGTGAGCGTGGAATTCACTGTAGACCGAAGCATTGTGATCCTCTGCAGCTTAGCCACTGAGGGACAATCACAGTATGTACTCTCGGCTGCCCTCAGCTTTGCCTCAAACCAGCGTTCCTGCTTCCCCTTCTGCTACATCATAAAGCATAATTATTCCCTTGGCATAAGCCTTAGCAATTTCCCACAGAGTGGATGAGTTACTGGTTGAATCTGAATTAATGGCTCAGAAAGATCTGAACTCTTTGAAGTGGTCAGCACAGTGGTACAATGGTTAGTACTGCTGCTTCACAGCGCCAGAGACCTGGGTTCGATTCCTGTGTCAGTTGACTGCCTGTGTGGAGTTTATACATTCTCCCTGTGTCTGCGTGGGTTTCCTCCCACAGTGCAAAAATGTGCAGGTTAGGTCAATTGCCAGCAATGTGAGGTGAAGGGGTCAATGTCAAGGGGTGTGTTGTTTTGGGCTTTGTGGGCCGAAGGGCCTGTTTCTACACTGTAAGTAAACTAATCTAAATACTCAATTAACCAACCAGCCTTAGAAATAAAGGGACACATTCGCTAGTGTCTCAAATCTATTATATTGCCCTTAATCTTCATCAATAAGTATACTGCTTCATGGTCAGAAATGGTAATATTCCCAATTGTGCAGGATGCCACCGAATCTATGATTGTTGCAGGAATGGGGAAGATATCAACCCTCATGTGGCATTTATGCCGGTTAAAGAAGAAAATAAAATCCCTACTTGTGATGTGGATCTGCCAGCAGACATCCACCAGCTCTCTTTCTGCACAAATCCACTAATTGCTTACATTATAACGAGGGTATCGGGGCACCTTAGGACATTCTGTCCACCGTGGGGTCCATAAGTGTTTTGAAAACTTCTACAATACTGTGCCACGATGCAAGATAACTGAATTTGGAAAATGCATGTACCAAGAATTTAAGAGGGTGCGCTGGGAGTGGGGTGGGGAGGGGGGGGGGGGGCGCGCAATAAACATTCAAAACACTATACTCTTTACTATAGTTCAAGCCTTTGGGTATTATGAACCGCCCGTGAATGTCAAATACAATCTAGTAGGTTAAATGGACGGTTATTTTTATCCATTATGGCTTCTCCCCTACACGTAATATTAAAAGGCGAGAAATAAACCCGATCAAGCCCGACCTGCTGTAATGTCAAATGTTCCTTGTCATCAAGGTGCATCTCCTGCAATAGGACAACATCCACCCTCTCTTTTTTAGACTAGAAGGAAAATATTTCCTCTTTTCTGGCCAATGGCTCATCTTAATGCTTCAGGTAGACCATTTTAGCACATCATTACCCAGAACACACTATAGCAACATTTGAACTGGAGAGAGGAAGAAATTGAATTACTGATCATTAATAAACAAAGTCTCATAGAACTTAAAAACTACACAAACTAAAAATACTGCAACTGCCAACTCTCAGAACTTTCAAAAACTAAGCATTTTAAGTAAATGGCTGGGATGGAGTGCGTTAGGGAACCCCTTTGCCCGTACTGTGATGCAGAACCCAACAAAGCAGACCTTCCAGATCACCACCATCTTGGATTTCCCCTTAACATTTTATCGATATTATCATTTCATTTTGCATTATATTCCTGGATGTGCTGGAGCAGTGTAATTTTTTTACCACTGGACTTTCCTGCCATTCCCCGATAATCCTTGATTCCGTTATTCTTTTTGAACCTTCTGTCTGTGCCTCAAACATATTCAATATCTCTGAGTCCGCTGCTCTGCAGGGAAGAGAGTTCCAAATACTCTCACCACTGAGAAAACAAAAAATAACTTCACCTGTGTGAGAGATTATTTTTGTCTCCTTACCTGAGAAAGGATATAATTAAATTGGAAGCAGTTAGATGTTTCACTTCATGTATTCCAGGAATGAATGTCTTATATTATGAAAGCTTTAACAGGTTACTCTTGGGAGGTGATCTTATTGAAACATACAAAACCTAGAGGAGAGTGATCAGATAGATACCCACTGGGTGTTTGTATAGTCCAAACTTCTTGTTGTTTTTATAGAATCTCTACAGTGTGGAGGCAGGACATTCCGTCCATCAAGAGCACATTGACCCTTCGGAACAGTATCCCCTCTGGCCCTGCCCACCTAATCTATCCATGTAACCCTGCATTTCCCATCACTAACCTATCTAACCTACACATCCCTGGGCACTATGGGCAATTTAGCATGGACAATCCGCTCTAAGCTGCATATCTATGGACAATGGGAGGAAACTAGAACACTGGGAGGAAATCCTCACAGACATGGGGAGAATGTTCAAAATCCACATAGAGGATTGCCCGAGGTTGGAACTGAACGCAGCTACTTGTTAACGGGAGGTATCAGTGCTAACCACAGATCCACCATGCGCATCCGTTAGTTCTATTAGTTACTTGTGGCTTACTAAAGAAATCTGCCTGACTTGTTCCTGTCACTGAACCTGACTCAGTCTGAGAACTTTATCATCGGCCATATCACCAACCTGGTTCCATTTAAAATTTGGTGTCAGCAGTGGAGGAATGGGACGAGAAAAGGAAACAGTGACACCCTCCAACCTCCGTCAGAGCAGGAATTAGGATAAATCCACAAAGTGGGATTTCAGTCAAGTGGGAATTCTCTTTCCCAGAAGTTTGGAGTGGCTTGACCTTTATATTACATCGAAGCTGGCTTTGTCTAATTTTCCATGGACAGGTGAATCAGTGATAATGGTGCATGGAAAGAAACATGCAGCTGGGACCACAATGAGATGAGCCATGACCTTATTTACTGGTGGGGTAGTGTGAAAGGGCTGATTGGCCCAATTGTGTCCCTCAGCCCTATGTTCTGATGTTCCATTCAGCCCTCGAACATGCTAAACAGGGAGAGATCGAGGCCAGTCCGATGGTTAGGTGTAGTTTTTGAAATGTACTTGGAAAATCCAGACTGGATCAGGAAGTGACCACCACCCCCACCCCCCCAGTCCCTGTTTCCAGGCTTCCCCTCTCTGTAACTTCTGCTCCAGATGTGGGTCATGTTGCTGACCAGATACGCTGGGAATATAGCCACATACCCCACCCAGGGTTAAAACAACAAATCCTCTGGTCTCCCTGAATGCACTATTGTACAACACGATATCCAGCAAAATAACCCGATACTTTCCAAAAGCATAACATGTGAAATGAATAAATAGGAACAGGAGTAGGTCAATCGGCCCTCAAGCTAACCCTGTCATTTAATAAGAACATGGCTGATCTCCTCCAGGGCTCAACTCCACTCTCTTGCCGACTCCTTGCCTCCCTCCACACCTCTCTGGGTTAGGGAGTTCCAGACATTCACTACCTTTGGAATGAAGCTCTGACTCTGCATCTCAGATTGAAATCGATGTTCCGTATTCGGTATCTATCTCATCGAGTTCAACACTTTGCTCAAGAATGGAAACAACTTCTCAACATTTACCTTCTCCAACCCCTTCTGTGTCTTGTAGGTTTCAGCAGGATCACTCCTCATTCATTTAAACCCCAATGAATAATTGCCTCACCATCTTAGAGATTCTCAATAACACAACCCTTCCTTCCCAGGAAACCCCCTAATGTACCATCCAAGTTACTTGCTACATCATCATGCTGACTTTATGTTTCATACACAGGAAGACTCCAATGCCTTTACTGTTCCTTTTCTGGAAGTCCTCCCCATTAAATAACAGCCTGCCTTCTGATTCTCCGTGTCATCCTCAAACTTGGATGTATGTTGCACTCAGCTCCCTCCTTCAGGCTGTCAGTAAAGATTGTAATTAACTGATATCATCAGACTGTTATTTGTGGTCCTCCAGCAGGTAAACCTTTACCATAAAGATCCATTAATCCTGACTCTTCGATTTCTGTGTTAAACAATCATCATCCCATGTTAATAAAGTGTCCGACGTCCTGGAGCTTCTGTTTTGTGTAAGAACTTTTGTTTTGTAATACCTTGTGGAAAATCTCTGGAAAGCCTGGTGTCCACCAGATCCCCTTTATCAAATCCACTTGTTACATTTACAGGCATCTCCAGAAATACTTTGCATGATTTTACAGGGCAAAATATCATTTCCCTTTCACAAAACCACCCTGACTCTGCGTGAAGCTTTTCTAAATGTCCATGCTGGGCAGGTTTTCCAAACTATACTCGTCCCATCTGTTTTCATTAGGTCCATGGGCCTCTAAATGTTTCCCATTCATATGTTTGTCCAAATGAGTTTTAAATGTTGTAGCTCTACTGGCATCTACCACTCATCCTCTGGAAGCTCATTCCATTCTCACACCGCCCTCTGTGTAAAAAAGCTGCCCTTTAGTCCCTTTTAAATCCACCCTCTTTCACCCTCTATGTTTGGATTCCCCTACCCTTTGGAAAAGACCTTGTCTATTCACCCGATCCATACCTCTCATGATTTTATAAGTTTCTATAATGTCACTCCTCAACATCCTACACTCCATCTGATACAATCTTCAAGAACAAGCGTTTAAAGATAAGCACTGCAAAATTAATCAATATTAAAAATGACAGGTAACCAACACTCGGCACAAAAGTCAAACTGTGATTTGTTTTTCTCCATATTACAACACTAAGGCAGCATGAAACGCTTACTAGTGCCAATAAGAAGTCAAGCACCTGAATTCCTTTATCTAAAGGGGGTAATGATCACGGCAGTGAAAACGTACCTGTGGCCAGATGTATATACCACATAGTCAACATTCTCCCTCCTGGCCTCCGTATGACTTTGTGTGGTTGTGTCTTTTTTTATCTTGCATTCAATAGAGAGAACCCCTTTCCTCCATTCACACCTTAAATTCGACCCGTTATACAGAATCTTTCCTTTCACCACTGCTAAAAGCCCGTTTTTCTTTTGCCACACCCTCTTTTCCCTGCCACCCATCCTCCACTTCTGGCAAGGGATTAAAAGAGCATTTTGCAATTGTATTCAGAAAGAAGAATTGTCACACTGGACTGGAAACGCTAACTCTGTTTCTCTTTCTCTGCAGATGTTGACAGACTTGCTGAGTTTCTCCAGAAATGAATAGGCGCAGAACAATTTTTCAATTAAATAAATAATTATGGATACTGAAAATAAAAATAAAAATCCTTTATCGAAGGTTCACTGGACCTGCAAGTTTAACTCTGCATTCACTCCAGAAAATCCTTGAACATCTTTCGCAATTTCTTCAGCAATTTCTGTTTTTGAACAATTTCCAACGACATATTGTCAAAGATGCCCAAACATCCTGTCCAACATGGAGCGTTGTACACTGGTAACTGAACGGTAACGCATGGTGACAAGTTCCTTGACTCTGAAACTGCATAAAGCTGTTATCACTGATACTGCAGAGCTCTGATTCATGGTCAGGGAGAAAAACAGAAGGAAACACATTCACTTCAAATACAGAAGATGGCATTACTGAAAGGAAACGTTTCAGATTAGTACCTTAAATGGATATTGTTTATGTAACAAATTGGAGGTGTGACAACTAAGGAAAGACTTCCCGCAGAATGGGAATATGAAAATGGAAGTATTTCCGCATCAGAAACCAGAGTAGGTCACTGAGCACAGGGCTGATGGGTGAATGGGTCTCGGTGTGAACTGAGGGGCAGTCAGTAGAATTGAACTGTCGATATTGCAGCTAAAACTTGATTATCATCGGATGCTGTAGATTTCAATGACAATCTGTAACCTTTCCCCCAGGATAGTCCATCCATCTACCATTACCATCAAGCCGATTCATGGGTCAGTGACGAGTGTGGGTGAACATGGTCGGGTCGGAATCACATGCAGCTAAATCTGATGACAATCCATTAAAGCTACCGCACATGACTGGTTACAGTATGAACAGCAGGACTAAAATCTGATACAGAGAGAGAGATGATCCCAAGACTAACAAATCAGATATAAGCTCTGTCGTCCTGTCAAATCCATGCATAAAAGTCGATGGACCGTTAAACAACTTACTGGAGGAGAGGACTCCACAAATATCCCCATCCTAAATGATAGAACAGCCCTGTACGTCAGTGTAAAAGATGCAGTATCTGCACCATCCTCAGCCAGAAGTGTTGTGTCGATTACCCACCTCACCCTGAATATGATACCCTGAAGCACGGATGCCCATCTTAACCAATTCAATTCACTGCACGTGACATGAAGCAACAGCTGGACACTGTAGATATGACAAAGGCATTTGGCCCTGACACCATTCCTGCAATAGGACTGAGGACTTTTGCTACACAACAAGCCGTGTTCCTGAGGAAGATGTTTCATTCGAGCTCCAACTCTGACAACTCCCTGGCAATGTGGGTAATTAGCAACTGCAGTCCTCACTTTCTCCTAACGTGGGTAATTACTCAACTATGTCCCATCCCCTAAGAAGGGAATAATTACAATCAGACCAATTACCACGCCGTCAGTCCCATCACGATAGTCAAATTGGTTGGGGTTATTTTTGATAGAGCTGTTAAACAGCACAGAAATAATCGGTTCAGTGTGGTTTCCGACAGGCCCCCATGTGGAGATGGTGCTGTTGTGGAATTGTCATTGGATTGCTAATCCAGACCAGGATAATTCTCTGGCAACTGGTGCAAGTTAAAAACAATTAATAAAATATCGAGATCTATTATCTGGCGTCAGTAATATTGATCTTGTGTTCAATTATAGATGTCGATCTCCTTCCCCAGTGTACTTTCAGGAAGTGAATCCCCCGTGCTTTCCTGTCTGGCCTAAAAGTGACTCCAGACACACAGACACGTGATACACTCTTCAATGGTCTCTGAAATGGGCAAGCAAGGCACTCAATTGTATCAAACTGCTCCGAGACCTTAAAGGGTAAACCCAGAGAGAACAGCCGGCACCAGCCTCGTTATCAGAAAAGGGAATGGGAAACACAATCCTGTCGACCCTGCAGAGACCTCCTTCCTAACAGCTGAGAGCTTGTGACAACATTTACAGAGCTTTCCCACACACTGCACAGAAGCATCGGGAAAGGAATACATCATACAACTCATTGAGCTTTCCCTATTCTCGTTAATGGCCGAACATCTCCTCAACGCAGTTTTCCCCATACAATATACATATCCCTTAATATGTTTAAACATTGTGAACCATAAAATGAGAACTGCTGTAGTCCATTCAGCCCATCAGTTTTGCTCCTCCATTCTATGTACAGGCAGTTCACCAATAACACGTGTTGATTAAATACAATTTGGCTGCAATGCAATTCATGAACCTTTTTCTATAAAGTGAACTGGCGTTTACTGTGACGCGATTCCTTGTCGGGCACCAGCTGAACATCAAACCCAGCCTCAGAAACCCTCTATCTACAAAAGGTACAATCAATGTGTTCAGCTAAAACAGGAATGCAATCGACTCTGCAGGCCTTGAAACTGAGCCTGATCTGGGAATTGTAGTCTATGTTTCGAAAGAGCTTTATTTCAAACTGTGGGGATAATCTTGGGGAAAACTGGAATTCGGCATCGGCATCACATGGTCACTCAGCCCCCGTGTGCTTTCTGGTGAAGATTGTGGTGAAAGGTACAGTGCACCAGTGAGTGATTGTAGTGTGAAAGCGTTACATTTACAGCACTGTTCCATTACAACATGTAATTTAAAGATTTATTTAGACTGTCCTATTGTGTGTTAGACCAAATTTAAATTTTGGTTTTTACTGATATTTTTAGGAGTTCGCCACTTACCCTCTTTTTTCCATAGACCCCATTATTAATATTGCACGATTTTCTACAACACAGTGTTGTACAGGAACCCAGTTATTATGTTATTGGAGAACAACCTGGAATGAGAGCTGATCTTCTATCTTCACACCATACTCCTGCTCTCTCCCTATCCCTTTAGATTAGATTAGATTAGATTACTTACAGTGTGGAAACAGGCCCTCCGGCCCAACAAGTCCACACCGACCCGCCGAAGCGCAACCCACCCATACCCCTACATCTACCCCTTACCTAACACTACAGGCAATTTAGCATGGCCAATTCACCTGACCTGCACATCTTTGGACTGTGGGAGGAAACCGGAGCACCCGGAGGAAACCCACGCAGACACGGGGAGAACGTGCAAACTCCACACAGTTAGTCGCCTAAGGCGGGAATTGAACCCGGATCTCTGGCGCTGTGAGGCAACAATACTAACCACTGTGCCACCGTGCCGCCCACTTTAGTTTCCAGAAATCCTTATTTATATTCAGCCCCTTGACTTCCACAGCCTGATCTGGGAGAGAGTACCCCTGGTTCGCCAGTCTCTGAGTGCAGGCATTTATTCTCATCTCAACGCAAAGTGGCCTGTCTGTACCTAATATTGTGGCCCCTTGTTTTAGACGTTCCAGCCAGGCGATTTACTGATCGGCTTCTAATCTGTCTCGCCCTGTCAGAGTGTTATATATTTCACTGTGATTTTCACTCATTTTCCTAAAGCCCATTGAATACAGGTCCAGTCGCCCCAAACTCTGCTCCCACAAAAAGTCTGTCATCCCAGAGATCAGTCTGGTCATCCTTTGCTACTCTCACTCAATGTCAGGTTTGTGGTCTATTAGGAAAAGAGACCAAAACTGCACACAATACTGCACAATGTTCGAGATGGGGTCTCACCAAGGCCCTGTCCAGCTGCAGTGAGATACATTTACTCCTGTACTCAAATCCCCTGAAATGAAGGTGAATACAGCATTTATCTTCCTTCCTGCTTTCTGCTCCTGCAATATTGCTTTCAGTGACTGGTGTACAGGGAGATCCAGATTCCTTTCAAAGTTACAGTTCCCCACGTGCTGGGCCTACATACAATTGTCAGCGTGCCAATGCCATTCCCAGTATTGACTTCTGGCTTCAGAACTCACTGCCCGACATGGACTCTGAGGGCTGCGCAGAAATAAACAAAAATGCAGCTTAAGTTCATTTACAGTGCAACATTTTTCAAACACTCCTTTTTCAAATGAGAGGCTGCCAGTCCATTGTTCCCATCAAATTACACAACATCTCATCCACCCCATTACTCTCCATGTGCCACGTATTTGCCCAGTCACTCCACTTGTCTCAATCACCTTGGAACTTTTTTACATCCTCCTCATCCACTCACAAGCTGACACCTTTTTGTGCTGTCAGCAGACTTGGGAATATTGCATTTGCGCCCCTCACCCAAAGATATGATGTGTATTGAGAATAGCTGGAAACCAAGACACGATCCTTACAATATCCTCCAAGCTTTCCATATAAAAATAAAACATTGTTTTATTCCTATTCACTGTTTCCTGCCAGCTCTCCCATTCTAAATCTATGACCATATATGAGCCCGAGTCCCATAGGATTCGAATTTGCACAATAGGCTTGGGGCTTTATCAAAAATCTTTCTGATAATCCACTCGCATGGCATTGATATCTCCTAGATAACTTTCCTAAAAGCCACTTTCTCAAATATGATTCCCAAATCATAAATCTCTGTTGACTTTGTCTATTCCCATTAATTTCAGTCCAATACTTTCTTTAAACTGTTTAGTTGCTATTTTCATTCTATTCCCTTTTTCTCACAAGACTGAAATTTCCTAGTATTGCTTGGAAGTTTTCTTTTTTGTTTTGTTTTCTTCTGTGAAAGCATAACTAAAGTATTTGCTCCATAGTCCTGCTATTTCTCGGTCCTTAATTATCTGGCATCAGACTGTAAGAAATCTGCAACCTTTTTCTCTTAATTTTGCCATTGACAAATTTCCAGAAAATATAACAAGTTCTCTCTTATCAACTTTATTAAGATATTCTTCAGAAACCCATCAAATCCTACCTTAAGCTACTCAATGATTGACCTTCCACTGCCATACAATCACAGAAGCACAGACTCTGTACTACCAGAAATACAGCACGGTCTACTTTAGGCCCACTTTCCGACACAAGACTGTAGCCGTGGATCTTAAAGCATTTGAAGTGCACAACCATGTGGTTTCTAATGGTTCGAGGTTACCATGACAACTCAACTCTCAAGAAGTGCATTCCAGACCCCAACACCCTCTGGTTGAAAAACAATTCTCAAATCTTCACTAAACCACAAATCCTTCACTTTAAAAATGTTGCCCTTTGAGTCAATGCAACAGCTGCTGTCTATCCACCCTGTCCATGTACCTCGTAATCCTATCCCTCTGAATCACAGACCTCGCAGCCTTGTCTCCTCCAAACTAAACAACCTGAGGTTATCCAGCCTCTCTCCATAGCTGATATGCTCCATCCCAGGGAACATCCTGGTGAATCTGCTCTGCACCCCCTCCACTACAATCACATCCTTCCTATAATGTTGTTCCCAGACCTACACACAGTATTCGATCTTGCTCTCACCACAGTTCCGCATAGTTCTTATCATCTCTGCCTCGATGAATAAAGGCTATGTTTACATTCCCCTAGCCTTTCCCAGATTGTGTATTAACCTGTGCAGACACATTCAGTGATGTCTGGAGAAACACCCTCTGAGCTTTCTAGTGTGCTGCAATTCATTGAGTACTCCTCTGTCTGGTTCCTTCTTCCAAAGTTGCATCATCTTATAGTTATCAAGGTTACATTCCATCTGACATTGATCCACCCATTTGACCATTCCATCCGTATCTACCTGTAACATAAGGCCTTCCTCCTCACTGCCAACCACCCCGCCAATCTTTGTATCAAATCCAAACTTATTTATTACACACCCCACCCCTCGTCCATATTCACAGCTGCATCATTTATGAATACCACAAATAATAAGGTTAAAAATCTCTCAACATCAGTTATATCACGTGGTTGTGCACGTTGATGAAGAAGCTACGTTTCGAAAGCTAGTGCTGCTGAATAAACCTGTAGACTATGGCCTGGTGTTATGCTATTTTTAGATTTGTCCACCCCAGCCCAATACTAGCACCTCCGAATCACAAATAATACGGGACCCAGCACTGATGCCCGTGGTACACCATTGGACACTAGCCTCCAGTCACACAAACAGCCTTCCACCACTCCCCTCTTTCTCTTACTACTAAAGTTGATTTAAATGCAACTTGGCAAGTTACTCATGAGTCCTACGTGTTCATTGGTTATTCTGCTCCACTTGACATACTTGTAGGTTATCTGGAGATTCTCCGTAATCTCGCCCTGCTTTGCCCATGTGTTAGTCATTCCCCTCCACGCGCAGACCTTCCTCCTTATTGCAGTCTTAAATGGTTTGTCCCTTATCCTGCCATTATTTGCCTTGAATGTGGATTAGACAGACTGATAAACATCCTGTTAATTTCAAACTTGTCGTATGTTTTGTGAGTTTTATAAAGATCACAGTGACCCACCGCTGGATCTTTGAACCTCAAGAGAACATAGGCCGAGTTTCCTCATCACACACGCTTGCCGTCTGGATAATGTCCACCGCACTTCCTCTGTGGTCTGTATATTTTTTCTCAGATTCGGTCACCAAAACTGTGCACAATACTCCAGGTACAGTCTCACCAACACACTGCTTCAACGTGTCTTTACATCTATATTCTGACTCCCTTAAAGGAAGGCAACCAACTTTAGGGTTCCACTTACATATATTCCTCCAAATACCCTTCACATCATTGCATTTTCGAACTCACTTTGTGAGTTCTTATAGAAAGCCTTCTGATAATCTAAAATCTATACCAATTCCACTGGATCCCCATTATCTATGCTGTAAGAATCAACTTCAAACAATTCCGAAGTTTGTCAAGTATGATTTCCCTTTCAGAAATGCATACTGAGTCTCTCCAATGTTGCTGTTAATGTCGAAGTATCCAATATCACATCCTATATAATAGATTCCAACAGTTTCCCCACAAATGTCAAGTTAATTTGTCAGCAGTTCTCCACACTATCTCTTCTTCTCTTTGTAGATGCTTGTATCCCTACCATTCATCTATAGTGCTTGGATCACATTTACTAATGTGCATTTATCTACACCAGCTTCCAGACTCTGCAGAATGTAACGGAAAATAGAACGCAGTCATCGACAATGCAATCAGTACTTCTATTTGTGATTTAGTTCTGAAGATTTTGGTATGAAGTACATCTGGTTTGTCAAGCTTAGTAATGCTCAATCCAGCTGCATGTTCAATATTGCCTTGTTACTGATAAGAATTGACTTTATGTCTTTACTTCCATAAGTCCTATACAATCACTTCGTATTTCTGGGTGATTTTCTGGATCTTACTCCATTAAGATAGATGTATAGTAATTGGTCATTTGCTTTGCCATTTTCCTGTTATCCACCATAAACTCGTCTCTCCCCATTGCAAATTTCCACATTTGACAATTTTTTTTCTTTTGAAATATAAATCATAGATTTTTGAAATCTTTGTGTTCCTGTTTGTTTGCATGCACGTTCGCTTTTTGATTTCCTGATCAGTTTCATGGCCCTCCTTTACTGGATTGCAATTTTCTGAGAATTCTTAGGATTCCCCAATGTCTGGAATTCTTCTGAAGTCACTTCCTGTGATTATTATATTCCTTAATTTGTTATGTTAATCATCATTGAGTCACTTACTCACTCTTTGGTGTTTTCATCTGAAATAAGTAGACATATCTTTCAGACTATGCAGTATTTCTAAAAATCTCCTTGTCCTGACCAGATATATTCAGGAACACTGCAGGAGGACAGAGAAGTAATAGTGGGGGCCCTGGTTGGTAGCCAAAGGGTGAGGTCCCGGAGGACTGGAGCATAGCGAAGCTGTTCCCTTATTCAAGAAGAGCTACAAAGAAAAACCTGGGACCTATAGACCAGCAAACCTGATATCTCTAGTTGACAAGTTTCTTGAGAAGATTCTGAGAGAGACAATATATATGCATTTGGAAAGGCAGGGTGTGATTATGAGCAGTCAGCACGTCTTTGTGCGTGGGGGATCATGGCTCAATAATTTGTTAGAGTGCTTTGGTGAAATGACCAGTACTTTGACAAGGGCATGGTAGTATATGTGGTGTATATGGATTTCAGTAAGGCCTTCAGTAAGGTTCCACATGGTAGGCTGCTCTGGAAGTTTAGATCATATCGAATTGAGGGGGAGCTGGCAAATCAGATCATAGATTTGCTTCATTGTAGGAAAACATAGGGTAATAGTGGAAGTATGCTTGTCGGGCTGAAGGCCTGTGATGAGTGGAATGCCTCAGTGGTCGGTCCTGGGACTATTACTGCTTATTTTATGCATGTATATTTTATTTATATTTACATATTACACACATCTATGATTTAGACGAGAATGTACAGGCATGAATTATAAGTTTGAAGATGACACTAAAATAGGCGGTATCGTGGACGGTGAGGAAGATTATCAGAATTTTCAGAAATTACAGCAGTGCCTTGATCAGGTGTGAAAGTGGGCCGAGAAATGGCAAATGGATTTTAATACAGATAAGTGTAAGTTCTTGCATTTTAGAAAGTCAAATCAAGGTAGGAGTTTCATGGTGAATGGCAGGGCCTTAAGAAATGTATTGAGACAAAGAGACCTTGGAATTCAAGTTAAAGGTTCTCTGAAAGTGGAGTCACAGGTAGATAGGGTAGTGAAAAAGGCATTTGGCAAACTGGCCTTCATCAGTCAGAGTAATGAGTATCGAAATTAGGGAGTTATGTTGCAGTTATACAGGATGGTGGTGAGGCAATACAGGTAGTTTTACGTGAAGTATTGTTCACTTTGCCACGGGAAGGATGTTATTATCCTGGAAATAGTGCAGAAGAAATTTACAAGGATGTTGCCCGGACTCAATGGTCTGAGTTATAGAGAGAGGTTGGGCAAGCTAGGAGTTTTTACTTTAGAGTGTATGAGACAGCGGGGGATCTGATACCAGTGTATAAGATCATGGGAAGCATGGATAGAGTGAATTCAATCAGTCTTTTTGAGCAACCATGGACGAGAGGGCATCAATTTACGATCCGATGGGAAAGAGTAAAAGGGAACCTGACGGGCAATTTCTTTTACACACAGGGTGGTGTGCACATGGAATGAGATGCCAACAAAAGTGGTTGAGGCGGGTAGATACGCAAAATTTAAAATGCATTCCGACAAATACACGGATAGGAAAGAATAAGAAGGATATGGGGCAAGGGCAGGGAAATGTGAATGGACATTTTGTTCGGAATGGACCAGTTTGGGCTGAAGAGCCTTTCTACGTGCTGTCAGACTCTATGATTCTCACAATCATTGCTTCTCCCATTGAATGTTATATTATATTTCCCCAATTCATTGGAGCGTGCTTGACCCTCCAGCCTCCGGGCTTCCATGATGCTTAACCAGAATGTTCAAACACTCGATATTGTATTCAGACGCCGTGTAAAAATGTAACATATTGATGTCACTATTCCTCCAAAGCTGCTTCAGAGCAAGATTATTAATTAGTCCTCCTGACAACACAATACCAAATCTGAAATAACCTCCTCTCTAGTTTGGTTCACAACATACTGTTCAACCTACCTAATACACACTTACGGAAGTTTATCTTCACAGTATTAGTAGTCACTGCAGTTTCGGTGCAACTTGAGACCATCTATTATTACTGCAGCACACACGATTATTTGTTACTCATTCACAGGATGAGTGTGTCGCTGGATAACCAGCATTTATTGCTCATGCCAGAGGGCAGTTAAGAGTCAGTAGCGTTGTCTTGAGTCTGGAGTCACATGCAGGCTACACCAGGCTACATCAGTATCCTTCCCACAAGGACATCAGTGAACCAGATGAGTTTTTCCAACAATCGACAATGGATTCCTGGTCATCATAAACCCTTGATTCCAGATACATATTGAATTCAAATTCCACCATGGCAGGGTTTGAATTCATGTCCCCAGAATATTACCTGGATCTCTGGGTTAAGAGTCCAGCGATAATATCACTGTGTCATTGCTCCCCCTTGCATATACTTGCATACCTAATTTCCAGAACCTATGTTGTAAAGTATTTCCGTGACAGATTTGGTTTTGATAATTATACACTAATGTTTGCTTCACCTTGCTATTTGTAAGATCTACCCAAACTGATTCTGTGGGAAGTGATGGAAAGGGTCTGAGGCGTTATTACTGATAGACTTGGACAAGACGTTCAGGGAGACTCACCTCAACGCTGAGATGATCTGAAGAATTGGTCAGCAATACAGGACAAGCATCAATATTCTTTCCCCCCACTTTTCCAGGATAAGTGTCACCATATTCTTCTGCTCCCTCACACTCACTGTGTATCTGTTATAACACCTACCCCCGAACAAGGCTCACACTCTATCTCCAAATAATGCTCAAGCACGACCACACTCACTGTTGAATTTAGCACGTTCCTTCCCTCAGTTTTTCTGTCACTGACGCAATAGCCCCGCACACTAATACCACTGCATGGATACAACACTTTGGTCAGACTCCCTCCGGACATCTCACCCTTCCCCCTTCCCCTATACCAGCATTAACAGCAGGGACACCCACTGCCACCCTCACTCCGTCCCTCCTCTTCTCCCATTCCAGGAGAAACATCCTGGAATAGGACATAAAAGGCCAAGCAGGGTGTTAGAGTGCCCGATTTCCGTTCCCTCACCCTCTACCTCGATATGTGGGGAGGATCCTGGAAAGAGCCAGAGACGTCCAGGACACCTTGTGTGGAAATTCTGAAACATCGCCGTCCCACCAACCGAGTAAACAGCAATGTTCACTAAAGAGCAATTCTCAATTTAAACTCGCTGGCAGTTCCAATCTCATCTCTCTCACTTTTCAGGCTTAGTTAAAAGATGTCAGATGGAGACAGAGCGTCTGCAATGGGATACAGACAGGGGCAGGGCGGGGCATCTGCAATGGGATACATACAGGGTGAGGGCAGAGCGTCTGCAATGGGATACAGACGGGGCAGGGCGGGGCATCTGCAATGGGATACATACAGGGTGAGGGCAGAGCGTCTGCAATGGGACACAGACAGGGGGAGGGCAGAGCGTCTGCAATGGGATACATACAGGGTGAGGGCAGAGCGTCTGCAATGGGATACAGACAGGGGGAGGGCAGAGCGTCTGCAACGGGATACAGACAGGGGAAGGCAGAGCGTCTGCAATGGGATACAGACAGGGGGAGGGCAGAGCATCTGTAATGGGATACAGACAGGGGGAGGGCAGAGCATCTGCAATGGGATAGAGACAGGGGGAGGGCAGGGCATCTGCAATGGGATACAGACAGGGGGAGGGCAGAGCGTCTGCAATGGGATACAGCCAGGGGGAGGACAGATCACCTGCAATTGGATACAGACAGGGGAGGGCAGAGCATCTGCAATGGGATACAGTTGGGGGAAGGCAGGGCATCTGCAATGGAATACAGACAGGGGAAGGACAGATCACCTGCAATTGGATACAGACGGGTGCAGGGCACAGCGTCTGCAGTGGGATACAGACGGGGGAGGGCAGAGCGTCTGCAATGGGACACAGACAGGGGGAAGGCAGGGCATCTGCAATGGGATACAGACAGGGGAAGGTAAGATCACCTGCAATTGCATACAGACGGGGGGAGGGCAGAGAGCCTGCAATGGAATACACACAGGGAGAGGGAAAAGCGCCTGCAATGAGATACAGACAGCGGAGGGCAGAGCGAGGGCAGTGCGTCTACAATGGGATACAGACAGGGGAAGGGCAGTGTGCCTGCAATGGGAGACAGACTGGGGAAGGGATGCACCTCTGCAATGGGATACAGACAGGGGAAGGGCAGAGCATCTGCAATGGGATACAGACAGGGGGAGGGCAGGGCATCTGCAATGGGATACAGACGGGGGAGGGCAGAGCGTCTGCAATGGGATACAGACAGGGCAGGGTCAGTGTGTCTGCAATGGAAGACAGACTGGGGGAGGGATGCTGCTCTGCAAAGGGATACAGACAGGAGGAGGCAGAGCGTCTGCAATGAGATACAGACAGGGGAGGGGCAGTATGTCTGCAATGGGATACAGACAGGGGCAGGGAAGAGCGTCTGCAATGGGATACAGACAGGGGAAGGGAAGAGCGCCTGCAATGGAACACTGATGGGTGAGGGCAGAGAGTCTGCAGTGGGATACAGACAGGGGCAGGGAAGAGCATCTGCAATGGGATACAGACAGGGGGAGGGCAGAGCGTCTGCAATGGGATACAGACGGGGAGGGCATAAAGTCTGCAATGGGATAAAGACAGGGGAGGGGAGAGCATCTACAATGCGATATCGACAGCTGAAGGCAGTGCGTCTGTAATGGGATACAGACGGGAAGGGTAGATCGTCTGCAACGGGATACAGACAGGGGGAGGGCAGAGCGTCTGCAATGGGATACGGACAGTGGGAGTGCAGAACATCTGCAATGGGACACAGATTGGGGAGGGCACAGCAACAAGCAATGGCATACAGACAGAGGATGGCTGTGAGCAAAGCTTCAGCAAAAAAAACTACAATATATATACGTGATGGAAATTTTCTGTTTTGGGGAAAGGATGAAACAGCAGAAATTTATTTAAATGCAAGGAGAATGCAGAATTCAGTGTTACAGAGGGATTTGTGTGTCTTAGTACATGAATCGCATCAAATTAACCTGAAGATGTAGCAAGTGATTTGGAAGGTAAATGTCGTGATCCTGTTTCGTGCAAGGGGTGTTGGGTATGATCTTAGCGATGTTTTTTGCATCAGTACAGGGCATTGCTGAGATTACATCTGTTGTATTATTTGTAGTTAAAACAGCCTAAACTGAAAAAAAAACAAAATTGCTTTCGAAACGTCTCAAAGATGTTTCTTTTTACGCATTCTTGGAATGAAGGCATTACGTTGTGAAGAATTAACAGTTCGGCCTGAGAATGAGGGATGTTTTATTGGCCATATAAGATCTTGAGAAGAGTGTAGTTGGTGAATACCGGATGGATATTTCTCATTGTGTGGGAGAATAAAACTGGGGAAATAATTTAAGAATAAGTCAGTTTCAAAGGCAAGGTCATTAGACAGTAAAATTGAACTGTGAATTCTCTTCCTACATGCTGACAGACAAGCTGAGCTTTTCCATCAATTACTATATATGTTTAAGAATATTCATTTTAACACAGATATTGTGAAGACATGAAACACTTATTTTTACATTATGCAAACACATAGTAACACATCTTCAAAACAAGTAGAACCGTTTATTGTTAATGAATTGACACCGTAATAACGCACTGACCTGGAGTCGAGAATGTAATGGAGTCATATAGTTTGGACAATGTTTAAGAAGAGCTCACTCAGTCCAGTGTGGGACTGATAACGTTACTGATTGAACTTACAGATGGAAAATGTAGCCTATCTGTGGAGAATCATTCTATTGCTCCTTTTCTGTTTCCCTATCGCTCATCACAGCAATGTTTGGGAGTGAAAAAAAGCCCAGTCGCCTTTCCCACTAATGGAGGATTCCTGATGAGGATTCATTGGAATCTCCTCATTGCCTGAAGCAAAACAATTCAGCCCAATTCAACTGTTCCATGAAGAAATCCCATTGTCAGAAGGCTGTGCAAGCAGAATAACAACAGAAGTAATTATCTGACTCGATAGTGAGGGGAACAGACAGGAGATTCTGTGGCTGCAAAAGAGAATCCGGAATGGTGTGTAGCCTCCCACATGCCCAGGGTCCAGGATGTCTCAGAGTGGCTGCAGAACGTTCTCACTGGGGGTTGGGGGGGGAGGGGGGCAGTGGGGGGAAGCAGCCAGAAGTCATTGTGCGCGTTGGTACAATGGATAGAATGAAACAGGTAGAAATAGTGATGACATCCTGCAGAGTGATTGTGGAGAGCTACGGAAAAGGATAAAAGACAGAGTTAATATTAAGTTTACTTCCAGTTCTCCATGCTAGTGAGGGTAAGAATAGGATGATATGGCAGATGAAGGGGTGGCTAAAGAATTGGTGCAGGGGGCAGAGAATTTTGGATTACTGGGATCTTTTGTGGGGCAAGGTGACGTGTTCAGGAAGGACGGGTTGTACCTGAGCTGGAAGGGGACGAATATCCTGGCAGGCCTGTTTGCAACTGCTGCAAGGGTGGGTTTCAACTAGATTGGCTGGGGTTGGGGAGTGGTGGGATCCTCAACAGCAGGGAGGCAATTGCGAGGCTGGAAGGAGATACAGTAATCAGAAACAGTAAAATGAAGAGACAGGTCAGGCTAGACAACGACAGGGAGCAAGGAATGCCTGTTGGATTAAATCGCAACTGTTTCAATGCAAGATGGCTGACAGGTAAGGCCGATAAACTCAGGGCATGGATTGGTGCGTGGGACTGGGATATTATAGTCATTACTGAAACATGGCTATGGGAGAACTATATCATTGGCCATATCACCAACATAGTTATAATTATTTTTTGTGGGCAGTGGAGGAGTGGGGCTAGAAAAGGGAGAAGGGAGCCAAAACAACACAGGGAATTATCGACTCAATCAGCCAACATCAGAGACGAGGAGTTCGTTGGAGGGGATTCTGAGGGATAGAATTTGCATTTATTTAGAAAGACAAGGAATGATTAGGGATAGTTAATATGGATTTGTGTGATGGAAAACATGTCTAATTAATGTGATTGAGTATTATGAAGAGGTGACAAAGAAGATTGAAGAAGACACCGTGGTGTACAATTTTTACACAAACTTCAGCAAGGCATTTAATAAGGTTCCCCATCGTAGACAGATTACTAAACTTAGGTTATATGTAATCTAGGAAAAGCTAACCAATTGGATACCAAATTGGATTGAAGGTAATGGATTGTTTTCCAGACTGAAGACCTGTGGCCAGCGGTGTGCTGAAAGAATCAGTGCTGAGCTCACTGCTTTTCATCATGGATATAAACAACTTTGATGAGATTATCGGAGGCATGGTTAGTAAGTTTACAGATAACATCACCAAATTGGTTCAGTGGACAGTGAAGAAGATTAACTCAGAATATAACGGGATCCTTGATCATCAATGAGCCAAGGACTGGCAGATGGAGTTTAATTTATATATTTGTGAGGTTTTTCATTTTGGAAAGTTAAAGCGGAGTAGTGCCCTGGGGAATGTTGCTTAACAAACAGACCTAGGGGTGAAGATTCATAGTTCCTTGTAAGTGGAGTTTAGGTCGGTAGAGTAGTGAGGAACGTGGTTGACATGCTTGCCTTAATCGGTCAGAACATTGAGAATAGGAGTTGGAGTAACGTGTTGCGCTTGTACAGGACGGAGGTGAGGCCACTTTAAGAATACTGCGTCCATATCAGTTGACTCTTGTTAAGCTTGAAAGGGTGCAGAAAAGATTTACAAAGATTTTCTGGAACCTGAGGGTTTGAGCTACAGGGAGATGATGAACAGGATGAGGCTTTTTCCCCTGGACTGTCAGAGACTGAATAGTGACATGACAGAGGTTGAAGAAAGTCCTGAGGGACATGGAGAGTCTGATTGGTCAAGATCTTTTTCCCAGTGTCGGGGCGTCCAGAACTTTACGGCATAGGGTGAAGGTAACAGGGCAAAGACAGAAGGGACCTGAGGGGAAACCTTTTCATACAGAGGCTGATGAGTGTACTGTCAGAGAAAGTAGTGAAAGCGTGTACAATTACATGTTTACAATGTAACTGGATAGGTACATAAATAGGAATGGATCATGTGATGTGGGCCAAATGCTGGCAAGTGGGACGAGATCTGATTAAGATGCCTGATTGGACAAAAGGATCTTTTTCCACGCTGTATGATTCTCTTATTCTCACAGCGGGATGAGGAAGAATTCCAAAAGGGCCATTCGAATGGGAATTCTCTTCCCCGGAAGTTTGTGGTTCTTCTCTGATTACAAGTATTCACAGCTGAGTTAGTTAAAGATTTGACAGAAAAGTGAGTCACGGATAATGGGACACAGATAGGACGATGAGGCTGAGACCACAATCTGATCAGCCACAATCTTAGTGCCTGGTGGAGAAGGCTCAAGTTCTCTAATGACCCACTCCTGCTCCTCAGTCCCATGTTTCTGTGTTCCATTCAACCCCTCTAGCCTGATAGACAGGAGCAGTTAGATTCCGCTTATTGTTATAGCATGGTGTACAGAAATAGAGGAAACAGTTCGGTCCCTCGAGACTGTCCCACTCGGTTTGGGAGATTGGAAAATGTAATTGGAAGACCCAGGCTGGATATGGAAGAGGTTGCTCATTTCTCTTTACAAAACTTCCCATCTCTGTATCTTGTGCTTCATTTGTTGAACATGTTGTAGACCCAGATTCACTGTGAATACAGCCCCCCAAATCTCACCCAGTGATGGCTCACAAAATCCACGGGTCTCCCTGATTGCAATAGTCCATAAAAGACCTTCCAGAAAAATAACACATACTAACTTTCCAATAACAGAATGGGTGAGCATCAGAAACAGGTGCAGGTCATTCACATCCCAAGCCTGCCTTGCCCTTCACGAAGATCAAGGCTGACCTGCTCCAAGTCTCAAATATTATAAATGTCCAAGTCTTCTTGAGCACTTCCATAGAACACAGAACAAAGAAGAGTATTGATTTGGAGATGTCGGTGTTCGACTGGGGTGTACAAAGCTAGAAATCACATAGCACCAGGTTATGTTCCAACAGGTCTAATTGGAAGCACAGTAGCTTTTGGAGCATCGTTCGTTCATCAGGTGATAGTGGAGGGCTCGACCGTAACACAGAATTTATAGTAAAAATTTACAGTGCGATGTAACTGAAATTTCACATGGAAAAATTGATTGTCTGTTAAGCCTTTCATCTCTTAGAATACCATGATAGAACATAGAACATAGAACATAGAACAATACAGCACAGAAAAGGCCCTTCGGCCCACGATGTTGTGCCGAACTTCTAACCTAGATTAAGCACCCATCCATGTACCTATCCAAATGCCGCTTAAAGGTCGCCAATGATTCTGACTCGACCACTCCCACGGGCAGCGCATTCCATGCCCCCACCACTCTCTGGGTAAAGAACCCACCCCTGACATCTCCCCTATACCTTCCACCCTTTACCTTAAATTTATGTCCCCTTGTAACACTCTGTTGTACCCGGGGAAAAAGTTTCTGACTTTCTACTCTATCTATTCCTCTGATCATCTTATAACCCTCTATCAAGTCACCCCTCATCCTTCGCCGTTCCAACGAGAAAAGGCCGAGAACTCTCAACCTATCCTCGTACGACCTACTCTCCATTCCAGACAACATCCTGGTAAATCTTCTCTGCACCCTCTCCAAAGCTTCCACATCTTTCCTGAAGTGAGGCGACCAGAACTGCACACAGTACTCCAACTGTGGCCTAACCAACGTCCTGTACAGCTGCAACATCACTTCACGACTCTTGAATTCAATCCCTCTGCTAATGAACGACAATACTCCATAGGCCTTCTTACAAACTCTATCCACCTGAGTGGCAACCTTCAAAGATCTATGTACATAGACCCCAGGATCCCTCTGTTCCTCCACCTGACTAAGAACACTACCATTAACCCTGTATTCCGCATTCTTATTTGTTCTTCCAAAATGGACAACCTCACACTTGGCAGGGTTGAACTCCAATTGCCACTCCTCAGCCCAGCTCTGCATCATATCTAAGTCCCTCTGTAGCCGACAACAGCCCTCCTCACTGTCCACAACTCCACCTATCTTCGTATCATCTGCAAATTTACTGACCCACCCTTCGACTCCCTCGTCTAAGTCATTAATAAAAATTACAAACAGCAGAGGACCCAGAACTGATCCCTGCGGAACTCCACTTGTAACTGGGCTCCAGGCTGAATATTTACCATCTACCACCACTCTCTGCCTTCGACCGGTGAACCAGTTTTCTATCCAATTGGCCAAATTCCCCTCTATCCCATGCCTCCTGACTTTCCGCTTAAGCCTAACATGGGGAACCTTATCAAATGCCTTACTAAAATCCATGTACACTACATCCACTGCTCTACCCTCATCCACATGCTTGGTCACCTCCTCGAAGAATTCAATAAGACTTGTAAGGCAAGACCTACCCTTCACAAATCCAAGTGATAGTTTCACTTCTTTCATGTGTAAATCACAAAACCTTTTTTTTTAAAAAAAGTTGCATTCTCAGGTGAGCTGTGAACAATGGCGATAGCAAGATAAAATGTTGAAGGTGTTGGCCCCCTGTGTTCTCTGACTATGCCATGATGTTTAGATTGATTCTAAGCTAAAAACTGTGATAACGGAGTTTTACATGAATTCCTGCAGATTTTGAGCTCAAGGTTCTACATTAATGCATGCAGTTAGGACCTTCAGCTCTCGAAGTTGTGTTGTTTGTCCTACTCTAACCTACATGCTTCCGTTCACTTTGTTCCATGTGCCTATCCAAGAGTCTCTTAAGTTTCCCTCACGTATTTGACTCTACTACCACTGATGGTAGTGCATTCAACACACCCACCACTCTCTGTGTAAAGAATCTACCTCTGATATCTCCCCTAAAACTTCCTCCAATTACCTTAAATTTATGCCACCTCGTGATAGACATTTCTGCCATGGGAAAATGTCTCTGGCTATTCACTCTCTATCTGCCTCTCATCATCTTGTACACCTCTGTCAAGTCACCTCTCATCTATTTTTCCTCGTAAGACTTCTAGTCCAGGCAGCATCCTGGTAAATCTCCTCTTTACACTCTCAAAAGCTTCATTATCCTTCCTATAATGAGGAGATCAGAACTGAACACAATATTCCCTGTGAGGTCTGAGCAGGGCTCTATCGGGCTGCAGCATAACCTCGCGGCTCTTAAACTCAATCCCCCTGCAACTGAAAGCCAACATACCATACACCTTCTTAACAACCCGATCAACTTGGGTGGCAGCTTTGAGGGATCTGTGGACACGGACGCCAGGATCCCTCTGTTTCTCCACACTGCCAAGAATCCTGCCTTTAACCATCTATTCTGCATTCACATTCCAGCTTGCAAAGTGAATTACTTCAGTTTGAACTCCATGTGCCATTTTCAGCCCAGCTCTGCATCCTTTCGATATCCCATTGCAACCTACAATAGCCCTCCACTTTCTGTACCACTCCAACCATCTTTGTGTAATCGGCAAACTTACTATCCAACTCTTCAACACGCGCATCCAAGTCATTTTTGAAAATAACAGAGAGCAGAGGTCACTGAACTGATCCCAGCGGGACACCACTGGTCCCTTTCAGTGATCTAGCTCCCCTAACACTCTGTGTAAGAGAGTTCCTGACATTCACTACTCTCTGTTTGAAGAAAACCTTTTCTGCTTCAGCACCATGACCTATTGATATGAACAAAAGCGGTAACGCAGGGGCTCAGGTAAGAGAGACTGACACTGATATCAAGGCAGTATTTGACTGAGGATGACATCAAGGAACCTGAACAAAATCACACTTACTGAGAATTAATTATGACCTCTACACTGCTTGGAGTCATTCACGGCACAAGGGAAGATGATTATCATTGGTGGGCATCAATCATCTCAGCCGTGGGGCACATCTGCAGGAGATCCTCAGCGTAGCTTCCTCAGCTCAGGTATCTCCAGTTTGTCATCATAGAATCCCTACAGTGTGGAAGGAGACTATTCATCCCACTGAGTCGAAACTGAGCAGATTAGATTCCCTACAGTGTGGAAACAGGCACTTCGGCCCAACCAGTCCACACCGACCCTCCGAAGAGTAACCCACACAAACACATTTCAGTCTGACTAATGCACCTAACATGATGGACAATTTAGTCTGGCCAATTCACCCTGCGTGCACATCTTCAGACTGTGAGAGGAAACCGGAGCACCCGAAAGAAACTCATGCAGACAACTGGGGAATGTGCAAACTCCACACAGACAGTTGCCTAAGGCTCGAATCGAACCTGGGACCCTGGTGCTGTGAGGCAGCAGTGTTAGCTACTGATTCACCGTGCCAGCAGATGAGGGGGCATGAAGTCTACAAAGTTTTCAGGACAGGTTGTCCCTCTTCAGCTCTTGAAACAATCTGTGACCATGTATAGCAAGACTCAGACAACATTCAAGACCGTGTTGTTAAAGTCTGGGTAACATTTATGTAACAGCACAGTACATTTCCACAGTAAAAGGACAAGTTCATTCAGCAGCTCAATCTGGTTTCACGAGAATGTGGGGAAGCCATTCATCCCATCAAAACTACTGGGCAAAAGAAGGAGAGCCCATTCAGTGCCTCCTGCCTGTTGCACAGGAACGTGGGAGTCTGCTCTCTCCCACATGTCACGTACATGGGATCAGAAAGAACCATTTCACACCCGCAGTCACTTACAAAGGAACAGGAAGAGGTTATTCAGCTTGTCAAGCCATTAACGCAGGAACAGGAAAGTGTCAGAGATTCTCCAACATCACAAACAAATGGAGCAGGGGCTGCACAGACAGACTGCTCCAAATTGATCCACATGGCTTAATTACTCATGGCACATATGTGTTACTTTAACATGGGTTTCTGGCAGTCGGAATGAATCCAACATTTTTTAGCCATTCTCCAAGTTATCTTCCATCTCCAAGAAGGCAGACCCATGGTCTCCGTGGAGGTCAGAAACCGATGGGGAATAACAAACTGTTTCAGAATGATGGCATTTTGGCTGCTGACAGGATTGTGTACAAAGTGACAATCAATGCAGTGTCACACAGTAACTGTGCATTAAAGTGTTCAGAGTTCATTTAGAGTCTGCACCTCGCTGTCAATCGACGTGAGGGTTCTGCAGATGCACATAAACTGTCGTGAATTAAACATTCAATGAAAAGTATGACATTGTCACCCCATTCAGCTGTTTGGGACATAATGAGTTTCTGTCCATACCCATCAAGCTTCAACTTCTTATTCTCTCACAGCGCTACAGATTAAGCACATAGTTGCTGCACTCTCTCCTCATGGTAACATCATGCTAGTGTTTAGTCTGGTCAGACTCCTTTGCACTGTCTCGGTGACAAAGAGATCATTGGTTATAAAGCAGACCAAACCTTTACACAAAGCACCAAATACTATCTCAACAAAACACGATCAGTGGGAAAGATATTCTAACTTTTATACTTCAATCATTTTGCCTGAAGAGCCACATATCATTTATTTCCTGTCCCTGTATGAATTCTGTCAGTGACTTATTACCAAGGACACCCAGGTCTTTTTCAACAAAAGCACTCACCAACCTCTCTACCATTTAATAAATATAAATGTACATGATGATATTTGTTGTTCACATCTGAATAATTGTTATACCTTGTGAACAGCTATAGCTCAAACACTGATCCTGCTGCCACCCATCAATCCTTCAGTCCAGAGAAAAACGCTACTCTTCTCATATCTCCGTTACCCAAATTTTAATCCATGTGGTATATATTCCACCCCTACCTACCCATGGACTCTAACATTCCCCATTCACCTGTATTCAGACATGTCAAGCGTCTTCTAAAAATACAAATACTCCAATCCCATTGGTTCTCAACTTTCGATGTCACAACGGACAATCTCCACAAACAGGTTTATCAAAGATCATTTCCCTTTCCTGAATCTAGGCCGAATGTACCAAATCATATCATTATTCTCCAAGTGTCTAGTCATCATGTTCCTTCAAAAAGGTTCCAATTTTTTTTTCTCACAGTTGACATCAAATTATGTAGTTTTCTGTTTTCCCTCTCCATCCTGTTTTAAATATTTAGGTTGACAATAGCTGCTGTCCAGTCTGCAGGATCCTTTCCAGAATTTAACTAGCTTTGAAGAATAATCAGTAATTTTTTCACTAGCTCTGTTCTCGTCTCAATCACTCTGAGATGTAACTCATCAGATGCAGCAACTTATGAAACTTCAATTCAATTAGATTTTCATTAACATACGCTTCATTAATTCGGATTTCCTTCAGTTTCCAATTTTTACCAGTCCCTCTGTTCCCTAATATTTGTGGAAAGTAGTTTCTGTACCTTCCCTTGCGGAGATGGAACCAATGTACTCCTCTCAGCAGGCAGATGGTTTCAGTCAACTCGTGAATACACTGGAGGACTGCACTTCAGAAATGGTGGATATATTACCCACTGCTGCCTGCAAAGTTCCAGAATCAATCCAGTTTAATTTATCGTGAGTGTCAGCGCAGTCCTGCTCCTGGTGTGAGAACACAGGTTATACTGAAGGAGGGGATACAGCTCAGTGATCACCTCACTTTTGAGACAAGCAGGTTTTACACTTTACACCTGAATGGCTGCAGCTTAGACAAATCTTCCTGGAAATCCCAGAGAGGAAAATACAGTGCCTCGCTCCTCCCTGTGTATACAGCTTCCCTTCTTTGTAGTCTCAGCTCCATTTGTTTATCATGGACCCAGACACACTGGAAATGCAGTATCCAGAATGGGCTTCCCAGACAACCGAGGCTCCATGATTGAACCCAGCAGCTGACATCACAATCCTGAGAACACCATCCACAGAGCCTCCACTGACTTTCCAGATGACAGCACCAAGTGAATTCCCCACACATACAATGCATCCATTCACGACTGAAAATGCCTCGGTCTCCTCAGTTTCTCTAGGAGACAGTGAAGACTGCAGACACTGGAGATCAGAGCTGAAAAGTGTGTTGCTGGAAAAGCACAGCAGGTCAGGCAGCATCCAAAGATCTGGAGAATCGACGTTTCGGGCATGAGCCCTTCTTAAGGAATGAGGAAAGTGTGCCAAGCAGGCTAAGGTAAAAGGTAGGGAGGAGGGACTTGGGGGAGGGGCATTGGAAATGCGACAGGTGGAAAGAGGGTGATAGGCCGGAGAGGGGGTGGGGGCGGAGAGGTCAGGAAGGAAATTGCAGGTCAGGAAGGTGGTGCTGAGTTCGAGGATTGGGATTGAGACAAGGTGGGGGGAGGGGAAATGAGGAAGCTGGAGAAATCTGAATTCATCCCTTGTGGTTGGAGGGTTCCCAGACGGAAGATGAGGCACTCTTCCTGCTGGAGGAAGCGCACCTCATCTTCCGCCTACGAACCCTCCACCCACAAGTGATGAATTCAGATGTCTCCAGCTTCCTCATTTCCCCCACCCCCACCTTGTCTCAATGCCAATCCTCGTACCCAGCACCACCTTCCTGACCTGCAATTTTCTTCGTGACCTCTCCGCCCCGACTCCCACTCCGGCCTATCACCCTCACTTTAACCTCTTTCCACCTCTCGCATTTCCAACGCCCCTCCCCCAAGTCCCTCCTCCCTATCTTTTATCTTAGCCTGCTTGGCACACTTTCCTCATTCCTGAAGAAGGGGCTGCCCCAAACGTGGATTCTCCTGATCTTTGGATGCTGCCTGACCTGCTGTGCTTTTCCAGCAACACATTTTTCAGCTCCTCAGTTTCTCATCCTGGCTGAGAAATCTCATACATCTCCACACAGTCGCACAGTAACAGTTCCTCTCTCCAAATAAACAGCTGACAATGGAACATTACGTTTCTCTATATCTCAGCGACTATAAGAATTGCTGATGGAGTTGATCACCACACTCAGAGAGGAGAGATAGAGGGAAAATAACTCACGGTAAGCAGGGAGATTCCATAATAAATATGATATTCAGGAATATGTGAAAAAGGGGAAATGGTAGAATAACTTCCCATTCTGTTTTCCTTACAGTCCATCATCAGCAATCCTTTTGCTTGCTTTTCCTTTCTCTCTCTCTCTCTCTCTCTCCATCTCTCTCTCTTTCTCTCTCTCTCTCTCTCTCTTGATGGACATCACCCACTCAACACAAACCTCCCGCTCACCCTTCCTGCCATCCCTGATATAATAATATTATTTCTCATCTCCATTCAGTTTTGATAGGTTCACTGAACTCGAAACATGATTATTTTTTCCGACCGACTGCCATACCTACTGAAATTCTCCAACATTCTTTCAGACGGTGCAGAATTTTATTTCAGATCGCCAGCATCCGCATTTCCTTGGTTATTTCACCTTTAATGTTGTTGTTTCGCGGGATGCCAGAATCACTGGCAAGGCAGTATTTATTGTCCATCCTAACTGCCCTTGGCCATGCGGCCATTTGTCAAGGCAATATGGAGGCAACTAAATTGTTGTGGATCTGAGGTGACACGTAGTTCCGACAGGTCAAACATGTTAGGCTTCTTTACCAAAGGTTATCAATAAAATAAGAAAAGAAATCCTGATGGTTTATGTTTGCCATGAGTGAAATTAGGTTTCATTCCAATTTTTGATCTTGGAATTTAACTTTAGTCATCGGCTGTGGTAGGATTTCAGACATTGCTTTTAGAGTCATGACTTGCGCCTCTGAATTACACAGTCAGTGACATTATTACTCTGTTTAAGAGTCCCTGTTGTGAAGTAACTGTAGAGACAAGAACAAGTTTGTGGTCAAACTATTTGTAACTGGAAGAGAGGTCAAAAGAGAACTGGAGCCATAAAATCTGTCGTTAACGAAGGGGTAGGTGATGGCGAAGTCAGCAACAGAACTCAGGCAGAGCTGGAAATTGGGGATATTATGAAGGGGGTGTCAGCAGGTTTGATCACACAGAGCGAATATGGAGATATAAAACCGTTCACAGTAAAAAGGAAACTTAAGGTTCCGAACAGTCTTATTCCTTCTCAGATGTTTATGAGTAGGTAGTTTTGAAATGCATAAGAAGGAAGTGGGGTTTGTGACTGAAAGTTTATGTATTTGTTAAATATAATCAACCAGAATAGCAATAACATTCAGCATCATTTATAGAATTGACAGAGATAGACTTACCAGGAACACTAACAATAGCGAGGATGGGATAGTACCCTGTTTGAATAATCATCAGTACTGCTCGTATCCGCAACTGTAACCATGCCCAATCCTGAGAAAGCCAGTAAAGACCCATAGATAAACTCCTGTCCATTGTTGGAACATTCAAGTCTAATGTTCTTAGATTCGGATCCATTGTTGGAATATTCTAGTCTAATGTTCTCAAATTAAATCCATTGTTGGACCATTCTAATGTTCTCAGATTCTGATTTCTCTCTCTTCCTCTGTAGCTGCTGATCCCAATCTTGTTGAGGTTGACGCTGCGCCGAATACTATGGCATAATATGTTGAAAGAAGGCTCTAATTATGGAAGAGGGAAAGCCTCCAGTGACCCAGGTGGGTCCAGAAAGACTGATATTAATCACAGTCACTGAACAAACAGATCCAGTTAACCATTTCATGGCAACTCTGATATATCACAATAATTGGTGTGGGTGGGATTTTGATATCGATGATTATTGGGCTCAGGGCACATCTCCAGTTGTAAACATCGAGGTGGGGGAGAGACATAATTCTTTCTCTTCACAAGCTCGATTATTCTGCTGTCTTTTTGCAATATAGGAACTGCTGGGCTTCTGAGGCCGTCTGTGTCTGATCACCAGGCCTGCTGCATCTTTTTGTTTTATTTATTTATGTTTAACTTTGACTTTTGTCTGTCCAGCATTTAACGGCTTATGTGGGTTTAGGCATTTTTGAGAGACACCTACAGAGCCATAGACTGTGTAGATACAGTCCATTCCTTGTGTTCTTGCAGCCGCTGCCTGGTCCTGTGGAGTGATGGTCAAACTCTCACAGAACCAGGACCCTTAATTTTACCATTCAACTGTTATTGCTGGTGTCTCAGCAGGGTAGGAAGGCAGGAAATCTCTCCCCGGTTCTACACACTTTCTCTGTGATTTCTCTCGGAACTGTCTTTTAATGTTCTTTCCTCCGGGATTGGAGAACTGCATGTCAGACAATCTGTTTCCTGCACTTGTTTTTTGACCTTTGTGTGCTTATTGGATGATACCATATTGGAGCAGTTAGTGTATGGTAGTTAAATAAACTATTATTCTGCTAAGTTTTCCAACAGAATTAAGTTATTGCAAGTTCGTCTTCCTTTTGTTGTCTTTTGTCGACAGTCTTCGAATAAATTGTGTTTTGCTTAATGTCGAATATTTTGACAAAGTAAATTCTATCTCAAACACAGCACCTTACATTTACCAGCGGAATGGGCCGAGCTGGAGGAGTGATAATCATCTCACGAATTATATCGGTTACCCAATCCACCTCTCAGATCCAGCATGGACACGGATAAGCCCAGCTGAGGTACCTCCTCAACATGAAGCGCTGCGTAGACCAGGCTAATGCACTGCTTAGCTATCTGTTCAGGATCGAACACTGTTTAGAGCTCACAAGTTCACTACTTATGTGTCCAACAGTGCACTGATCTATAAATTGGACTAAATGATCTGTTCAACACGGGGCGCTGTGCACAACACACAAAGGCATTGTTCTACACACACGGACTGGATATCTGTGCAGCATGGGGAGCTGTGCAGTAAATAGCAGTGAATTTAGCTTTTAATGTGGAGCAGTTACCTTCCCAGCATACGCAGCTGTGTGCACCAATCGCTGCATTCCTGTGTAAAACACTGTGTTAGATCACTGCCCAGCGTGGGGAACCTTGCAGCTCATGCTGGAAGCGACAGGATGTGCAGCACCTCTCCATTTACAGCTCCATATCTCCAGTGTGGCATGACACAGGAGGGCTGTGGATGTGAAACTCACTGCCAGAGAGAGTAGGCGGGGGAATCAGTTTAAATATCAACAACTGGGAGGAACTTTGTTAAAAGACAGGGGGAAATTAAGAGAGAATTTCAGAGAATGATCTGATGGTAGGTTTAAAAATTGTGAAATGAGAACATTTCAATAGCGTCTTGCAATATAAGCCACTGTTTCTAGGAATGATGGGGTGAGCAGGATATTTGTGTAAGTTATAATAATTGATAATCAGCAGATTTTTCGACTCACTGGGCTGAATCGAACAATAATTTGTCTCAGTGCCATTTTCATTGAATGTGACAGAAGGAATATCTGCACGAGGCAGAGCTAGTTTCCTGGTGTTATCTTATCGAACTCACCTCATTAACTACCCACCCTACCTCATGGTGTCCCTCTCATTCAACGCCAGCACGATTTTCCCACCCATTATGGCTGGAGGTGCTCACCATCGCCCGGATGCCCCTGGATATTCAGTGACCCCTGGTACTGCTGCCATCATGAAAAGGACAATGGGCACACGGTTGAGCTTTCTAAGTTTGGAGCTGCCCTGCACAGTTTACCCGAGCATGGCAGATAAAGGGAAATTACACTACAGCTTGACGACAGAGGCACGGAGGTAATGGTGAATGGGCTAGTACAGGAGTGACCATTCTCTTCCCAGACCATGGTCTGAGCACACCACCCAGCTCAGTGCAGTATCTCCGGTCCGAAGGAAAGTCCAGCAATACAGGAAAAGCATCAATAATCATCCCCCTTCTGTCAGGATAAGGGTCAACGTATTCTCTCTACTCTCTCACACTCATTGCATATCTGTTAGTGCTTTCCCCAGAATAAGGCTCCATCACTCTTACCACTGCGATACAGCACCTTCTCTCTCTCTCTCTCTCACACCTACGCAATACCCCCACATGGGTATAAAATGTTCTTATGAGTGCAGTTTCTAGAATTCTCTGGTTGATGTCGTTCGGACAATGTTCCAGATAATTTTCAAAATAATTCAATTTCAGCAAAATGTTCATTCCCCAGTATGTAACACATCAGAGGAAGGAGCAGAGTTTTACTTTGTTTTTAAATCACTCAGGATGAAAGTGCATCATGAGGCCATTAATCCTCTCAAGTATGCTCCACTATTCAGGCACAGGGAGCACCAAAACACTTGAAGACTCACTCTCTTCTTGAAGACAGGCGCCACTTTGGAGTTTTGTCAGTTTCACTGGAACACTCCTGTAATCCGGAGAGTTATGGAATATTTCACACAGTGCCTCCAGTCACTCTGTAACCACTTCTATCAAAACAAGCTATGAATTGCTGATGAGCTGTTTACCTTTGGTCTTTTCTGTTTGAGAAAAGCCTTGTTCATTTTATGAGAGACAGGGCAAAACTTTCATCTGACTACAATTTTGTTTATAATATTGAAACTCTTCGTGCCTTACCCTGCGAGGAACAATGTAAGACAAAATTTTATCTTCTCTGCATGTTCCCTGAAATCAGTTCCCCAGTCACATCCTACAGGTGTCCCACATATCCTTTCCTGCCTTCCTTCCAAGGGTCACACACACATCATGAATGTTTTTTTTTTATCCGATATGGGAAAACTCTTGCAGTTAGTTTCTTTTCATATTTCTTGCCAGTTTTGAAATGGTTTTTCTTTGTATTTTGTTTTATACAATCTGCTTCTTGTTCCAAAAGTAAACTTCCCAAATGTGGCCAACGCTCAACAATCTGAATTCTTCAGTTTGTGATTGATGAGCATACTTCACAACATTTGTGCATCATGGATGGTTCATCTTCACATCTTCATATCATCTTCTTTTTCACCAGAGCCAAACATTACTGAGAGTTATTAATCAGTACCTGCTTAAATGTTCCCACATCCCTCCCCCCCCCCCACACCCCACCCCCGCCACACACATATCTGCTGACCTTCATCTGTGTCTATTTTCACACTCCGTATTTGACCAGATTTATGACATTTTTCTGCATTTGAAATGCCTGGCTCTTTTCAATCATTCGGGGGGTACCTACGTATGTGGCTGAACACATGATCAACTGAAGGTGACTCCATTCTCCCAGTTTCCCTGGCTCTGTCATTTCTGTTCGATGATGCCACATTCCAGTGGGAAGATTCCTACATGTCATCCTTTTCTCTCAAACGAGAAATCCCCTAAATCTGATGGACTGAGTTTTCAGCTGTGTCTGGCCCATCTCCCTCACTTCTGCCCTCACTCCGTCCTTCCTCCCCAGAACAATGATAGATCTCCCTTTGTCCACACTTCCTTCTGCACGAGAATCTGCATTCACAGAATCATCCTCCGACACTTACACCACCTCCAGCAGGACATCACCAGCAAACACATCTTCCCCTCCCGTCCACTGTCAAAAATTCACAGGGACCATTCCTTCTATGGCAAGCTCCATTACCTCGAACAGTTCCCCACACCCCCATGGAACATTCCCATGTAAAGCTGCAACTTTTGCCCATTCATCTCTTTCCTCTTCATTGTCCAAGGCTCTAAACACACCATCCAGGTGAAGCAGCATTTCACTTGTACGCTTTCAATCCAATCTCCTGTCATTGCTGCTGACAATGCAGTCTCCTTTACATTACTGAGCTAAACAGAAACTGACTTGATGAACATCTCCACTCTGTCTGTAAGAATGACACTGACATCCTGATTGCTACCCATTTCAAGAACCTACATTGCTCTCAAGATAATGAGAATTCTTTGAGGAGGTAACGACGGGTTGGACAATAGCGAGTTACCTATCTGAACTTCCAGAAGGCCTCTGATATGGTACCCCACAGGAGGCTGCAGAGTAAGATAAGGACCCATGGTCCTCAGAGGACAGGTACGAGCATGGATGAAAGATTGCCTCTCTTACAGGATGCAGAGTGAGGATAAAATTGTCTCTCTCAGGATGGCAGCCAGTGACTTGCAGTGTTCCACAAGAGTCAGTGTTGGGACTACAACATTTCACTTTATAGGTTAATGACCTGAGTGGCGGGACAGAAGGCATTCTGGCTACGTTTGCAGATGAAGCAAAGATAGGTGAAGGGACATGTAGTATTGAGGAGGCAGGGAGCCTGCAGAAAGATTTCGACAGTTTAGGAGAGTGGGAAAAAGAATAGCAGATGGAATGCAATGTGGGGCAATGTGAGGTCATGCACTTTTGTATGAAGAATACAAGCATGGACTATTTACTAAATGGGAAATAAAATCAGAAATCTGAGGAACAAAGTGACTTGGGATTCCAAGCGCAGGATTCGCCTTAGGTAAACTTGCAGCTTGAGTCAGTAGTTAAGAAGACAGATACAATGTTGTCATTCATCTCGAGAGGAGTCGGATATAATGCTGGGGATTCTGAGGCTTTCTAAGGCTCTGGTCAGACCACATTTCCAGTATTTTGTGCCTCATACCTCAGGAAGGATGTGTTAGCCTTGGTGTGTGTCAAGAGAAGGTTCACCAGAAATGAAAAGCTTAACACATGAGGAACGTTGGAGAACTCTGGGTTTATACTCGATGGAGATTAGAAGGATGGGTGGGGCGGGGGGGGGATCATATTGAAACTTACAGAATACTGAATGACCTGGAAACAGACAAAATTGGGAGGATGTTGGCACTGGCAGGAGGACACAGACTTATAGCAAAAGGAAAACCCATTAGAATGGGGATAAGGTGAAACGTCTTTAGCCAGAGAGTGGTGAAATTGTGGAATTCCTTACCACAGAAGGCTGTGGAAACCAGATTATTTGGCACCAGCGATATTGCCAGGAAAGGGACTGAGGATCTGAAAAGTAACTACAGAGAGTTAGTTTGGAAGCTGAAGGGCAGGACGAGTAGAGTAGTGATCTCAGGTTTGCTACCAGTGCCACGAGCTGGTGAGATGAGGAACAGTCAGCGAATACAGCTTTACACGATACTGTGAGGCTGGTAGAGGAGGGAGGGCTTCAGATACCTAGACCATCGGGATACCATCTGCGTAAGGTGGACCCTGTACATGAAGGACGGGTTGCACCTGAACTGGAGGGGCACAAATGGCCTGTTTGGGAGGTTTGCTCGTGTGATTCTGGCGTGTTTAAAACGCGTTTGGCGGGGGTGGGGGGTGGGGGGGGGGGTGGGTAGGAATAAGACCACATGTCTGAGAGGGGTTTAGTTGCAGACGGGACAGTGACAGGATATATTGAATCTATCAGGAAGGTTTCTCACGCGATGAAACAAAGGGATCAGTTAAAGTGTATCTGCTTTAATGCAAGGAATGTCTGATCTAAGAGTGACAAACTTAGATTATGGATCAGTACTTGGGACTACGATATCGTGGCCTTAATGGAGACTTAGGTTTCACAGGGGCAGGGATGGTTGCTTGATATTCCAGGGTTTAAAACGTTTAAAAATATTTCGGAGCAGCACAGAGTCTCAATGATTAGTACTGCTGCCTCACAGCGCCAGAGACCCGGGTTCAATTCCCAACTCAGGGAACTGTCTGTGTGGAGTTTGCACATTTTCCCCATGGGTGTGCTCCGGTTTCCCTCCATAATCCAAAAATGTTCAGATTAGGTGAACTGGCACATGCTGAATTGCCCGTAATGTGAGATGAAGGGGTAAATGTAGGGGAATGGTTCTGGGTGGGTTGTTCTGTGGAGGGTTGGTGTGGACTTGTTGTGCTGAACGGCCTGTTTCCACACTGTACGTAATCTAATCTTATCTAAAAAAGAACGGGGTGGGTGGAAACTGAGGACAGGGTGTAACATTGCTAATCAGAGAGTCCGTCACAGCTACAGAAATGAAGGTTGTTGAGGATGGTTTGTCTACTGAGTCAGTTTGGGTGGAAGTTAGGAACAACAAAGGAACAGTCGCCGCATTTGGGGGTTTTCTACAGACCATCTAAAAGCAGTAGAGAGATTGAAGATCTCATAGGTGGGAAGATTCCAGAAAAATGCAAAATTAGAAGGGTTAATGTTATGGGTGATTTCAACTTTTCCAATATCGACTGGAAACTCCTAAGTGCAGATGGTGTGGATGAAGCCATTTTTGTCAGGTATGTTCAAGATAGTTTCCTTGCTCAGTATGGAGACAGACCAACAAGGGGAGAGGTTATTTTGGATTTGGTGTTCGGCAACGAGCCAGGACAGGTGTCAGAACTCACTGTGGGAGAGCACTTTGTTGAAAGTGATCACAACTGCCTCACGTGTAGCATAGTCTGCGAGAGTGAAAGGAGCAGTTTCCGAAGGAAAATATTTAATTAGGGAAAAGGAAATTATGATGCTATCAGACAGGAGTTGGGAAGTACAGACTGGGAGCAATTGTTCCACAGAAAGGCCACAGCAGGCATGTGGAGACTGTTTAAGGAGCAGTTGTTGCGAGTGATACACAAATTTGTTCCTCTGAGACAGGTAAGAAGGGTAAGATTAAGGAACCTTGGATGACGAGAAAGAGGAGCTTCTCATCAAAAGGAAGCAGGCAGCTTACGGAAGATGGAGGAAGCAAGAATCTAACACAGCTTTAGAGGATTACAGGCTTGCTAGAAAGGAGCTCATAAATGGACCGAGGCGAGCCATGATGGGGCATGAAAAAGGCTTGGCAAGAAGTTTTAGGGAGAATCCAAAAGCATTTTTCTCATACGTGAGGAATAAGGGAATAATTAGGGAGAAGGTAGGGCCAATCAGGGATAGTGTAGGGAACTTATGCGTGGAGTCTGAGCAGATAGGGGAAGTCCTAAATGAGTTTTTTGCTTCGATTTTCACCAGGGAAAGGGAACTCGCTGTAAATGAAAACTTAGAGGAGCTGGTTCAGATCAAGATTGATGAATTTGATGTGCTAGAAATTTTGGAAAACATTAAGATAGATACGTCCCCAGGGCCAGATTTATCCTAGACAGCTCCGGGAAGCGAGAAAGGCGTTTGCTAAGCTGCTGGTGAGGATATTTGCTTCCTCAGTCTCCACAGGAGTCGTACCGGAGGATTGGAAGGAGGCGAATGTTGTTCCTTATTTCAAGAAGGGTAATAGGGAAATCCCTGGCAATTACAGACCAGTCAGTCTTACGTCAGCGGTCAGCAAAGTTTGGAAAAAATTCTGAGGGATAGGATTTATGACTATTTGGCAAAGCATTGTGTGATTAAAGCAATCAGCATGGCTTTGTGAGGGACCGGTCATGCCTCACAAATCTTATTGATTTCTTTGAGGAGGTGTCAAGACAGGTCGACAACGGTCGAGCAGTGGACGTGGTGCATGTGAACTTCAGCAAGGCATTTGATAGGGTTCCCCATGGAAGGCTCAGTCATAAAGTCAGGAAGTATGGGATACAGCGGGATTTGGTTATCTGAATTCAGAATTGGCTGGCTAGCAGAAGGCAGACAGTGGTTGTAGATGGAAAATATTCTGCTTGGAGGACAGTGTTGAGAGGGATCCCACAGGGCTATGTCCTTGGGCCTCTGCTCTTTGTAGTTTTTATAAATGACTTGGATGAGGAGGTTATGGGGTGTGTTAGTAAATTTGCTTATGACACAAAGATTGGAGGCGTCGTCGATAGTATAGAGGTCTACTGTAGGCTGCAGCGCGACATAGACAGGATGCAGAGCTGGGCTGAGAAATGGCAGATGGAGTTCAACCTCGGTAAATGCGAAGTGATTCATTTTGGAAGGTCAAATTCGAATCCTGAATATAGCATTAAATACAGGATTCTTGGCAGTGTGGAGGAATAGAGGGATCTGGGTGCGCAAGTGCATAGATCCCTCAAAGTTGCCACGCAAGTGGATAGGGTGTCAAGAAAGCATATGTTGTTTTGGCTTTCATTAACAGGGGGATTGAGCTTAAGAGCTGCAAAGATTTTCTGCAGCTCTACAAGTCCCTGGTGAGACCACACTTGGAATATTGTGTCCAATTGTGGACCCCCTACTATAGGAAAGATACAGGGGCTTTAGAGAGGGTGCAAAGAAAGTTTACCAGGATGCTGCCTGGCCTGGAGGGCTTGCTTTATGAAGTAAGGTTGAACAAGCTTGGACATTTCTCTCTGGAGACAAGGAGGAGAGAGGAGAGCTGATCAAGGTGTACAAAATAATGAGAGGAATAGATAGTGTCAATACCCTTTTCCCCAGGGTAGGATTGAATAGTACGAGAAATCATAGTTTGAAGATATTAGGAGGAAGGTAAAAGGGAGACGTCAGAGATAGGTTCTTTATGCAGAGAGTTGTGAATGCATGGAATGCATTGCCAGCTCTGTTGGTGGAAGCAGAGTCATTGGGAACATTTAAGCGACTGTTGGACATGCACGTGGATAGCAGTGAGTTGAGGGGTGCGTCGGTTATTTTTACTATATTTTACATTAAGATTAAATCTCAGGACAACATCGTGGCCCAAAGGGCCTGTTCTGTGCTGTCCTGTTCTACGTTCTATTTCGTATAATTAAAAGAGACTCAGATAAGTTCTTGATTGACAAGGGGATCAAAGATAACTGGCAGGAAGCAGGGAAATGGGGTTGAAAACCTATAATTCGCGATCGAATGCTGGAGCAGACTTGATGGTCCGAATGGCTTCATTTCTGCTCGTATAGAGTTGTGGCCTTATAATATTTCGGTCCTGGATGGCACGGTGTCTCAGTGGTTTGCACTGGTGCCTCACAGCATCAGGGAACTGGGTTCGATTTCCTCTGGGTGTTCTAGTTTCCTGCCACAGTTCAAAGCTGTGCAGGTTAGGTGAACTGGCCATGCTGATTTGCCGATTGTGTTCAGGGATGTTGATGTTTGGTGCAATAGTCAAGGGTCTATGTATAGTATTAGGGTAGAGAATAGGATTGGTTCGCATACTCTTTGGAGGGTCAGTATAGACCTGTTGGGCTGAAGGGATTCTAAGAAAATGCAGGCTGCTGCAATGTTCCAATGAAGCACAACCCACGCTCGAGTAACACCTCACTTTACACTTTGTTACGTTACAGTCTGTAGGAGTTAATATTCAATTCCATAAATTCACAGCCTGAACCCACTATAGCTGTTCTCCATTTTCCGTACACGCTCCCTCCTGGGCTCCCTAAGTTCGTGTCTTGTTTATTTCCATTCAACAGAGAAAATCAACTTCTAATATTTATACATTAATTTACACACATTATATACCTGTGTCTCTTTCACCACAATTTTAAGCCCATTTGTCTTTCACACTGGGCCTCCAAACACTCTTTCCCACTTCTGCCAAGATACTAAAGCGCTCACTTTCCCATCCTTTACACGTCTGAAGAAGATTTACACTGGACTTGAAACATTACCATTGTTTCCCTGTCTCTGCAGATGTTGCCAGACCCCTAAGTTCCTTCAAAAATGAAAAGTTACAGAACACATTTTCAATATAGCAAAGATCATTGGATACAGGAAATCTGAAACAAAAACAAAAATTGTTGGACTTACTGGGTGCTTTGAGGAACAGTCACAGAACCCGAAAGATTAACTCTGCTTTCACTCCACAGATGCTGTCAGACTGGTCAGTGTCTTCAGCACTTTCTGTTTTTGAATAAGTTTCAAACATGTGTGTCAAATCTGCTCACACGCCCTGTCCAACATGGAGCACCATATACCGGGAAGTGAATGATAATGCACGTATACAAATTAACTTGTTCTGAAACTACATAAGGCTGTCATCACCGACACTACAGAGCTCTTAACCATGGTCATGGAGAGAAACAGCGGGAAACACATTCGCTTTAAACAGAAGATGGCATTACTGGAGGGGAAAGTATTCAGGTGAAAACGTTAAATGCTTTTGAGGAATGCGACAATTGGAGGCATGGCATCATGAAGATACCCAAACAGGATGAGAATTTTTAAAAAAGGAAGTGTTCCCACATGAGAAACTGGGATAGGGCATTGTGTACAGAGGAGGAGGACGACCGTGTCCCCATGCGAATGAGGACAGGCAGCAGAATTGTATTGGAGATAATAATCATGTGATGTTGTAAATCATAGCAGCTGTCGTAGCAGCAGCAGCAGCAGCAGCAGAATTATATTCAACCACAATATAATGTCTCAGTCTACCATTACCATGAAGTCGATCTCCAGTTCAGTGATGAGTGTGGGTGAACATGCCACGGTCAGAACTGTGTGTACCTAAACCTGATGACAACCCATTCAAGCGACCGCACTTACTGCTTAAATTAACAAACAGCAGAACTAACATCTGATAGAGATGACGCCATGACCACAAGACTGTGACCACTTCTTTTAAAACCAGCTATGAATTATTGCTGGCCTGTCTACTCTTACTCTTATCTGTTAGAAAATTCTTGTTCCTTTTGTTGGAGACAGTTCAAGAACTTCCCTCCTATTACCATTTTGTTTACATCTTTGAAATACTTACTGTACCTTCCCCTGTGAGGAAAGATGTAAAACACGGGTGTAAATTATCCGTCTGCTCCCTGTAGCCAATTCTTCAGTCACACCCACCAATTATCGTCAGTATGCTTTCCTAATTAATTTCACCTAAGATCACACACTCATCTTGAACTTTTTTTATATGCTCGGAAAAGATCGTGCTGCTTGTTTTTGTATTTCTTGCCAATTTACTACATCATGTCTTTTCTCCCCTTCTCCTCGCTTTCTAGATTGATACAGTCATATAGCGCACAAACAGACCATTTGGTCCAACTTGTCCATGCTGACCAGGTTTTTCAAACTAAACTAGTCCCATCTGATTGCACTTTCTCCATATGCCTCTCAACTTTTCCCATTCATATGTTTGTCCTAATGAGTTTTAAATGTTGTAGCTGTACTTGCATCTCCCACTCTTCCTCTGACAACTCATTCCACATACACACATCAGCCTCTGTGTGAAAACATTGAACCTTCGTCCATTTCAAATCTCCCCTCTTTCACCTTAAACCTCTGCCGTCTATGGTTGAACTCCCCCATCCCGTGGGAAAGACATTGGCTGGTCACTCTATTCATACCTCTCATGATTTTATAAACTTCTACAATGTCACCCCTCAACCTCCTACATTCTATCTGACACTAACTTTACGAACAAGCATTTCAAGATAAAGCACTGCAAATTTGAAACAGTATTCATATGACAGGTAAATAACCTTCAGCCCAAACTTCATACTGCGATTTATTTTTCTCCATGTTATAATACTAAGGCAGCAGGAAACTGTTACGAGTACCAATAAGAGGTCAAACATCTGAATTGCTTTGTCCAAATGGGGTGATGATCTCTACAGTGAAAGCGCATCACTGGTCTGAACCATATAAGAAGGGGAATTCTTGTACCACACAGTCAGCGTCTACCTTTAGCAGAGTGAGATGAAGGCTGAGTATACTTTTGAAATTTGGATCATAGTGTGAATTCAGTGCAAAGGGGGAGAGGGGTCTTCAATAAGGTTTACTCAAAGAAGGAAACTTTCCTGAGTGAGATGTGAGTGGGAGGTGTAAACCAGCATGAATGGAGAGGCCGAGCCACACTGAGACCAGAGGCAAAGTGGCAGCCAAAACGCAGCTTGATGCTACTGCAGAGTAGGTAGACTTGAACAAAGAGTTTCAGGTGAAGTGGGGAGGGAGCATAATGTAAGAGAATGTACTCTGTAATTTGAGAGGGAGAACCTGGAATCAGGAAGGGGACACGAGCAGGGAAGAAGATGGAACAGCAATGGCAGCGGTTTCTGGGGGGAATTCAGGAAGCACAGCTGAAATTCATACCCAGCATCTGCTTCTGGTCCCTGAAATAAACATCCTAAATCTGGCCCTCCACTCATGATCATCCATAGTATCCTTGAGAGCCTTTGTCAACCATGGGTGGCTCACCTGCTTATCGAGTTCTTCTTTTTGAACAGAAACAATAGTTACTGAGCGGTTTGGGATATCTGCTTGAATGTCTGCTCACGTATACTCACTGACCTTCCTCTGGGTCTATTTTCACATTCCGCTTCAGACCAGATGTGAGACAGAAATCCTCAAATTAGATGCCTAGTTCTTTTCTATCATTCAGAAGGAACTTCTGCCTGTGGCTGAACACAAGATCAGCGGAGGCTGACTCCATTCTCCAAGGTTCTCCATCTCTGTTGTTTCTGTTTGACGATGCCACATTCCTGTGAGCTGTGTCTAACGTGACCTCCTTTTCCATCAAACCAGAAATCCCCGAATTCTGGTGGACAGGGCCTTCAGCTATGACTGTCCCATCTCCCACAGTGTTGCCCTCAATCCGTCCCCTCCATCCCAGAACAATGATAGATTCCTCCTTGTCCACACTTCCTCCTGCACGAGGATCCACATTCACATATTCATCCTACACCATTTCCTCCATCTCCAGCAGGACAGCATCATCAAACACATCTTCCCCTCCCGTCCTCGGTCAGTATTTCACAGCGACCGTTCCCTCTGTGTCACTGTCCATCACCCCGAACGTTTCCCCACTCCCCCATCGCACCATCCCATGCATTTGTAGAAGCTGCAACACTTGTCCATTCATCTCTTCCCTCCTCACTGTCCAATGCCCCAAGCATAGCTTCCAGGTGAAGCAGCATTTCACCTGTAACCTTTCAATCTGATCTCCTATCATGGCTGCTCACAATGCAATCTCTTTATATTGGCGAGACCAAATAGAGATTGCTTTGAGGAACACACCCACTCTGTCTGTAGAAATAACCCTGACCTTCTCATTGCTTCCCATTTCAATAACTTACCTTGCTCTCATGCTAACATTTCAGCCCTGGGCTGCTGCAATGTTCCAAGGCAGCACAACCCAAGCTCGAGTAACGCACTTTACACTTTGGTACGTTACAGCCTTTAGAAGTTAATGTACAATTTCATAATTTCACAGTCTGACCCCATTATAACTGTTCTCCAATTTCCGTACAATCTCCCTCCTGGCCTCCCTATGACCTTGTGTGGTTGTATCTTCTTTATTATTCACTCAATAAAGAGAAACCCTTTTCCCTATTCACATCTTAATTTAAAGCTATTTCACACGGTCTTCTCGTTCACCACTACTAAAAGCATGTTTATCTTTTGCCACACCCTCTTTTACCTGTCAACCTACTCCCCACATCTGTCAAGGTATTATAAAGCTCATTTTCCAATCCTTTTTCAGTTCTGAAGAAGTGTCATACTGGACTTGAAAGGCTAACTCTGTTTCTCTGTCTCTGCAGATGATGCCAGACCTGTTGAGTTTCTCTAGAAATGAATAGGCTCAGAACAAGTTTTCAATTAAACAAATAACTATGGATACTGGAAATAAAAATGCAAAAATTGCTGGAAAAAATGGGAGTTTTGTAGAATGTTCACTGGTCCTGAAAGATTAACTCTGCTTTCACACCACGAGATGATGCCAGATCTGCTGAGTTTCATCAGCAATTTCTGTTTTTGAACAAGTTCAATAGACGTGTGTTAAAGCTGCTCAAACGCTCTGTCTCACACAGAATGCACTGGGATGTAACCGATAATGCAAGGTGCACAAATTCCTTGATCTGAAACTACATAAAGCTGGCATCACTGACACTGCAGAGCTCTTAATCTTGGTCAGGGAGAGAAACAGAGGGGAACACATTCACATCAAACACAGAAGATGGCATTGGGGGGAATGGAAAAGATTCAGATGCATATGTTAAGGGATTTGAGTAAAGTAACAAATTGGAGGCGTGACACCAGAAAGAGACCCTCAGCCCAATGGGAATAGGAAAATGGAAGTGTTACCACATCAGACACCAGGTTAAGACACTGAGTACAGGGCTGATGGGTGAATGGGTCTTGGTGTAAACTGGGGGATAGTCAGTAGAATTGAATTGAACATATTGGAGCTCAAAGTGGGCATTCATGTGGTGCGGTAAAATCACAGCTGCAGCAGAATTGTATTCAACTACAATCTGTAACATTTTCGCCAGGATAATCCCTCAGCTTACCATTACCATCAAGCTGATCTATGGTTCAGTGATGAGTGCGGGTGAACATGACAGGGTCGGAACCATGTGTACCCAAACCTGAGGACAATCCATTAGAGCTATTCGCAACAGCAGGACCAACATCTGATACAGAGGGCGAAATGATCCCAAGACTAACAGATCAGATCGAAGTTCTGCAGTGCTGCCACATCCAGACATAAATGTCGATGGACTATTAAACAACTCACTGGAGGAGAGGACTCCATAAATATCACCATCCTAAATAACAGGACAGCCCTGTCCATCAGTGTAAAAGACATGGTTGTATTATCTGCACCATCCTCAGCCTGAAGTGTTGAGTTGATGATCCACCTCACCCTCGACATGCTGCCCGCAGAATCACAGATGTCAGTTTTTAGTCAATCTGATTCACTGCATGTGACATGAAGAAACAGCTGAACACAGTAGATACGACAAAGGCAATGGGCCCAGACACCATTCTTGCATTCGGACTGAAGACTTGTGCTGCCCAACAAGCCGTGACCCTGGGGAAACTGTTTCATTCCAGCTCCAATTCTGACATCACCCTGGCCACATGGAAAATAACTCAGCTATGTCCAATCCCATAACAAGGGAATGACTACAGTCTGACCATTTACCACGCCCTGAGTCCTGTCACGATAGTCACATTGGTGGAAGTTCTTTTTGACAGAGATGTCAAGTAGCACAGAAGTAACCAGCTCAGTGTAGTTTCTGATAGGTCCCCATGTGGAGATGGTGCTATTGTAGAAATATCACTGGATTAATAATCCAGACCAGGCTAATGCTCTGGCAGCTGGTGGAAATTATAATTAATAAAATATCGAGATGTAAAACCTGGAGTCATTAACAGTGATATTGAAGCCAATGTCGATTGTAAACACCAATTTCCTTCCTCAATGTCCTTTCAGGAAGTGAATCTCCCGTGTTTTCCTGGTCTAGCCTAAAAGTGACTCCAGACACACAGACATGTGATAAACTCTTCAATGGTCTCGGAAACGGCCAAGCAAGACACTCTATTGTATCAAACTGCTCCGAGGCCTTGAAGAATAAAACAACACAGATCACCCAGCACCAGCCTCAGTATTGGATCTGGAAACACTATCCTATTGACCCTGCAGAGACCTCCTTCCTAACATCTCGGAGCTGGTGGCAACATTTACAGAGCTTTCCCACAGACTGCACAGAAACATTGGGAAAGGAGTACGTCATGCAACACACTGAGCATCCTCCATTCTAGTTCATGGTGAACATCTCCTCAATTCAGTTTTCCCCACACAGTGTTCATATCCTTTAGTATGGTTAATCATCGGAACATATAAAATAGGAATTACTGCATTCCCTTTGGTCCATCAATTTTGATCCTCCAGTCAATATACAGGCAGTTATCCAGTAAAGGTGAGTTTATTAAACGCAATTTCGCTGCAACACATTTCGTGTATTGTGCCCCTTTCTTTATAAAGCGAGCTCCCGTTCACTGTTATGGGAGTCAGTCTCTGGCATCAGCTGAACAGTAAATCCCAGCCTCAAGATCCCTCTGTCTGCCAAATGCACCCTCAGTGTGTTCAGATAAAGCTGGTCTGTAATCCGCTCTGCAAGCCTTGAAACTGAGCCTGAATGTGGAATTTATGGCCTACATTTAGAAGGAATTTTATTTCAAACCGGAAGGGGAATATCTTGGAGAGAACTGGAATGCCGCATCGGCATCACGTGGTCGGTTAGCTCCCGCGCTTTCTGGCGAAGATCTTGGTGAAAGGGACAGTGCTGTAGTCAGTGACTGTAGTGTTAAAGTGTGACATTTACTGCACTAACTCCTTACAATACACAGTTTAAATATTTATGTAGCCTGTGCTATTGTTTGTGTTAGGCTGACTATTATTTTTGTTTTGATTTTTACTGGTAGTTTTGGGGGTTCGCACCGAAGTCTCTTTTTCCCATTGGCCCCATTATTGATATTGCACCGTTTTCTATAACACGGTGTTCCACAGGAATACAGCTGCCACATTATTGGATAACTGCCTGTAATTATTGCTGAGTCTATACCTCCACAACCAAACTCCTGCACTATCCCCATCCCTTCTGTGTCTTGAAATCCTTATTTATATTCAGTACCTTAGCTTTCACAGCCTGATCAGGGAAATAATTCCCCAAGTTCACCAATCTCTGAGTGCAGACATTTAGTCTCATCTCAACGCACTTTGGCCTGTCTGTACCCAACACTGTGAGCCCGTGTTTTGGTCATCCCACCCAGGGGAATTATCATCCCTGCTTCCAATCTGTCTTGCCATGTCAGAGTTTTATATAGTTCACCCATTTTGTTAAACCTCAAGGAATACAGACACAGTCGCCTCAAACTCTGTTCCCACAACAAGCCTGTCATTCCAGAGACCAGTCAGGTCATCCTTCGCTGCTCTCCCTCAATGTCAGGTTTGTCCTTTATTAGGTATGGAGACCAAAACTGCACTCAATGCTGCACAATGTTTGAGATGATGTCTCACCAAGGGCCTGTACAGCTGCAGTAAGACACCCTTACTCCTGTACTCAAAATATCCTGAAATGAAGGTCAGCACACCATTCATTTTCAACAAAATTGTGTATTCCCGTGACAGCTGAGCCTGCTCTAACCTGAGTAGGAACCTTACAGCAGGCTGGTAAAGTGTGGCTGCTGCTGTACAGGGACTTAGTGAGATCACTTCTGGAGTAATGTGCACAGATTTAATCTCCTCACTAAGAAAGGCTATTGGTATTAACTCAGATATGATTCCGTCAACTGATTTCTGCAATAAAGGTGTTAATCATAGAATCCCTATGGTGTGGAAGCAGACCATTTGACCCATCGATTCCACGCTGATCCTCTGAAGGCCATACCATACAAACCGCATTCCCTAACCCCCTTCCCAACCCAATCTCTGCAACCTCACATTTTCCATGTCTAATGCACCTAACTGGCACATCTTGGGACTTTGGGAGGAAACTGCAGTACCCGACAGGTACACCTTGCAGGCTTGGGGGAATGTGCATAATCCACACAAACAGTGAACCGAAACTGAAACTGAACCAGATCTCTGGTGCTGGGAAGCAGCAGTGCTAACCACTGAGCTACCTACCGTGGACAACGCAACCTGCCTGCTCAATTCAACACTCAAAATGTGGCATAACAGCAGGGAGATTCCATAAGTCTCCAAACTTGTCATTGTGCATCAGGATGAGGACAATGATATCTGAAGCTGCTTGGTCAGGAACAGGCGCAGGACATGCAAGACATCGAAGGTATAGTGTAGGAACACCAGGAGGACATTCAGCCCATCTTGTGTGTAAAGCAGGAACAGAATGAGTCCAATCAGCCACCCATGCCCCTCACACAGCAATTGGAGCCGATCTTTCACAGCCTCGTGCCTATTTCACAGGAATTGAAACGGACTGTCAAGGTTATGGAAAAGGAAGAACTTAGAATAACCAACTTCACTCGGGAATGGAAAGGTACGAGCAAATGATTGGGACTGAAGACAAATTGTTCGAATCTGTTATTAAGGAATCAACAACAGGAGACTTTGAAAGTCAAACCACAATCCATCAAAGTCGACATGGCTTTATTAAGAATAAATCATCTTTGAATGATTTTCCTAACCTTTTCGTATTAAGATGTATGACAAAAACGTTGAATAAGGGGGATCTGAAAGATGTATTATATCTGGACTTCAAGAAAGCAATGCAGAACATGCTTGACGAAAGCTTAATTTGCAAGACAAGAGCACATGGTGTTGGGACAATTTATTTGCTTGGAGAAAAAATGGCTAACCAATAAAAACCATGATATGGAGCTGCTAGCTTTGGACTGGGTTGAGTAAGGTCAATAATCGCATGGCACCAGGTTCTAGTCTGACGGGTTTATTTGAAAACACAAGCTTTCATTGTCCTGCTCCTTTGTCAGGTGTTAGAGAGAGAAGATCTTAGGCACAAAATTTATTCGGAAAAGATGAAAGGCTTATACAACACATGCACATGAATTGAACACATCTCAGATGGCTGCTAAATCTTAATTCGGGTAGAATGGAGATACAGGTTTTGATTGATGAATATGCAAATTCCAGAGTTCCTTTCAACTCCTGCCTGGAGATACCTTCAGGTATTATCAATGTAAAGGAGGTGACCCTTCCAGTAAGACAGCGTATTTTAGGCATGTAGTCTTGTTTGGGTTCTGTATGTATCTTCACCTGGAATCAGACTAGGTTTATTTCCAATTTAGGAATTCATAAAATATCACATTGACTGACTGTCTACAAATTGTATATTTTTGAGAAAATATAATGCATCTGGAAATAAAAGCCAGCAAATGAAAATTCATCTTACAGATGAAATGCGTGTGTCCGTGTGTGTGTGTGTGTGTTTCGATGTGTCTTTGTGTTTGCATGCACGTGCATGTGTGTGTTTGAAAACAAGGTGGAGTGTCTGTGGGATGGAGAGAGAGTGTGTGTGTTTGTGAGAGAGTGAGGGGAGTATGTGAGTCTTTGGGAGGGAGAGAGAGGGTGTGCGTGCGTGTGAGAGAGGGGAGTGTGTGTGTGTGTGCATGTGAGAGAGGGGAAGTGTGTTTGTGTGTGGGGAGGAGATGGCGAATTTGCATGGGTGTATTTAAAGGGGAGAGGGAAAGGATGTGTGTCTCCTCGTTAAAACACATGCAGATTTAACATATCCCTTTCCCCCCACACATGATGTGGTTTCAGAGCTTCCCGTCTCTGAAGTCTCTGCTCCATTTGATGTTCATGTTACAGATCCAGATGCTGTAACTACACTCCCCATGCTCCATCCAGAGGTGGATCACCAAATCCTCAGGTCTCCCTGAATATCTGAGGCAGCTCACAATACAACCTCCAGAAAACCATCCCCAGCCCCTTCACTAACCTTTCCATAAGAGGAGTCAGTCAGAAGCCCCTCAGCTGCAAGTAAGAGACCTGTTACTTGAGAATATTACTCGAGGGGTTTCCTCATGTGATGAACCGCACAATCATGTAAGAGGGACAAACACAGGCTTTCAGTGGTCAGGCACAGACCAAGTTTCAAAGACGTGTCTCAATACTGCTCAGACCCCCTTTCCAACTTGGAGAAACAGCCCGCCACATGCTGTTTCATTGTTTCTGAGCTTCACAATTCCAGTACTCGATACACTCGGGAGCCAAAAAAAAAACACCAGGGAAAGGTACTGAAAAACAAACAATTAATTAACTAATAATATGTTGTGAAAATATGGATAAGGAGACGGGGGAGTGGGAGTAACTGGAGAAGTGAGACAATGGTGGGTCCAATCACAAGAATGAGAGCATTCAATAAAATTATTGCCAGATCAGTTGAAATGGTTAGTTACATCAAATTGTGAATCTGCCTTACAGTACGCTCCTAGACACCATAAACTGGGACAAGGGACCAGCCAGAATGGAGAGCTATGCACAACATGCTCGTGGACTACTCTATAAACTGTTCTACCTGCCCAGCATGGGGATCATTGCAAACCTTTGCCAGTATATTGCTACTATACTTGCACAACAGAAATGTCTTGTACGGGAAGATGTGTAACCCATGCAGTGAGTGACAGTAAATGGGCTCCCACAAATGCATGGCTCTGTATCTCCACTGCCGAAATATAAGGCAAGAGATTGTGTGTGTGTGTGTGTGTGTGTGTGTGTGTGTGTGTGTGTGTGTGTGTGTGTGTGTGTGTGTGTGTGTGTTTGTTTGTTGGTGGCAGTAGACTTGTAAATTACTATTTGAGAGAGAATAGACATAGAGAAAATCAGCTTAAATGTGAACAACTGACAGGGCTTTGTGTCATTAACAGAGGGAGACTGAGGACCGTGTCATAGACAGAGGTGACGACGTGCTTGTGAATATTAAAGTAAAGGCATTGCCAGACCCAACAACAATATAAAGCAATCCATACAGGAATGATGGGATTTTGGTCTGCGTTTAGATACAAGCCATGGAATACCGACTCAGATTTGGTTAAGCAGCAGCAGATCATTGGCTTTATTAAGACTGTGTTTCATAGCTGAAGGTTCAAACAGCAGATGGGATGATCCAGTGAAGTATAATCTGCAGTTGTCACTAGTTAAAATTAGGAATGGTCAGGATATGGTGTCAGTAATCACCTTGGGGCCAAAGGGATCACCGTAGTTGTGACTCATCTGTTTCAGCCTCAGTTATTGGCCAGGGATGAGATGGAGTCAGTGGAAGGAAATGGAGTTTGCATCCAGAACAGAAGACAGTGACCTCGAGGCTTTCAATAATATTTAAATAGCAAGGGCAGTGATGCAATGAATCCTGGTTCATACCAGTAAGTGAGTAGGTCAACCAAGAAGGCCCAGTACCAGAACTAAAGAAGGAGAGAAAGAATGAACAAGTTCACTGTTGTTGGTTGTGGTTTGGAGCGTGAATACTTACAGAGTAGAGTAAATGAAAAGATCACTAATACATTCGCACATGGTTAGTGCAAATAATAAATCGACAGTGAAACCTTCCCAGGGACACCAACAATAGACAGTATAGGATAATAAAAACATTGAATAATGTAAAGTGCATATCTGATCTGCGATGCTAATGGCCACCAATATGTGGAAAGAATCCAAACATAATAGGATAACCTCCTGTCCATTGTTGGAACATTCCAGTCTATTGTTCTCAGATTCTGATCCACTGTTGGAACTTTCCAGTCTAATATTCTCAGTTTCTGATCTCTCCCTCTCTCTGGAGAAGTCGATCCCTGTTAGTGCTTTCGGTGATACTCCCGCCCATACCATGGGATAACATATTGAATGGAGCCTTTTTATCATGGAAAGATGGAAACCCTCCACTGGAATAATTAGAATCCACGGAGACTGACATTAGTCACAGTCACCAAATAAACAGTTTCAGTTAACCAGTTCCTTACATCATTTTACATAACACAATAAACGGGAACATTTACTTGGTTTGGATGGAATGGATGAGGGTTGCTGAGGGATAGACCATAAATCTTTCAATCTTTATAATCTGTCTTCCCTGTATGTGGGAGTATTGTGGGAATACTGCACTGTTGTATACGATTCACCCTGTTTATAAAAGGAGACAGGAATAAAACAACAGCTGCATAAAATGTTTGGAGGAGACGTTTCCAGATATCTTTGTGTAATGCTGCTCCAAATTTGAAATTCCCTGTTATCAAGTCCTTTAATAACCTTGTGACATCATTCAGAGCAATGAAACTGCTGCTCAGGAACAGGGAGATATAGGAGGTAGTTACTCAACTGCTCGAGACTGAGACACAAGAACATGAGGCAGTCTTTCAACTGTTCGAGACTGGGACACAGGGACAGGAGGTAGACACTCAACTGCTCGATTCCGGAACATAGGAACAGGAGGCAGTCACTCAATTGTTCGAGACTGGGATACAGGGAAACCTGGAGGCTAGTGAGGCCCCAGATTTCAATTCCCCAGGAATAGGAGGAGGTGACTCACTACCCACCAGTCTTGGACACTGGGAGAAAAGGGAAATTGGCTTGTTACTAACCGGAATATCTGAATAAGTTGCATGAGCGAACCATTCAATCCTGCTCCAACATTTTTCAAAACCATGGCTGATCTGATTGTGATTCCCTCATCCCATTTTACAGAGATTCCCCTCTCTGCAGCCTCTGCTCCATTTGTTGGTCATGTTGCAGATCCAGATACTGTAACTACAGTCACCATGTTTCATCCAAAGCCTCTGGTCTTCCTGAATTTACACAGCAACTTAAAACACAGCCTCCAGAAAACAATCCCCGAACGTACAAAAACTAGAGTTAAGTCAAATTTCAGTCAAAGGCAAATGAGAAGCCTGGTCTGAATCACTAACAGTTGTGAGGATTCCTGATGTTACTGAGCATATGAGTAGCAGAGAGTAATTAACACAGGCGTTCAATGAATACGCACAGAGCAAGTTACAAAGGTTTGTCCCAAAACTGTTAATTATCCAACATGAAGCACAGGGCAGGACACTGCGAAGTCAAAGAAAACGCAAGCAATGCTTTTTTGAACACTGTTTCCAAGCTTCTTAGTGTTGGAAGCTGATGCTCTTGAGTGAGCAACATTCAAGGGCAGGAAAAGATATAGGACAGTGAGTCACATTGAAACTGGACAATTAAAACTAGATGGTGGGGAAGCAGTTTAAACACCAACAAATGGGAGGGATTTGGGAAATAGACAGTGGGAGAGAGACTCTGAGCCAGTGTTTTGGAAGGATATGTTTACAGGTTTCAGAATGCTGTAATGAAGACATTTCGATCATATCTAGCAACATAGGTTAGCATGTCCGGGAATGATGAATTAATACGATATCAGTGCAAGGTCAGATAGAGTCAGAGTCTCGGAGATGCACAGCACAGAATAAGATGCTTCAGACTAACTCGACCATGCTGATGGGATACCCCAAATTAAACTAATCACGTTTGGCCAATGTCGATGTAAACCCTTCTTCTTCATGTACCCATCCAAATATCATACAGATGTTATAATTGTAAAAATCCTCCACCACCTCCTCTGGCAGCTCATTCCCCACATGCACCACCCTCTGTGGGAAAAAGTTCCTCCTTAGTTCATTTTAAAATCTTTTCCCTCTCATCAGAAATCCATGCCCTCTCGTTTTGGGGAAAAAGAACTTGGCTTTGGACACTATACATGCTCCTCACGCTACAGGAATAAAATAACCCAATCATCAAAGTTTGTGAGAACCCAATTTACTCGCAATCTCCCTATAGCTCCAATCCTGGCAACATCCTTGTAAATCTTTACTGACTCCCTTCAAGTTTCACAATATATTTCCAAAAAGAAGGAGACCAGAATTGAATGCAGTACTCCAAAACTGGCCAAAGTAATGCGCTGTACAGCAGCAAGATGACCACCCAATTCATATAGTCAAAGCACTGGCCAATAAAGGCAAGCATACCAAATGACTTCTTCACTATCCTATCTAACTGCGACTCTACTTTCAAGAAACTATGAACCTGCATTCCAAGGTCTCTTTGTTCAGCAACACTCCCCATGACGTTAGCATGAAGTGTACATGTCCTGCCCTGATTTGTATTTCCAAAATTTGCATCTCCCATTTATCTAGATTAAAAACCACCTTCCCATTGTCAGCCCATGTGCCCATCTGATCAAGATTCCATTGTACTCTGAGGTAAACTTTCTTTGCTGTCCACTGCACCATCATTTTGGGTTTCATCTGCAAACTTAGCAACTATTCCTACAATGATCACATCCAAATGATTTATGTGAATAGTGAAAAGCAGTGGAGCCAGCACTTACCCTTGTAGCACACCAATGGTAACAACCCTCCTGTTCGAAAAACAATCCTTCACCACCACCCTCTGTCTCCTGCCTTCGGGCTAATTCTGTATACCTATAGCTAGTTCTCCCTGTATTCCATATGAACTAAACTTGTTAACCAATCTACCATGCAGGAAGTTGTCAAATGCCTTACTGAATTCCATATCAACAATATACACCTCTGCCTCAATGAATCGTCTTTGTCACTTCTTCAAACATACTCAGTCAATTTAGTGAGATACAACTTTCCATGCTTCGAGCCATGTTACCTATCACTTATCAGCCCTTGCTTTTCAAAATCCATGCAAACCTTGTGCCTCATAATCCTTAACAACAGCTTGCTCCACGGAAGTCTGGTTCACTAGCTTTTCCTTATGATCCTTCTTAAGTGTTGTCATTAATCGCACCAAGTTCGCAAACCTTCTACCTTACGGTACCTCATCTGTGACAATTAATGATACAAATATCGCAGCAAGGGGCCCAGCAATCACTTCACTCACTTCCCACTGAGTTCTCGGGTACATCTGATCAGGTCCTGAAGATTTTCCCACCTTTACGGGTTTACGAACTCCAGCATCTCCTTCTCTGTAATACAGGCACTTTTCAACATGTCACGGTTTATTTCCAAATTTCTTTAGCTTCCATATCCTTCTGCACAGTGAATACTGACGCATGATGCTTGTTCAGTATCGTCTCCATCTCCTGCGGTTTTGCACATCGGCAACCTTGCTGATCTTTAAGTAGCCCAAATCTCTCCTGAACTATTCTTTTTTCCTTAATGTATGTGTAGAGTCCCTTTGGATTCTCCTTAACCCTACTTGCCAGAACTATTTCATGTACCCTTTATGGCGCCTCTGGATTTCCCTCTTATGTATACTCCTACTGGCTTTAGACCCTTCTCGACAGTCACTTCAAATCTGGAATTAAGAGCCAAATGACGATGATGAATCCATTTTCGATTTTTGGAAAAACCCATCAGGTTCGCTGATGGCCTTGAAGGAAGGAAACTGCCTGAGTTACATGTGACTCCAGACCGACAACAATGTGTCTGACTTGTAACTGGATTAGTGGTGCTGGAAGAGCATAGCAGTTCAGGCAGCATCCGAGGAGCAGCAAAATCGACGTTTCGGGTAAACGCCCTTCATCAGGAATAAAGGCAGAGAGCCTGAAGCGTGGAGAGATAAGCTAGAGGAGGGTGGGGGTGGGGAGAAAGTAGCATAGAGTACAATAGGTGAGTGGGGGAGGGGATGAAGGTGATAGGTCAAGGAGGAGAGGGTGGAGTGGATAGGTGGAAAAGAAGATAGGCAGGTAGGATAACTCAGGACAAGTCACGGTGACAGTGCTGAGCTGGAAGTTTGGAACTGGGGTGAGGTGGGGGAAGGGGAAATGAGGAAACTGTTGAAGTCCACATTGATGTCCTGGGGTTGAAGTGTTCCGAGGTGGAAGATGAGGCTTTCTTCCTCCAGGCGTCTGGTGGTGAGGGAGCGGCGGTGAAGGAGGCCCAGGACCTCCATTTCCTCGACAGAGTGGGAGGGAGAGTTGAAATGTGACTCGTAACTGCCCGCTGGGCAATTAGTAATGGGTAATGAATGCAGGTCCAACCAGTGATAACCTCAAGCCGTGAATGAGTACTGAAAAAAACCTTGACTCCTGCACTCCCTCGCTGACATTGCTTCCCTCTTATCCATGACCAGACAGTCAATTTCTCCCATCCTCCAGCAGTCCTTCAACCTATCAGCCTTACCCTTCACCCTAACAGGGACAGACTGTCTCTGTGATTTTGACATCTCCTTTTTGAAGGCTTCCCTCTTCTCAGCTGGCCCCTTAACTGCGAATATCTGTTCCAATCCAGTTTGGAAGTTCTTGCTAATATCATCAAAATTGGCCTTTCTTCAAGTTAGAGCATTACCTTTTAGACCTAGTTTATCCTTTTCCATCTCTAATTTAAAACTAATAGAATTATGATTATGTGTCTCAAGGTGCTTCCCCACTGATACCTCAGTCTCCTGCCCTGCCATATTTCCCAAGGGGAAGGTGACGTTGAGCTCCTTCTCTGTGATGGAGAGCATTGATCAAGCAGCTGCAGCATTATAACTGGGATTGTGCTCAACAGTGTCTTCGTCTCACTGGGCTGGATCAAACAATAATTTATCTCAGTACTATTTTCATTGAGTGTGACAGAGGGATTGTCTGCACAAGGTCGAGCTAATTTCCTGGTGCTACCTTATCGAACTCATTAACTACCTTCCCCACCCCATGGTGACCCTCTCATTCAATGCCAGCCCTATTCTCCCACCCATCATGGCTGGAGCTACTCACCATCGCACTGATGCCCCTGGGTATTCTGTGATCCCTGGCACTGGTGCCATCTTTAAAAGGCCAGTGGGCACACAGTTGAGCTTTTTTGATGTCGGAGCTGGTTTGTACAGTTTACCCGGAGCATGGCAGATAAGGGGCAATTACCACCACAGTTTGTCGACTGGGGCATGGAGGTCCTGGTGGATGGGGTAGTACAGAGGGGGACCATTCTCTTCCCAGCAAGGGTCACACTATCAGACCCACAGAGCATGGTCTGAGCTCCCCACCTAGTTCAGTGCAGTATCTGCGGTCTGAAGAAACGTCTAGCAATACAGGACAAGCATCTATAACCGTCCCCGCTCTGCCAGAGTAAGGGTCACTATATTCTCTCTGCTCCCTCACACTAACTGTATATCTGCTTTAGCAGCGATCCAGAATAACGTTAACGCTCCACGGCTCTCACTGCTGCTTGCAGCTTCTTCTCTCTCTCTCTCTCTCTCTCTCTCTCTCTCTCTCTCTCTCTCTCTCTCTCTCTCTCCATTATTCCCCACACACCCCCACACACACCGACAACATTGCATGGATACAATACTGTGGACTGACTCCCCCCAGACAACTCACCATATCTCCCCCCACCTACACCAGCATTAACAACAGGGGTACCGACTCCCACCCTCCCTCCCTCCCTCCCCTTCTCCCATTCCAGGAAAACAGCCTGGAATAGGACAGGAAGGCCCTATCCGGGTGGTGGAGTGCCCGATATCCGTTCCCTCACCCCTTCCCCCCCTCCATGTGGGGAGGACCCTGGTATGCGCCGGAGAGGATGGGAACGCCTTGTGTGGAGATTCTGAAACATCCACGTCCCACCGACCGAGTAAGGAGTAATGTTTAGTGAAGGGCAATTCTCACTTTAAACCCACTGGCAGTTCTGTTTCCCTTGGCACAACTTAGAGGCCGTGGCCCTGATGCCATCTCCCTTTTGTGTCGAGCTGGTACAAATGGAATCCCCACGGTCTCGGTGGGCAGGAGGGTGGGCTTACAACACATCCTCACTACCACCTCCCAGGAAGGGAGCACCGAGACTCCCTCCTGCACCTCCTCCTGTAAACCGCTCAGATACTGAAACTGATCTGTGATAGTTACTGCTCTCCCCACTTGTCCTGACATCTCCAATAAACTGTTCTCATATACACCCTGGCCCCTCTGTCCCTGCACCTCCTTTATAACGGTACAACCTATTTTATATTGTCTTTCAATGTCCTTCCTACTAAAGAGCACCACCTCACTGCGCTGTATTGATCCTCATCTGCCATACACCTGAACACTACACTAATTTATAACTTTCCTGTTGGAGTTCCACACCGTCCACAACAAACTTCACAATTCTTTCAGGTTTGGTATCTGCAAATATTGAAATTGTCCGACAGTCAGTTTCCACCCAAAAATACTGACACACACCAGACAGAGGGAGTGAAATATTGACACACTCTCCATGTCTGTATTACTGTCAATGTATAGTGAATGCCTCGATGCGTCTGTATTCGTGTGTGTGTCTGTGTGGGGCGGGTCTGGCACTTTCTGTGGTGTTTAAAGTGATGTAATATCCCCCAATATGGTTACTGAGTAAGGATCACTAAATGTAAAATGTCAACTTTCATTTTTGTCCAAAGATGATTCCAGAGCTGCGGAGATTTCTGTTGTTGTCAATCTCTGTTGCACCCCCACCCCGATCCCCCACCCCACACCCCAATGTAATCGTGATGCTGAAGTGTGTAAACGATCAGGGATTCAGTCTGGGAGGGAGAGACGGAGGGCAGCAGTTCACAGCGCAAGCCAACCTGAATTTTGATTGCACCAAACATACACACACACTTACACACGTATACACGCGCGGGTGAACATACAAACACGCACATGCACGGACTAGGTTGGTTTGGAGAGGATTGTCATTGTACTTCGGCACTCAGAGTGGAACATGTTCATGTGGAGAAATATCTGCGCTGTTTCTGCAATGTGGAAATGGTTTTTCACTGGGTAGTATTTCCAACACACAGTATACACATTAAAGCATATTTCCATTGCAATTATATCCAAGCAATTCCGAGTGAGCCACTTTCCAAGGCGATGAGATTAATTTTAATGCACTTTCTTTAACTTGGAATTATTAATGTTTTACTCTTACGAGTAACCTTACATGTGAGAAAGGATTGAAAAGACCTAAACCAGACCAGAAGAGTGTGGGCTTGTATCATTTTAAAGAAAAGAGGGAAAGGGAGAGGAAGGCAGAGTGGTTTTGACCCAGTTTCAGTGATTCACAACAAAAAAAGAAGAGTTCCCATTGCACAGAGATGCAGAGACAGAGATCCACACACTAATGCAGGAACACATGTAATAAGCTCAGAGAGATAGACATGCAAACAGAGGTTAACAGAGACATATATAGACACACAGGAATAGACAAACACGAACAGAAATATGCAGACACATACTTGGACATGCAAACACACATAGACTCATCGAGTTATCCACGGTACTTGCAAACAGGCATCTCGGCCCATACAGTCCATGCTGACCATAATCCCAAGCTAAACCAGTCCCACCTGCCTGCGCTTGGCCCAGATTTGTCCAAATGTTCTCTTATTCTTGTACATAACCAAATGTGTTTTAAGTGTTATAACTTCACCCACAATCCATCACTTCCTCAGAAAGGACATTCCCTTCACGAACCACATGCTGTGTAAAAAATGAAGCACCTCACAGGTCCTGATCAGGTGGATTCAATAAATTTGTAGGAATTTAAGGAAGTGATTGCTGGGCCCCTTGCTGAGATGTTGTCATCATCAATAGCCACAGGTGAGATGCTGGAAGTCATGAGTTTGACTAAAGTTTTGCTATTAAACAAAATGGAAAGAAAAAGCCAAGAACTATAGATTGGGTAGCCTGAAATCAGTGGTGGGCACGGTGTTGGAGGGAATCATGAGTGACAGGATTTAAATGCATTTGGAAAGGCAAGGACTGATTAGGGATAGGCAAAAGTGAAGACTGCAGATGCAGGAGATCAGAGTCTAGATGAGAATGTTACTGGAAAAGCACAGCAGGTCAGGCTGCATCTGACGAACAGGAAAATCGAAAATCTGTACAAAAGCCCTTTATATGCATCGTGAAATGGGGGTGTGCATGGATAATCATGTCTCACTAATTTGATTTTGCTTTTGTTGAGAAGTAACGGACAGGATTGATGACGGCAGACGCTGGAAGTGATCTATATGGACTTCTGTTAGGCATTTGACCTAACTCCCCATGGAGACTGGTTAACAAGATTAGATCACATGGAATACAGGGAGAATTACCCAGTTGGATACAGAACTGGCTCAAGAGTAGAGGACAGAGGGTTGTGATGGAGGATTGTTTTGCAGACTGGAGGCCTGTGACCAGTGGAGTGCCACGGGGATTGGTGCTGGGTCCGCAACTTTTCGTCACTTATATAAATGATTTCGATATGAACATAGGACAGTTAGTACGTTTGCAGATGACATCAAAATTGGAGGTGTAGTGGCCAGCAAAGAAGGTTACTTCAGATTACGACGGGATCTTAATCAGATGGGCCAATGGGCCGAGGAGTGGCAGACAGAGTTTAATTTAGATAAATGTGAGATGCTGCATATTGGAAAGGCATATCAGGGCAGGACTTATACACTTACTGGTAAAATCCGGGGGAGTGTTGCTGAACAAAATGATCTCAGAGTACAGATTTATTCTTCCTTGAAAGTGGATTAGCAGGTAGATAGGGCAGTGAAGAAAGTATTTGATATGTTATTGGTCAAGTGCATTGTGCATATGCTTTAGGAGACTGGACTGCGACTGTACAATACCTTGGTTCAGCCACTTTTGGATTACTGTATGCAATTCTGGTCTCCCTGCTCTGTAGGAAGCATGTTGTCAAACTCGAAAAGGTTCAAGAAGGGTTTACACTGCCATGATTGGAGGGTTTGAGTTACAGGGAGAGGCTGAGCCTGTTTTCCCTGGAGAATCAGAGGAGGAGGGTTGATGTTAGAGGTTAGTAAAATCATGGGTACAACGGATAGATTGAATAGCCAAAGTCTTTTCCCTAGGTAGTGCAGTCAAAAACTAGATGGCAAAGCTTTAAGGTTGGATGGGAAAGACAAAAAAGGGCTCTAATGGGCAATATCTTCACGTAGAGGATGGTCCATGTGTAATGAGCCTCCAGAGGAAGGTATTGAAGCTGGCACAATTACAACATTTAACAGGCATCTGGATGGACAGATGAATGGGAAGGGTTTAGATGGAAATTGACCAAATGCCGGCAAATGGGAGCAGAATAATTTTGTCTATCTGGTTGCCATGGACACGTTGGACCAAAGGGTCTGTTTCCATGCTATACAGCTCTATGACGCCATGTCTTTTAACACACTTTCTCCTCTTATCTTAAAACCATCCCCTACTCGAGGGAAAAGACACCTACCATTCAACATTACCGATACCTCTTATGATATTACAAACCTCTAAAAGGTTAATTCTCAGCCTCCTACACTCCAGTAGAAACTGTCCGAGTCTGTTGAGCCTGTCCTTATATGCAAACACTCCATTCCCAGCAATATCCTGATAAATTTCTTCTGAACTCTCCCGAACTTGATAATATTCTCGATATAACAGGGCGACCAGAACTGCATAAAGTCCTATAGGACATGCCTCATGGATGTCCTGTGCAACCTGAAAATACCGTCCCAACACCTGTACTCAAAGGACAGTCCACTGCTATTCGTCATTTATGTAAATGATTCGAATGAGAACATAGGAGATATAGCTAGTAAATTTGGAGATGGCATCAAAATTGGAGGTGTAGTGAACAGTTAAGAACGTTACCACAGAGTAAAATGGAATCTTGTTCAGATGGGCCAATGGACTGAGGAGTGGCAGATGGAGGTATATTTAGATTAATGCGAGGTGCTAAATCTTGAAAAAGCAAATCAGAGCATGACTTATATATGATAAAGTCCTGGACAGCGTTGCTGAACAGAGACCTTGGAGTACAGGGTCATATTTCCTTGAATGTAGAGTTGCAGGTAGATAGGATAGTGAAGTAGGTGTTTAATATGCATTCCTTTATTGTTCAAACCACTGAGTGAAAGAGTCGGGAGGCCATGTTGCAGCTGTGCAGGACATTGGTGAGGCCACTTTTGCAATATTGCGTACAATTCTAGTCTCATTCCTATCGGAAAGATGTTGTGAAACTTGGAAAGTTTCAGAAAAAAATGACAAAGATGTTGACAGGGCTGGAGGATTTGAGCTGTTGGGAGAGCCGGAATAGTCTGAGGCTGTTTTTTCTGAATCATTAGGGGCTGAAAGGTGAATTATAGAGGTTTATAAAATCATGAGAGGCATGCATTGGGTAAATAGACAATGTTTTTTTTTCCCCGGGGTAAGCGAGTCCACAATTAGAGGGCATAGGTTTAAGATGAGAGGGGAAAGATTTAAAAGGAACCACAGTGGCAATTTTTATGCTTAGAGGGTTGTATGCGTATGGAATTAGTTGCCAGAGGCTGGTTAAGGTAAAGTATTTAAAAAGAAGCATCTGGATGAGTATATAAATAGGAAGGGTTCAGATGGATATGGGCAGGTGTTGGCAAAATTGACAAGATGAGGTTAGGGTATCTGGTCGACATGAAATAGTTCTCGGCTCCAAGGTGATTGTACCAGAGGGTCCGTTTCCGTTCAGTACATCTCTATGATTATGTCTATACAATGAAGAACATCAAGTGAAACACCTTCATAACCATCCTGTCTACATATGAAGCAAACTTCAAACAATTATGCCTGAAACCCCAGGTTGATCTGTTCTACAACACTACCAATGGCTCAACATTTAATTGTATATGTGTTTTTTTTTTATTTGTTTTACCAAAGTACAATACCTTGTATTTATCAACATTAAACTCCATCTGCAATTTAGCCCAGTGAGTGAGAATACTGGGGAAGAAAGGCTGGAAAATAATCAGTTACCTTGTATCATTTACTGGTTTTAGGAAGAGGGCAGTCACACGTTAGAGATGGGAAACAGTGATCGGTGTTTCAGGCCAGAAAGTAAGCTCTGTTTTTGTCTCTGGTGTTCCGTGTTGATATTTATTCGAGATCCTTCATAGTGCAGTGTGTGTCTGGAGGATGTCATTCCATCATATTGCAGCCTACAGATAATAGCCATTTAATCTGGAAATAATACAAAAGTATTTAAAGATGTTCATAGTTTATCTCGAAGGCAGAGCATATAAACTCGACATCCTACAGTCGAGGCAAGTACCTTGCATTTTTTAAGAACGTTATTATTTTAACTGGGTAATTCAGTAGAGTGAACCAGATTTCAAAGAATCCATACCGATCTGGAAGCTGGCATTTAAAGTTAGAAATTTGGGCATGGTTTAGATTTTGTGCAGCCGGTAGTATCCCTGCCTCTGAGGCAGAGCTCTGGATTCTATTCCAATTCCTGAACTTCCCTGGAAGTGTCCCTAGCTCGAGACCAGATTGTCTGGATTCAGGTGCAGCATGTCAGAATAGGCTGATGAACGAACACACAGGAGAATAATGCTGCAACCTTTGGGGCTATTGTGGAGTGGTGGTAGTGTCCCTACCTCTGGCCCCTATAGGGCCAACTGGAGGCCAACTCATCCAACTAGAGGTGTTTAATAATATGTCTGAACACATTGTCTAAAATGATTTTAAAATTGTGGTTTGATCGAGATGGAAGAGGTGTCAGTATTGAATTTCAGAATTTAAGCCCCGGATGCCTGAAAGCACAGACCTTGGGTGGGAGACATATTTGCACCTTCTAGAGGTTTATAAATTCATGAAGTGCATGCATAGGGGGTGAATAGTCAAGATCTTTTCCCCATGCTTGGAAGTCCACATTTAGAAGGCATAGATTTAATGTGAGAGGGGAAAGATTTTAAAGTGACGTCGGGGCAACATTATCACTCAGAATGTGGAGCGTGTACATCATGAACTGCCAGAAGAAGTAATGGAGGTAGGTATAATTACAACATTTAAAAGGCACCCAGATGGATATATTGATAGGAAGGATTTAGAATGATATTTTCCAATTGCTGGCAAATAGATTAGATTCCCTACAGTGTAGCACAAGTCCACACCAACTCTCTGAAGAGTTACCCACCCAGAACCATCTCACCACATTCACCCCGACTCATGCACCTGACATTATGTGCAACTTAGCATGGCCAATTGACATAAGCTGCGCAACTTTGGACTGTGGGAAGAAACCCATGCAGACACAGCGAGAATGTGCAAACTCCACACAGTCAGTCAGCTGTGCCAGCAATCAAACTCAGGTCCCTGGTACTGTGAAACAGTAGTGCTAAGCACTGAGCCAATGCACCACCCCAAGTAGGGCACGATTACTTTCAGAAATCAGGTTGGCATGGACGAGTTGGTCAAAGGTGTTTGCTTCGGTGCTGTACAACTCTTCAGATTCATCAAGCCATTTGATCATGGTCCCTATGTAATCTTCACTGTCCACTATATAGCCAAACTTGGTTTCATCCACAATCTTTCTAACAACGCCTTCTATAATTCTCATCTGAATCATTTGTCTAAATGTCAAAACAAAAATGGATTGAGCAGAAGTCCCTGTGGAACACCACCGTGCACAGTGTCACAAAGCTGGTCCCTTTTGTCTAAAAGCTTCCTTTTCTCAAAGATACTGTGTCCTTAAATATTTTTTCAGAGGCGTCGTAAATAGTTCTCGGCTCCAAGGTGATTGGTTTGGTACAGAGATTGAACGGTTTTGTGATTAAAGGTATAATGAAAGGGGAGCGGTCAGCTCTCGAGGTGAGCAGTTCAGTCCAGAACCAGTTTGCAGTTTAGCTCTGTGGACAGGCTCTCTCTCTCTCTCTCTCTCCACCCCCCCCCCCTCCTAACTTTAACGTGCAATCATTTGTTCCATTTATACTGTTTTTCAGCGGCGTTTGCTTATTGGGATGGTTGTGTACTTCCAGAACAGCTAATTAAGTCTAGTTTGAATAGATTGAGTTCTGTAGGGGTTCTTTATTCTGTTCTTTGTGTTTCATTGTGTAGTTTTGTGAATATTTTTTGTCTATGTTCAAACCTGATAATTTTCACTGAGCACTTACTGAAACAAATGACAAAGTTATAGTCTGCGCTGCCTGCTCAAGAATATTTTGAGTGGTCTGGCCTAGTGCAGAGGCCAAAAAACAACCGTCCTCGATAATGCTGTCTCCTGCTATTAGGACACACACACACATACACAGACACGTACACGACACACATACACATACACACGCATCCAGACATACACACACAGACACTTATTCCTGAAGAAGGGCTTATGCCCGAAACGTGAATTCTCCTGTACCTTGGATGCTGCCTGACCTGCTGCGCTTTTCCAGCAACACATTTTCAGCTCTGATCTCCAGCATCTGCAGTCCTCACTTTCTCCTCGAAGACACACACAGAGACACACACACACGCACAGACGCACATACACAGATACACACACACACACACAAAGACACGCACACAGAGACACACAGACACATGCACACGCACAGATACACACACCCACAGACAACACATGAACACACACACACACACACACACACACACACACGGACGCACAAAGAGACACACATACACACACAGAGATACACACGTGCATGCGCGTGCCGCACACACACACACATCTTAGAGTCTAGGATATAACTCGATAAGTTATGATTAAAGATGGGTTCAAGGCTTGTTGTGAGAGGGTAGTAGAACTGGCTTGAAAAACATGTCATCCATGATCAATTGTTCAGTTGACTGGATGGGCCAAATGGCCTTTTTACTGTTCTAATTTTGTACACACTATGGTACGTGCATTCGTCTGTGTTAGTGTGTGTATTTGTGGGTGCATGTGTGTCTGTGTGTCCAAGTTTTTGTGTTCCTGTGTTTTTGTGAGGTTGAGTGTGTCTGCGTGTGCACCTCTGTGTCTGTGTTTGAGTGTGCCTGTGTGTGTTTGCCTGTGTGTGTCTTTGAGTTTGTCTATGTGTGCCTGTGTATGTATCTCTGTGTGTCTGCATATGTTTTTGTTCCTCATTACTTTTAGTAATGGAAATATCAATGTATATTTTTGCAATTTCTACACTGTTTGTCATTCATCTTTACATCATTGCTTGAGGAACTTTGTTTTAGTCATGAATTTGTTATTTTAACAGAGAAGGAAATCGACATGACTTCTTCCTAGGACGACCATGACCCAATGTGTGACCTACATTATAAGCCATATCATCAAAATGGTAACATCGATAATTTGCTGTGACCAATGGAGGACTGGCAGTAGAAAAGAAAACAGTTACTCAACAACCCAGGGAACTCTGGACCGGTGAGCCTGACATCAGTGGTGGGTGAGTTGTTGGACGGGATTCTGAGGGAGTGCCAATTGCATGCATGTTCAAAGGCAAGGCTTGATTGGGGATAGTCACCATGGTTATTTGCATGAGAAATCGTGTCACGCTAATTTGACTTAATATATTAAAGAGATGACAAAGTAGATTGATGAAGGCAGTGTTGTAGATGCTTTCCATATAGACTGGAGCAAGTTCTTCGACAAGATTCTGCATATTAGGCAAGTTAGTAAGGGTAGGTCATATGGAAAACAGCGCACCCAAGAAAATTGAATAAAAAATTAGATTGAAGGAAGTCGGCATAGGTTGGTAGAGGATTGCTTTTCAGACTGGAGGCCTGTGAACAGTAGTGTGCCAGAAGGATCAATGCTGAGCCCACTGCTTTTCATCATTTATATAAATGATGTGGATGTGACCATGTAAGGGTAGCAAGTTTGATGATTGCACCAACATTTTCGGTGTTGTGGTTAATGAAGAAAATTATCTCAGAGTGCAATGAGACCTCGATCAGATGGGCCCATGGGCTGACGTTTGGCAGATGGTGTTTGATTCAGATAAATGTGAAGTGCTGCATTTTGGGAAGAAAATTGGGCTACTTAATGGAAATTTATTGGAGGATGTTGCTGAGCAACGAGACGGAGAGATGTAGTGCAACGCTCCTTCAAAGTGAATAGTATAGTGAACACGGTGTTTGGCATGTTTGCCTTCATTTGTCAGAGCATTGAGTTTCGGAGTTGGGATGTCATGTTACAGCTGTACAGGATGTCATTGAGGCCACATTTTGGAATACTGTTTGCTGTTCTGGTCTCCCTGCTGTACGAAGGTTGCTGTGAAACTTGAAAGGGTTCAGAAAAGATTTATAAGGATGTTGCCAGGTTTGGAGAGTTTGCGCTATAAGCAGAGGCTGAATAGTCTAAAGCGGTTTTCCCTGCAGAATTACGGGCTTAGGGCTGACCTTATAGAGGTTTATAAAATCATAAGGGGCATGGATTTTGTAAAAACACAAGGACTATTTCCCAGCATAGGGGATTCCAAAAATAGAAAGTATAGGTTTAGGGTGCGAGGGGAAATATTTTAGATGGAACTTAGAGGCAAAGTTTTCATACAGAGGGAGGAGTGCATATGGAATCATCTGCCAGAGGAAGTGGTGGAGTCTGGCATCTTGATGGGTATCTGAATAAGGAAGTATAGAGGAATATGAGCCAAATGCTGGCAAAACAAACTGGATCAGATTGGGATGTCTAGTCAGCACGGACAAATGTGCATGCTATATGACTCTTATAAGAGGGATGAGGAGACATTCTAAACAGGCATTTCATGTGGGAATTCTCTTCCCCACAAGGTTGAGATGCCCGTTTGTTTACATTGATTCAAAGCTGAGTTAGTTAAATAATTGGCAGAGAAGTGAGTCATGGATAACGGGATACAGTCAGGAAAGTGGGGCTGTGACCATAACCTGATCAGCCACAATCTTAGTGCCTGGTGGAGAAGGCTCAAAGTGTCTAATGGCCCATTCCTGCTCCTCAGTCCCATGTTTCTGTGTTCCATTCAGTCCCTCAAACCTGCTAGACAGGGACAGTTAGAGGCTACTTACTGCGATACCCTAGTGCACAGAAACACAGGAGACCATTCAGCCCCTCAAAACTGTCACACACAATTTGGGCTGGTTTGGAAAATGTAATTGGAAAACCCAGGTTGGGTATCAAAGAGGTCGCTCATCTCTCTTTATAGAGCTTCCCCTCTCTGCAACAGGTGCTTCATATGTTGGTCATGTTGCAGACCCAGTTGCACTGTGAATACAATCCCTTCACCTCAGCCAGAGATGGTCCAGACAATCTGGCAAGATTCAATAACAGAGCTTCCAGGAAAATAACACCTTCTACTTTCCAATAATAGAATGTGAGAACCCCACAATCAGGGGTATGTCATTCATCCACACGCCTCCTCCCCCCGCAAGCATGTCTTCACCCACAGTAAGATCATAAGGTATAATATCCTCTTTCATGTCCAATTCTTCACAGCCCTCAACTCTGATTGGTCAAAAAGCACTCCTTACCCCCACACTGTGAACTATTGATATGAGCAAAAGACGTGAACACAAGGGCTCAGGGAAGAGTGACCGGCCCTGACATCAAGGCATCATTTAACTAAGGATGGTCTCAAGCTGTAATCCAATGGCACAGCACATCCAATGGGCTAAGTGGCCTGCTTCTGCTCTATTTTCCCATATTCAGGAGAGAGCTTTCAAAGGCTGAATTTGAATGCAGATTGCAGGGTTAAAGGTAGGCTTCTTGGCAGTGTGGATGAACAAAGGGATGTTGGGGTCCACGTCTGTAGATTCCTCAAAGTTGCCAAAGCCCTCAATGTCAGAATGTGTATGATGTGTTGGCTTTCATAAGCTGGGGGATTGAGTTTAGAGCTGCGAGGTTATGCTGCAGCTCCATAGAGGCCTGGTTAGACCACACTTGGAATATTGTGTTGAGTTCTGTTCGCCCCATTAAAGGAAGGATGTGGAAGTTTTAGAGAGGGTGCAGACGGGAGTTCCCAGCACGTTGCCTGTACTATAGGGCATGTCTTATGAAGAAGGTTTGAGGGAGCTTTAGCTTTTCTCATTAGAGTAAAGAAGGATGAACGGTGACTTGAGAGAGGTGTGCAAGATGATGAGAGGCACAGATAGAATGGATTAGGAGATTCTTTTTCATAGGGTAGAAATGGCTAACACGAGGAAAACATAATTTTAATGTGATTGGAGGAGGGTTTTGGGGAGATGTCCAGAGGCAGGTTGTTTACACAGGTAGTGATAGGTGCGTGGAATGCACTGCCAGCAGTGGTCGTAGAATTAGCTACATTAGGGACATTCAAGTCACTCTTGGATAAGCACATAGATGATAATAGGATGAAGGCTCTGCAGTTTAGTTTAATCTTAGAGTCGGATAAAAGGTCGCCACACCATTGAGGGCTGAAGGACTCTTACTATGCTGTACTGTTCAATGTTCGCTGTTCTAATTTCTTGAAATCTTGTGAAAATATTATACCTGGAATTCCTTTAACTTCAGTGGAGGTTAATCTGATCAGTATTTGATTGTTGAGGGTTAATGGAAATTTGGGGAGGTTTGAGGGGCTGAATGGTCTATATCTGTTCCTAACCGTTGTGTCAAAAGAATTTGTTTGAGGGGAACTCATTTTGAGAATAAGGGTATTCCTATTTCAGACTGGGAAAGGGATGTTCCTTTTTCTTTAGGATTGTATGGTCTGTGGTCTTCTCATGCCCAAGGATCAGTGAAGACTGTGTTAATGAAAACACTTAAGGAGGAGTTATATAGATCGTTGATGAACAAGAGAATCAATGATTGTTGGGAACAGACAGGAAAGGGATGCTTAGTTACCATCACATCAACAATGAGCATTCAGAATTGTACAGCAGGCTCGAGGGGCTGAATGGCCACCTGCTGCTCTTGCTTCATGTATTGTTCACTCACTCAACCCCGCGATGCTGTTACAGAAGGTGAGGAAGATCGCATTCAGCTATTCAGGATCGATCAGCACCTCTAAGTAATTATAAAGAAATAGGATGAAGCTCTTCAGCCATTTCAGTACATTACGCAACGCAAGAAGAGGTCACACCTACTTTCTAGATTGCTACACAGGAACAGGGGAGCCCTGGGTAACTTTGAGGAAATAGATAGTCGGGAGAAATGTGTATTTTAGGGTTGGAAATCTTTAACTTGGTGAAGTGCCTCAGAGATCAGTGCAACATCAAAAGCTATTTAGAATCTGTCAATAATTTGCGTGTGGGAACTGATTGGATGGAAATCAATTGGCTCAACCACTAAGATTCGATAAGATGTCAAGTGGAGGTAGAGAGTCTGTAATGTGATATAGACAGGGAAGGTTAGTGTGCAAACCTTCAGCAGAAACAGGATAACATGGGGTACCGAAGTTTGGGCTGTGGCAGAAGGGGAAAACTACAGTAATCTAATTCAAAGAAGAGAGATCACAAAACTCAGTTGTACAAAGGCATTTGTTCACCAGGGTATATACATGCAGATGCAGCAAGTAATTAGGAATGTAGATTGAATGATTACTTCATGAAAAGGCTATCAGGATGTTTTACCGCATCTGTACAGAGGATTTCTGAGTCAACATCTGATGTACTGTAGGCAGTGATGATTCCATAAACTGAAAAATAAATATACTCAATAGCTTTAGAAGATTTTGCGAATATGTTTCACTGCACTTGCTCCTGGAGAGAAAGCCTTATCCTGTCATACAGCACGGAAACAGACCCTTCACTGCACCATGTCCATGCCGACCAGATGTCCTAAATTAATCACAATCCATTTGCCAGCACTTGGCCCATATCCCATAAAACCTTCGTGTTCACTCAAATGGCTTCATTCAAATGGCTAAAAATGCTGTAGCTGTCCCAGCCTCCAACATTTCCTCTGGCAGTTCATTCTATACACTCTGTGAAAAGTTACCACTTTTGTCCCTTTTATATGTTTCTCCCCTCACCTTCAATCGATGTGCTCTAATTGTGGTCTGCCCTATGCGAGGAAAATGTTCTTGCATCTTCACCATTTCTTTTCTCCTCATGATGTTATAAACCTCTATAAGGCGACAGCACTTCAGGATTGAGAATGAGAGGCGTTCGTATTGAACTGTATAAGATATTGAGGAGAGTGTATCTGATGCATAGCCTATGGACATTGTCTCTAGTATATGAGTCTAGAACTGAGGATTCAAATTTAAGAAAACAACATGTATATGTTATATACTCTTTTCATAGTATAAGAAAACAAATACTACGAAGACATGATTCTATTGGACAAAAATATGAGGACACATACAAACGTATCTTCATTAAAACTCCTCCATGGAGCAGAGAACAGGGACATAGTCCTACAGTTCCGAAAATGTTCAAGGAGGCCTCACGTGGTCCAGTTTGGTGTTGAGATAACATTACTGTATATTTCTGCTCCGAGATGGAGAAAATGCAACATGCTGGAGAAGCCACTGCTTATCGCTACCTATCTTTCCTTGTTCCTTCTCGCAGCAATGTATGAGAGGTGAAAACCGTTCAGTCATCTTTATCATTCATGTAGGATTACTGTTGAGGAATCATTGGCATCTCCCCACTGCCTGAAATCAAAGGTAATTCAGCCAAATCCGACTGTTCCAGGAATAAATCCTGCTTGTGTGAGCAGAACAACCTCAGAGGTTGAATAACATTTCATTATTTTACTTTTGTCTTGAGTTTAACTATTGCTTGGACAAAGCTCTTTCAAGCTGATATTTTGCAGCTTTTTTTCCTGCTTGTATTTAGGTATGTGTATGTGTGTGTCTGTGTGCACTTGCGTGTGTGAGACACTGTGTATGTCTTAGTGTGTGTGTCTGTGTGTATGCACAGACTGCATCTCAGTATGCGTTCAAAGATAAATATTAATCTACGTATTTGTCCAAACTGTTTGCCATTTGTTTTTCCATCTTAGCTTTGAGTAACTTTGCTTTGATGAATTATTTTTGCAAATGTAAGATATCGAGATGTCTTGTCCCCAGCAAAGAACCTGACCTAGTCTGAGACCTATATCATTGGTCATATCACCAACCGAGTTACATTTAAAATTTATCATGATCAATGGAGGAACGGGACTAGAAAATGAAACAGTGGTCCGTCCAGCCCCAGTCTGAACATGGACGAGGAGAATTTCACAAAAGTTTGTTTGTGTGGGAATGCTGATTAGATTACTTACAATGTGGAAACAGGCCCTTCGGCCCAACAAGTCCGCACTGCCCCGCCGAAGCGTAACCCACCCATACCCCTACATCTACATTTACCCCTTACCTAACTCTACGGGCAATTTAGCATGGCCAGTTCACCTGATCTGCACATATTTGGACTATGGGAGGAAACCGGAGCACCCGGAGGAAACCCACGCAGACACGGGGAGAACGTGCAAACTCCACACAGTCAGTCGCCTGAGGCGGGAATTGAACGCGGTGTGTGTGTGTGTGTGTGTGTGTGTGTCCCTCCCTTGCTGTGTGTGTGCGTGTCCCTCCCTCGCTATGTGTGCGTGTCCCTCCCTCGCTGTGTGTGAGCGTGTCCCTCCCTCGCTGTGTGTGTGTGTTTCCCTCCCTCGCTGTGTGAATGTGTGTGTGTGTGTGTGTGTGTTTCCCTCCCTCGCTGTGTGTGTGTGTGTGTGTGTGTGTGTGTGTGTCCCTCCCTCGCTGTGTGTGTGTGTGTGTGTGTGTGACCCTCCCTCGCTGTGTGTGTGTGTGTGTGTGTGTGTGTGTGTGTCCCTCCCTCACTGTGTGTGTGTGTGTGTGTGTCCCTCCCTCACTGTGTGTGTGTGTGTGTGTGTGTGTGTGTCCCTCCCTCACTGTGTGTGTGTGTGTGTGTCCCTCCCTCGCTCTGTGTGCATGTGTGTGTCCCTCCCTCGCTCTGTGTGCATGTGTGTGTCCCTCCCTCACTGTGTGTGTGTGTGTGTGTGTGTCCCTCCCTCAATGTGTGTGTGTGTGTGTGTGTCCCTCCCTCGCTCTGTGTGCATGTGTGTCCCTCCCTCGCTGAGTGTGCATCCCTCACTGTGTGCGTGTTCCTCCCTCGCTGTGTGTGTGCGTGTTCCTCCCTCGCTGTGTGTGTGCGTGTTCCTCCCTCGCTGTGTGTGTGCGTGTCCCTCCCTCGCTGTGTGTGTGCGTGTCCCTCCCTCGCTGTGTGTGTGCGTGTCCCTCCCTCGCTGTTTGTGTGCGTGTCCCTCCCTCGCTGTGTGTGTGTGTGTGCGCGTCCCTCCCTCGCTGTGTGTGTGCGTGTCCCTCCCTCGTGTATGTGTGTGTGTGCGTGTCCCTTCCTCGCTGTGTGTGTGCGTGTCCCTCCCTCGCTGTGTGTGCGTGTCCCTCCCTCGCTGTGTGTGTGCGTGTCCCTCCCTTGTGTATGTGTGTGTGTGCGTGTCCCTCCCTCGCTGTGTGTGTGCGTGTCCCTCCCTCGCTGTGTGTGTGCGTGTCCCTCCCTCGCTGTGTGTGTGCGTGTTCCTCCCTCGCTGTGTGTGTGCGTGTCCCTCCCTCGCTGTGTGTGTGCGTGTCCCTCCCTCGTGTATGTGTGTGTGTGCGTGTCCCTCCCTCGCTGTGTGTGTGCGTGTCCCTCCCTCGCTGTGTTTGTGTGTGTCCCTCCCTCGTGTATGTGTGTGTGTGCGTGTCCCTCCCTCGCTGTGTGTGTGCGTGTCCCTCCCTCGTGTATGTGTGTGTGTGCGTGTCTCTCCCTCGTGTATGTGTGTGTGTGCGTGTCCCTCCCTCGCTGTGTTTGTGCGTGTCCCTCCCTCGCTGTGTGTGTGCGTGTCCCTCCCTCGCTGTGTTTGTGCGTGTCCCTCCCTCGTGTATGTGTGTGTGTGCGTGTCCCTCCCTCGTGTATGTGTGTGTGTGCGTGTCCCTCCCTCGCTGTGTGTGCGTGTCCCTCCCTCGCTGTGTGTGTGTGCGTGTCCCTCCCTCGTGTATGTGTGTGTGTGCGTGTCCCATCTTCGCTGTGTGTGTGCGTGTCCCTCCCTCGCTGTGTGTGTGCGTGTCCCTCCCTCGTGTATGTGTGTGTGTGCGTGTGTCCCTCCCTCGTGTATGTGTGTGTTTGCGCGTGTCTCTTCCTCGCTGTGTGTGTTTGCGCGTGTCCCTTCCTCGCTGTGTGTGTCCCTCACTGTGTTCGTGTCCCTCCCTCGTGTGTGTGTGTGTGTGTGTGCGTGTCCCTCCCTCGTATGTGTGTGTGTGCGTGCGTGTCCCTCCCTCGCTGTGTGCGTGCATGTCCGTCACTTGCTGTGTGCGTGACCCCTCACTGTGTGTGTGTGTATGTGTGTGTGTGTGTGTGTGTGTGTCCCTCCCTCGCTGTGTGTGTGTGTCCCTCCCTCGCTGTGTGTGTGTGTGTGTGTCCCTCCCTCGCTGTGTGTGTGTGTCCCTCCCTCGCTGTGTGTGTGTGTCCCTCCCTCGCTGTGTGTGTGTGTGTGTGTGTGTGTGTCCCTCCCTCGCTGTGTGTGTCCGTCCCTCCCTCGCTGTGTGTGTGTGTGTGTGTGTGTGTGTGTGTGTGTGTGTCCCTCCCTCGCTGTGTGTGTGTGAGTGTGTGTGTGTCCCTCCCTTGGTGTGTGTGTGCATATTCCTCTTTTGTTGTGTGTGTGTGTCCCTCCCTCGCTGTGTGTGGGTGTGTCCCTCCCTCGCTGTGTGTGGGTGTGTGTGTGTGTGTGTGTGTCCCTGCCTCGCTGTGTGTGTGTGTGTCCCTCCCTCGCTGTGTGTTTGCATGTCCCACCCTCGCTGTGTGTGTGCGTGTCCCTCCCTCGCAATGTGTGTGTCCCTCCCTCGCTGTGTGTGTGTGTGCACGTGCGTGTCCCTCCCTTGCTGTGTGTGTACGTGTCCATCCCTCTTGTATGTGTGTGTGTGTGTGTGTGTGCGTTTCCCTCCCTCGTGTATGTGTGTGTGTGTGCGTGTCCCTTCCTCGCTGTGTGTGTGCGTGTCCCTCCCTCGCTGTGTGCGTGGGCGTCCCTCCCTCGCTGTGTGTGTCCCTCACTGTGTTCGTGTCCCTCCCTCGTGTGTGTGTGTGTGTGTGTGTGCATGTCCCTCCCTCGTGTGTGTGTGTGCGCGCGTGCATGTCCCTCCCTCGTGTGTGTGTGCGTGTCCCTCCCTCGTGTGTGCGTGTATGTGTGTGTCCCTCCCTCGCTGTGTGTGTGTGTGTCCCTCCCTCGCTGTGCGCGGCGTGTCCCTCCCTCGCTGTGCGCGTGCGTGTCCCTCCCTCGCTGTGCGCGTGCGTGTCCCTCCCTCGCTGTGCGCGTGCGTGTCCCTCCCTCGCTGTGCGCGTGCGTGTCCCTCCCTCGCTGTGCGCGTGCGTGTCCCTCCCTCGCTTTGCGCGTGCGTGTCCCTCCCTCGCTGTGCGCGTGCGTGTCCCTCCCTCGCTGTGCGCGTGCGTGTCCCTCCCTCGCTGTGCGCGTGCGTGTCCCTCCCTCGCTGTGCGCGTGCGTGTCCCTCCCTCGCTGTGCGCGTGCGTGTCCCTCCCTCGCTGTGTGCGTGCGTGTCCCTCCCTCGCTGTGTGCGTGTGTGTCCGTCCCTTGCTGTGTGCGTGACCCCTCACTGTGTGTGTGAGTGTGTGCGAGCCTCTCCCTCGTGAATGTGTGTGTGTGCGTGCGTGTCCCTCCCTCGTTGTGCGCATGCATGTCCGTCCCTTGCTGTGTGCGTGACACCTCACTGTGTGTGTGTGTCCCTCCCTCGCTGTGTGTGTGTCCCTCCCTCGCTGCGTGCGTGTGTGTGTGTGTGTGTCCCTCCCTCGCTGTGTGTGTGTGTGTCCCTCCCTCGCTGTGTGTGTGTGTCCCTCCCTCGCTGTGTGTGTGTGTGTGTCCCTCCCTCGCTGTGTGTGTGTGTGTGTGTCCCTCCCTCGCTGTGTGTGTGTGTGTCCCTCCCTCGCTGTGTGTGTGTGTGTGTCCCTGCCTCGCTGTGTGTGTGTTTGTGTGTGTGCGTGCGAGCCTCTCCCTCGTGAATGTGTGTGTGTGCGTGCGTGTCCCTCCCTCGCTGTGCGCGTGCATGTCCGTCCCTTGCTGTGTGCGTGACCCCTCACTGTGTGTGTGTGTGTGTGTCCCTCCCTCCCTGTGTGTGTGTGTCCCTCCCTCGCTGCGTGTGTGTGTGTGTGTGTGTGTGTGTGTGTCCCTCCCTCGCTGCGTGTGTGTGTGTGTGTGTGTGTGTGTCCCTCCCTCACTGTGTGTGTGTGTGTGTCCCTCCCTCGCTCTGTGTGTCTGTGTGTGTGTGTCCCTCCCTAGCTCTGTGTGTCTGTGTGTGTGTGTGTCCCTCCCTCACTGTGTGTGTGTGTGTGTGTGTGTGTGTCTGTATGTGTGTGAGTCCCTCCCTCACTGTGTGTGTGTGTGTGTCCCTCCCTCACTGTGTGTGTGTGTGTGTCCCTCCCTCGCTCTATGTGTCTGTGTGTGTGTGTCCCTCCCTAGCTCTGTGTGTCTGTGTGTGTGTGTGTCCCTCCCTCACTGTGTGTGTGTGTGTGTGTGTGTGTGTCTGTGTGTGTGTGTGTCCCTCCCTCACTGTGTGTGTGTGTGTGTGTGTGTCCCTCCCTTGCTGTGTGTGTGTGTGTCCCTCCCTCGCTGTGTGTGTGTGTGTCCCTCCCTCGCTGTGTGTGTGTGTCCCTCCCTCGCTGTGTGTGTGTGTGTGCGCGCGTGCGTGTCCCTCCCTCGCTGTGTGTGTGTGCGTGCGTGTCCCTCCCTCGCTGTGTGCGTGCATGTCCGTCCCTTGCTGTGTGTGTGTCCCTCCCTCACTGTGTGTGTGTGTGTGTCCCTCCCTCACTGTGTGTGTGTGTGTGTCCCTCCCTCGCTCTGTGTGTCTGTGTGTGTGTGTCCCTCCCTAGCTCTGTGTGTCTGTGTGTGTGTGTGTCCCTCCCTCACTGTGTGTGTGTGTGTCTGTGTGTGTGTGTGTCCCTCCCTCACTGTGTGTGTGTGTGTGTGTGTGTGTGTGTGTGTGTGTGTCCCTGCCTCGCTGTGTGTGTGTGTGTGTGTGTGTGTGTTTCCCTCCCTCGCTGTGTGTGTGTGTGTGTGTATCTGTGTGTCCCTGCCTCGCTGTGTGTGTGTGTGTGTGTGTCCCTGCCTCGCTGTGTGTGTGTTTCCCTCCCTCGCTGTGTGTGTGTGTGTGTGTGTGTGTGTGTGTGTGTGTGTGTGTGTGTGTGTGTCCCTCCCTCACTGTGTGTGTGTGTGTGTCCCTCCCTCGCTGAGTGTGCATCCCTCACTGTGTGCGTGTTCCTCCATCGCTGTGTGTGTGCGTGTTCCTCCGTCGCTGTGTGCGTTCGTGTTCCTCCCTCGCTGTGTGTGTGCGTGTCCCTCCCTCGCTGTGTGTGTCCCTCACTGTGTTCGTGTCCCTCCCTCGTGTGTGTGTGTGTGTGCGTGTCCCTCCCTCGTGTGTGTGTGTGTGCGTGTCCCTCCCTCGCTGTGTGTGTGTGTGTGTGTGTGTGTGTGCGCGCGCGCTTGCCCCTCCCTCGTGAGTGTGTGTGTGTGCGTGCGTGTCCCTCCCTCGCTGTGTGCGTGCATGTCCCTCCCTCGCTGTGTGCGTGTGTGTCCCTCCCTCGCTGTGTGCGTGCGTGTCCCTCCCTCGCTGTGCGCGTGCGTGTCCCTCCCTCGCTGTGTGCGTGCGTGTCCCTCCCTCGCTGTGTGCGTGTGTGTCCCTCCCTCGCTGTGTGCGTGTGTGTCCCTCCCTCGCAGTGTGCGTGTGTGTCCCTCCCTCGCTGTGTGCGTGCGTGTCCCTCCCTCGCTGTGTGTGCGTGTCCCTCCCTCGCTGTGTGTGCGTGTCCCTCCCTCGCTGTGTGCGTGCCCCCCTCAATGATTGCGAGTGTGTACCTCCCTCGCTCTATATGAGCGTATCGCTCCCTCACTGTGTGTGTCCCCCTCGCTGTGTGTGTGCGTGTCCCTCCGTCGCTGTGTGTGTGCGTGTCCCTCCCTCGCTGTGTGTGTGCGTGTCCCTCCCTCGCTGTGTGTGTGTGTGTGTCCCTCCCTCGCTGTGTGTGTGTGTGTCCCTCCCTCGCAGTGTGTGTGTGTGTGTGTTTGTCCCTCCCTCGCTGTGTATGTGCGTGTCCCTCCCTCGCTGTGTTTATGCGTGTCCCTCCCTCGCTGTGTGTGTGCGTGTCCCTCCCTCGCTGTGTGTGTGCGTGTCCCTCCCTCGCTGTGTGTGTGCGTGTCCCTCCCTCGCTGTGTTTGTGCGTGTCCCTCCCTCGTGTATGTGTGTGTGTGCGTGTACCCTCCTCGCTGTGTGTGTGCGTGTCCCTTCCTCGCTGTGTGTGTGCGTGTCCCTCCCTCGCTGTGTGTGCGTGTCCCTCCCTCGCTGTGTGTGTGTGTGTCTGTGTGTGTGTGTGTCCCTCCCTCACTGTGTGTGTGTGTGTGTGTGTGTGTGTGTGTGTGTCCCTGCCTCGCTGTGTGTGTGTGTGTGTGTGTGTGTGTGTTTCCCTCCCTCGCTGTGTGTGTGTGTGTGTGTATCTGTGTGTCCCTGCCTCGCTGTGTGTGTGTGTGTGTGTGTCCCTGCCTCGCTGTGTGTGTGTTTCCCTCCCTCGCTGTGTGTGTGTGTGTGTGTGTGTGTGTGTGTGTGTGTGTGTGTGTCCCTCCCTCACTGTGTGTGTGTGTGTGTCCCTCCCTCGCTGAGTGTGCATCCCTCACTGTGTGCGTGTTCCTCCATCGCTGTGTGTGCGTGTTCCTCCGTCGCTGTGTGCGTTCGTGTTCCTCCCTCGCTGTGTGTGTGCGTGTCCCTCCCTCGCTGTGTGTGTCCCTCACTGTGTTCGTGTCCCTCCCTCGTGTGTGTGTGTGTGTGCGTGTCCCTCCCTCGTGTGTGTGTGTGTGCGTGTCCCTCCCTCGCTGTGTGTGTGTGTGTGTGTGTGTGTGTGCGCGCGCGCTTGCCCCTCCCTCGTGAGTGTGTGTGTGTGCGTGCGTGTCCCTCCCTCGCTGTGTGCGTGCATGTCCCTCCCTCGCTGTGTGCGTGTGTGTCCCTCCCTCGCTGTGTGCGTGCGTGTCCCTCCCTCGCTGTGCGCGTGCGTGTCCCTCCCTCGCTGTGTGCGTGCGTGTCCCTCCCTCGCTGTGTGCGTGTGTGTCCCTCCCTCGCTGTGTGCGTGTGTGTCCCTCCCTCGCTGTGTGCGTGTGTGTCCCTCCCTCGCTGTGTGCGTGCGTGTCCCTCCCTCGCTGTGTGTGCGTGTCCCTCCCTCGCTGTGTGTGCGTGTCCCTCCCTCGCTGTGTGCGTGCCCCCCTCAATGATTGCGAGTGTGTACCTCCCTCGCTCTATATGAGCGTATCGCTCCCTCACTGTGTGTGTCCCCCTCGCTGTGTGTGTGCGTGTCCCTCCGTCGCTGTGTGTGTGCGTGTCCCTCCCTCGCTGTGTGTGTGCGTGTCCCTCCCTCGCTGTGTGTGTGTGTGTGTCCCTCCCTCGCTGTGTGTGTGTGTGTCCCTCCCTCGCAGTGTGTGTGTGTGTGTGTTTGTCCCTCCCTCGCTGTGTATGTGCGTGTCCCTCCCTCGCTGTGTTTATGCGTGTCCCTCCCTCGCTGTGTGTGTGCGTGTCCCTCCCTCGCTGTGTGTGTGCGTGTCCCTCCCTCGCTGTGTGTGTGCGTGTCCCTCCCTCGCTGTGTTTGTGCGTGTCCCTCCCTCGTGTATGTGTGTGTGTGCGTGTACCCTCCTCGCTGTGTGTGTGCGTGTCCCTTCCTCGCTGTGTGTGTGCGTGTCCCTCCCTCGCTGTGTGTGCGTGTCCCTCCCTCGCTGTGTGTGCGTGTCCCTCCCTCGCTGTGTGCGTGCCCCCCTCAATGATTGCGAGTGTGTCCCTCCCTCGCTGTGTGTGTCCCCCTCGCTGTGTGTGTCCGTGTCCCTTCCTCGCTGTGTGTGTGCGTGTCCCTCCCTCGCTGTGTGTGTCCCCCTCGCTGTGTGTGTGCGTGTCCCTCCCTCGCTGTGTGTGTGCGTGTCCCTCCCTCACTGTGTGTGTGCGTGTCCCTCCCTCGTGTATGTGTGTGTGTGTGCGTGTCCCTTCCTCGCTGTGTGTGTGTGTGTGTCCCTCCCTCGCTGTGTGCGTGCGTGTCCCTCCCTCGCTGTGTGTGTCCCTCACTGTGTTCGTGTCCCTCCCTCGTGTGTGTGTGTGTGAGTGTGCGTGTCCCTCCCTCGTGTGTGTGTGTGCGCGCGTGCATGTCCCTCCCTCGTGTGTATGTGCGTGTCCCTCCCTCGTGTGTGTGTGTGTGCGTGCGAGCCTCTCTCTCCAGAATGTGTGTGTGTGCGTGCGTGTCCCTCCCTCGCTGTGTGCGTGCATGTCCGTCCCTTGCTGTGTGTGTGTGTGTGTGTCCCTCCCTCGCTGTGTATGTGTGTCCCTCCCTTGCTGCGTGTGTGTGTGTGTGTGTGTCCCTCCCTCGCTGTGTGTATGCGTGTCCCTCCCTCGCTGTGTGTGAGCGTGTCCCTCGCTCGCTGTGTGTGATCGTGTCCCTCCCTCGCTGTGTTTGTGCGGGTCCCTCCCTCGCTGTGTTTGTGCGTGTCCCTCCCTCGTGTATGTGTGTGTGTGCGTGTCCCTTCCCCGCTGTGTGTGTGCGTGTCCCTCCCTCGCTGTGTGCGTGCGTGTCCCTCCCTCGTGTGTGTGCGCGTGCGTGTCCCTCCCTCGTGTGTGTGCGTTTCCCTCCCTCGTGTGTGTGTGTGTGCGCGCGTGCCCCTCCCTCCCTCGTGTGTGTGTGTGTGTGTGTGTGTGTTCGTGCGTGCCCCTCCCTCGTGAGTGTGTGTGTGCGTGCGTGTCCCTCCCTCGCTGTGTGCGTGCATGTCCCTCCCTCGCTGTGTGTGTCCCTCCCTCGCTGTGTGTGTGTGTGTGTGTCCCTCCCTCGCTGTGTGTGTGTGTGTCTCCCTCGCTGTGTGTGTGTGTGTGTGTCCCTCCCTTGGTGTGTGTGCATATTCCTCTTTTGTTGTGTGTGTGTGTCCCTGCCTCGCTGTGTGTGTGTGTGTGTCCCTCCCTCGCTGTGTGTGTGTGTGTGCGTGTCCCTCCCTCGCTGTGTGTGTGTGTGCGTGTCCCTCCCTCGCTGTGTGTTTGTGTGTGTGTGTGTGTGTGTGTGTGTGTCCCTGCCTCGCTGTGTGTGTGTGTGTCCCTCCCTCGCTCTGTGTGTGTGTGTGTCCCTCCCTCGCTGAATGTGCGTCCCTCACTGTGTGCGTGTTCCTCCCTCGTAGTGTGTGTGTGTGTCTCTGCCTCGCTGTGTGTGTGTGTGTCTATCCCTTGCTGTGTGCGTGCATGTCCCTCCCTTGCAGTGTATGCGTGTCCCTCCCTCGCTGAGTGTGCGTGTCCCTCCCTCGCTGTGTGTGTGCGTGTCCCTCCTCGCTGTGTGTGTGCGTGTCCCTCCCTCGCTGTGTGTGTGTGTGTCCCAACCTCGCTGTGTGTGCGTGTCCCTCCCTCGCTGTGTCTGTGTGTCTATCCCTTGCTGTGTGCGTGCATGTCCCTCCCTTGCAGTGTATGCGTGTCCCTCCCTCGCTGAGTGTGCGTGTCCCTCCCTCGCTGTGTGTGTGTGTATCCCTCCCTCGCTGTGTGTGTGCGTGTCCCTCCCTCGCTGTGTGTGTGCGTGTCCCTCCTCGCTGTGTGTGTGCGTGTCCCTCCCTCGCTGTGTGTGTGCGTGTCCCTTCCTCGCTGTGTGCGTGCGTGTCCCTCCCTCGTTGTGTGTGCGTGTCCCTCCCTCGCTGTGTGTGCGTGTCCCTCCCTCGCTGTGTGCGTGCCCCCTCAATGATTGCGAGTGTGTCCCTCCCTCGCTGTGTGTGTCCCCCTCGTTGTGTGTGTGCGTGTCCGTCTCTCGCTGTGTGTGTGCGTGTCCCTCTCTCGCTGTGTGTGTGCGTGTCCCTCCCTCGCTGTGTGTGTGCGTGTCCCTCCCTCGCTGTGTGTGTGTGCGTGTCCCTCCCTCGCTGTGTGTGTCCCCCTCGCTGTGTGTGAGCGTGTCCCTCCCTCGCTGTGTGTGTGCGTGTCCCTCCCTCGCTGTGTGTGTGCGTGTCCCTCCCTCACTGTGTGTGTGCCTGTCCCTCCCTCGTGTATGTGTGTGTGTGCGTGTCCCTTCCTCGCTGTGTGTGTGTGTGTCCCTCCCTCGCTGTGTGCGTGCGTGTCCCTCCCTCGCTGTGTGTGTCCCTCACTGTGTTCGTGTCCCTCCCTCGTGTGTGTGTGTGTGAGTGTGCGTGTCCCTCCCTCGTGTGTGTGTGCGCGCGTGCATGTCCCTCCCTCGTGTGTGTGTGTGTGCGTGTCCCTCCCTCGTGTGTGTGTGTGCGTGCGTGCGAGCCTCTCTCTCGTGAATGTGTGTGTGTGCGTGCGTGTCCCTCCCTCGCTGTGCGCGTGCATGTCCGTCCCTTGCTGTATGCGTGACCCCTCACTGTGTGTGTGTGTGTGTGTGTCCCTCCCTCGCTGTGTGTGTGTCCCTCCCTCGCGGCGTGTGTGTTTGTGTGTGTGTCCCTCCCTTGCTGTGTGTGTGTGTGTCCCTCCCTTGCTGTGTGTGTGTGTCCCTCCCTCGCTGTGTGTGTGCGTGTCCCTCCCTCGCTGTGTGTGTGCGTGTCCCTCCCTCGTGTATGTGTGTGTGTGCGTGTCCCTTCCTCGCTGTGTGTGTGTGTGTCCCTCCCTCGCTGTGTGCGTGCGTGTCCCTCCCTCGCTGTGTGTGTCCCTCACTGTGTTCGTGTCCCTCCCTCGTGTGTGTGTGTGTGAGTGTGCGTGTCCCTCCCTCGTGTGTGTGTGCGCGCGTGCATGTCCCTCCCTCGTGTGTGTGTGTGTGTGCGTGTCCCTCCCTCGTGTGTGTGTGTGTGCGTGCGAGCCTCTCTCTCGTGAATGTGTGTGTGTGCGTGCGTGTCCCTCCCTCGCTGTGCGCGTGCATGTCCGTCCCTTGCTGTATGCGTGACCCCTCACTGTGTGTGTGTGTGTGTGTGTCCCTCCCTCGCTGTGTGTGTGTGTCCCTCCCTCGCTGCGTGTGTGTTTGTGTGTGTGTCCCTCCCTTGCTGTGTGTGTGTGTGTCCCTCCCTTGCTGTGTGTGTGTCCCTCCCTTGCTGTGTGTGTGTGTGTCCCTCCCTCGCTGTGTGTGTGTGTGTGTGTCCCTCTCTCGCTGTGTGTGTGTGTGTGTGTGTCCCTCCCTCGCTGTGTGTGTGTGTGTGTCCCTCCCTCGCTGTGTGTGTGTGTGGCCCTCCCTCGCTGTGTGTGTGTGTGTCCCTCCCTCGCTGTGTGTGCGTGTCCCTCCCTCGCAATGTGTGTGTCCCTCCCTCGCTGTGTGTGTGTGCACGTGCGTGTCCCTCCCTTGCTGTGTGCGTGCGTGTCCCTCCCTCGTGTGTGTGTGCGTGTCCCTCCCTCGTGTATGTGTGTGTGTGCGTGTCCCTTCCTCGCTGTGTGTGTGCGTGTCCCTCCCTCGCTGTGTGCGTGCGTGTCGCTCCCTCGCTGTGTGTGTCCCTCACTGTGTTCGTGTCCCTCCCTCGTGTGTGTGTGTGAGTGTGCGTGTCCCTCCCTCGTGTGTGTGTGTGCGCGTGCATGTCCCTCCCTTGCTGTGTGCGTGCGTGTCCCTCCCTCGTGTGTGTGTGTGTGTGTGTGTGTGTGCGTGTCCCTCCCTCGTGTATGTGTGTGCGTGCGTGTCCCTCCCTCGCTGTGTGTGTCCCTCACTGTGTTCGTGTCCCTCCCTCGTGTTTGTGTGTGAGTGTGCGTGTCCCTCCCTCGTGTGTGTGTGTGTGTGCGCGTGCATGTCGCTCCCTCGTGTGTGTGTGCGTGTCTCTCCCTCGTGTGTGTGTGTGTGTGTGTGCGTGCGAGCCTCTCCCTCGTGAATGTGTGTGTGTGCGTGCGTGTCCCTCGCTCGCTGTGCGCATGCATGTCCGTCCCTTGCTGTGTGCGTGACCCCTCACTGTGTGTGTGTTTGTCACTCCCTCGCTGTGTGTGTGTGCGTGTCCCTCCCTCGCTGTGTGTGTGTGTGTCCCTCCCTCGCTGTGTGTGTGTGTGTCCCTGCCTCGCTGTGTGTGTGTGTGTGTGTGTGTGTGTGTGTGTGTGTGTGTCCCTCCCTCGCTGTGTGCGTGTGTGTGTGTCCCTCCCTCGCTGTGTGTGTGTGTGTGTGTGTGTGTCCCTCCCTCACTGTGTGTGTGTGTGTGTGTGTGTGTTCCCCTCGCTGAGTGTGCATCCCTCACTGTGTGCGTGTTCCTCCCTCGCTGTGTGTGTGCGTGTTCCTCCCTCGCTGTGTGTGTGCGTGTCCCTCCCTCGCTGTGTGTGTGCGTGTCCCTCCCTCGCTGTGTGTGTGCGTGTCCCTCCTTCGCTGTGTGTGTGCGTGTCCCTCCCTCGCTGTGTGTGTGCGTGTCCCTCCCTCGCTGTGTGTGTGTGTGAGTGTGCGTGTCCCTCCCTCGTGTGTGTGTGTGCGTGTGCGTGTCCCTCCCTCGTGTGTGTGTGTGCGTGTGCGTGTCCCCCTCGTTGTGTGTGTGCGTGTCCGTCTCTCGCTGTGTGTGTGCATGTCCCTCTCTCGCTGTGTGTGTGCGTGTCCCTCCCTCGCTGTGTGTGTGCGTGTCCCTCCCTCGCTGTGTGTGTGTGCATGTCCCTCCCTCGCTGTGTGTGTCCCCCTCGCTGTGTGTGAGCGTGTCCCTCCCTCGCTGTGTGTGTGCGTGTCCCTCCCTCGCTGTGTGTGTGCGTGTCCCTCCCTCACTGTGTGTGTGCCTGTCCCTCCCTCGTGTATGTGTGTGTGTGCGTGTCCCTTCCTCGCTGTGTGTGTGTGTGTCCCTCCCTCGCTGTGTGAGTGCGTGTCCCTCCCTCGCTGTGTGTGTCCCTCACTGTGTTCGTGTCCCTCCCTCGTGTGTGTGTGTGTGAGTGTGCGTGTCCCTCCCTCGTGTGTGTGTGCGCGCGTGCATGTCCCTCCCTCGTGTGTGTGTGTGTGCGTGTCCCTCCCTCGTGTGTGTGTGTGCGTGCGTGCGAGCCTCTCTCTCGTGAATGTGTGTGTGTGCGTGCGTGTCCCTCCCTCGCTGTGTGTGTCCCTCACTGTGTTCGTGTCCCTCCCTCGTGTTTGTGTGTGAGTGTGCGTGTCCCTCCCTCGTGTGTGTGTGTGTGTGCGCGTGCATGTCGCTCCCTCGTGTGTGTGTGCGTGTCTCTCCCTCGTGTGTGTGTGTGTGTGTGTGCGTGCGAGCCTCTCCCTCGTGAATGTGTGTGTGTGCGTGCGTGTCCCTCGCTCGCTGTGCGCATGCATGTCCGTCCCTTGCTGTGTGCGTGACCCCTCACTGTGTGTGTGTTTGTCACTCCCTCGCTGTGTGTGTGTGCGTGTCCCTCCCTCGCTGTGTGTGTGTGTGTCCCTCCCTCGCTGTGTGTGTGTGTGTCCCTGCCTCGCTGTGTGTGTGTGTGTGTGTGTGTGTGTGTGTGTGTGTGTGTCCCTCCCTCGCTGTGTGCGTGTGTGTGTGTCCCTCCCTCGCTGTGTGTGTGT